>NC_065583.1:7696310-8000060 GCF_024542745.1 Macaca thibetana thibetana
GACCCTAAGGATTACAGTGAAATGAACCATTCAGAACACGCAGGCTCAGATGGAGGTGGTACATTCTGCCTCTGCACTAACATCAAAGTTCTCCAAGAATCACTCTGAGACAGAAAGCAGCAAAAAATAAAATAAAATAAAATAAAATAAAATAAAATAAAATGAATAAATAAAAGTAAGCAGGTTGGAAATATCATTTTTGTTGCAATTGTCAGCATTTCCCAATGCAGCACTGACATTTAGCTAGAGAACTCTCTGGAACCCTTAAAGAGCTCCTGGAGACTGTCCACCAACTGGTGGACTGCACTATTGATGGCTACCACCCTCGTGGCATCGTAGATGACATCGACAATGGCATAGTGGAATGTCCAGCTAGTTAACAACTACAAAGGAAAATATTTAAATGAAAGATCATTTGACAACCAAAAAAAAAAAAAAAACCAGTAAAGGGATGAAACAAGATACACCAATGTAACATTGACCAAAAGAAAGCTGGAGTAGCTATATTAATATCAAACAAACCATCCAGAGCAAAGAAGAGAGAGATAAAGAGGGACATTACACATGATAAAAGGTCAATTCACTAAGAAGACATAACAATCCTAAATGCGTACGAACCTAGTAACAAAGCTTCAAAATGCGTGGACCAAAACCTGACAGAACTAAAAAGAGAAAAAGACAAAACTGCAATTATAGTTGGAATCTTCAATACTTCTCTCCCTTTAATTGACTGATAGGGCAAACAGAAAATTCAGGAATATTACCATTTTGGACTGGATAATTATGGTGAGAGCTGTGGGGTAAGGCTGTTCTGTGTATTGCAGGATGCTTAGCGGCATCTCTGTTTCTAACTACCAGATGCCACCAGCATCTCCTCCTAAGCTGTGATTATCAAAAAGGTCTCCAGATACTGACAAATGTCCCCTGAGGGAAGTGGGGGAAAATCATTCTCAGTTGAGAACCACTGCTATAGAAGAACAGAACATCATCAATTAACTGGATCTAACTGACATTTATGGAATAATTCACCCAAAACAGGAGAATAAACATTTTTTTTAGTGCACATTGAACACATACCAAGATAGACCACATCCAAGTTATAAAACAAACCTGAAAAAAAATTAAACTTGAGATAATACAAAAAAAATGTTCTCTGACTATAATGGAATTAGACCAAAAATCAATGACAGAATAGTAACAGGAAAGTCTCCAAACAGAAGTTAAACAACATGCTTCGAAATAATTCATATATCAAAAAGAAAGTCTCAAGAAAAATGAGAACACATGTTGAACGGAACAAAAATGAAAATACAAGATATCAAAATTTGAGGAGTGCACCTTCAGTAGTAATGAGAGAAAAATTTGCAGCATTAAATGTGTGTATTATAAAAGAAGAAAGCTTTCAAATAAATCATCTAACCTTTCACCCAGAAATAAGAAGAGCAAAATAAACCCAAAGCAAACAGAAGGAAAGACATAATAAACACCAGAAATCAATATAACTGAAAACAGAAACACAATGGAGCTAATCAACAAAGGCAAAAGCTGGTTCTTTAAAAAGATTAGTAAATTTGGCCAGGCCAAGTGGCTCATGCCTGTAATCCCAGCACCTTGGAAGGCCAAAGCAGGAGGATCATTTGAGCCCAGGAGTTCCAGATGAGCCTGGGCACCATAGGAGACCCCATCTCTACAAAAAATTTAAAAATTAGTCAGGCATAGTGGCACATACCTGTAGTCCCAGCTACTCAGGAGGCTGGAATTACAGGCATGAGCCACTCAATTACAGGCATGAGCCACTTGGAAGAATCACTCAAGCCAGAGAAGTCAAGGCTGCAGTGAGCTATGATAGAGTCACTGCACTCCAGCCTCAGTGACAGAGCAAAACTCTATTTCAAAAAAATTTAAATTTAAATTTAAAAATTTGTAACTTTGATACAACTCTAGAAAGACTGACAAAGAGGAAAGATAGAACACACAAATTACTAATCTCATGAATGATAAGAGGCACTAATGCTACAGAGTGTGAAGACACTAAAAGGGTAAGAGACTACTACAAACAATGCTATGTACATAAATTTGATAAAGTAGATTAAATGGGCCAATTTCTCCCATAGACTAGCAAAACTTACTGAAGACGAAATGGTAATCTGAATGATAATCCTAACTATTAAGGGAATTGAATTTGTAGTAAAAATCTTCCCCCAAAAAGGAATCTTCAAACCAGACAGTTTCACCATGGGAACACATGTTTAAAAAAAAAAAAAAAAATTCTATACAATCTCTTCTAGAAAACAGAAGAAGAGATAAACAGTTCCCAATTTATTCTATGAGGCCAGCATTACTTTCATACCAAAACCAAAGACAGTCCAAGACAAGAAAAATACAGGCCAATATGCCTCATGAACATACGTGCAAAACTTTTCAACAAAATATTAGAAAATCAAATCCAGCAACAGACAAAAAGAATAATACACCATAGGCTTTATCCTAGGAGCAAAATTGATGAAGAGAAAAACATTTAATAAAATTTATGTCCATTCACAATAAAAACTCTCAGCAAACTTGGAACAAAAGGAAACTAGGCTTGATAAAGGACATCTTAAAAATAAAATAAAACTTGGCCAAGCATAATGGCTCATGCCTGTAATCACAGCACTTTGGGAGGCAGAGTTGGGAGGATCACTTGAGGCCAGGAGTTTGAAACCAGCCTAAGCAACATAGTGGGAGCCCCATCTCTGCAAACAATTTTAAAATTAACACTATGTTATACTTAATAGTAAAAGACAAAACACCTTCCTCCTAATATCTGAAACAAAGGAACACTCTCACCACTCTTATTTAGAACTGTACTAGCCAGTGCAATGAAGCAGGAAAAATTAATAAGAGGCATACAGATTGGAGAGGAAGAAATAAAACTGTCTTTATTTGTAGAGAACATAATTGCTTGCATTAAAAAAAAGTATTTTTTAAATATCTTGAATCAATTTAATATGTGGGTTTAACATTCATGAATATATGAATATGCACAATTTAACCAATCATATTTCTATTTACCAGAAATGAATAATTAGAAATCAAAATGTTTTTTACAATACCATTTACAATAGTTCCCCAAAATAAAAAACCTTGCTATAAATCTAGCAAAATACATATAGGATCTGTATAGTGAAAATTACAAAATGCTTATGAAATATCCTAAAGGCCTAAGTAACTGAAGAATAACAAGTTCACTAATTGGACATTCAACATAGTAATGATGTCAAATCCATAAAAATTGGCCTATTTTTATGGTCAATTTTCATTAAAATAGGTCAATTTTCATAAAACGGGTCAATTTTCAATTCTAACCTCTGGCAGAAATTTTTGTAGATAAGGTTATTCCAAAATATATAGAGAGAGGCAAAATAACTATAATAACCAAAACAATTATTTTTAAAAAGAAAATAAAATTGAAAGAATCACACTATTCAATTTTAAGACTTACTATAAAGCTATAGTATTTTATACAGCACTGTAATGGCAATGGGATAGACATATAAATTAACGGGAGAGGTGAGAGAGCACAAAAATAGACCCACACAAATAATGGCCAATGGATTTTTGACAATAGCACAAATGCAATTCAGTGGAGAAAAGATGGTCTTTTTAAAATGATGTTGAATAATGAGCTTTAACCTAAACCTCATATCTTATATAAATATAGACTACACATCTAAAAGTGAAATATGAAACTAAAATGTTTGGAATAAATCATTGGAAAAAATATTTCATGTCCTAGGGTTAGGCAAATAGTTCATACACTTGACACCAAATGCAAAATCTATAAAAGAGAAGATTGATAAATTGGGGTTCATCAAACTTTAAGATTTTTGTTTTGCCAAAGACACTGTCAAGAAAAAATAATAAGACAAGCTAAAGACTTGGAGAAAATATTTGCAAATGTACCTGACAACAGACTATATTCAGAATATGTAAAGAACCCTCATAATTTGACAATAAAAAAACAAGCTATTAAAAAGTGGGCAAAAATCTTGGATGGATACTTCATCAAAGAGTATGAATAGATAGCAAATAAGCACATTAAAGGATGTTCAAAATCATTAGCATTACAGTCCTGGAGATCACATAATTAATTTAATCAGCCTTTGTGTGAATGAATCTATTAGATTCCTTCCCAAGAGCTCATTTGCACAGGGAAGGAAATGTAGCATGATTAAACGGAAGAAACAAATTTAAAAAAAAACAACGAAGGGTGGGCAGGGCCAAGATGGCTGACTAGCAGTGGTCAGAGGCTCCCACTGAGAAGAACCAAAACAGCATGAGAATCCTGCACTGGCAAGCGAGGTATCCATATTCTATCATCAGGACTGACTAAGTGGTTGGCATGACCCACAGAGAAAAATGAAAAGCAAGGTGGTGTGTTGGCCCACCTGAGAGCCACACAGGGCAAGGGGAGTCCTCACCCCCAGCCAAGGGAGGTGGTGAGTGAGCATGCTACCCAGCCTGGGAAACTGTGCTTTTTCCACAGATCTGTGCAACCCCAAATCAGAAGATCCCACTTGAGAGCCCATGCCACCAGGGCCTTGGGTCCCAATCACAGAGCCGCACAGGTTCTCAACAGCCACTCAGCTGGAATCTACCTAAGACTACCAAGTTCCCTGGGGGAGGGTTGGCAGCCAACGCTGCAGCAGCTAGCTGCCTAAGACACTGAACTCCCAGGGTTGGGGAGAAGGGCGGTAGCCATCACTATAGCTCCAGCGATTTTTCCCTGCTGGAGGTGAGGAGACTGGATGGCTTGGTCCCAAGAGGTATTCCCCACAGCACAGCACACTGGCTGTTGCAGACCATGACCAGACTGCCTCCTCAGGCTAGACCCTGACACATTCCTCCTCACTGGGCAGGGCCTCCCTGCAGGAACTCCAGGAACTCCAGCAACTCTAGCCAGGGTCTTAGGGACAGAGCTCTGATCTCCCTGGGCCTGAGCCTCTAGAAGGAGAGGCGGCCATGGTCTCCGTGGACCAGCAGACTTAATCTTTCCTTCTGCTAGTTCTGAGGAATCCAGGCAGCTCAGATAAGTGAGTTTCTCCCCTAATGCAGCACTATCTCTCCACCAAGGGACAGCCAAAGTGCTTTGTTAAATGGGTCCTGGTTCCCATGCCCCCCAGCTGGGTGAGACCCCATAAGAGGGGTTGCCAGACACCCTATAGAGGAGCATTCCTACTGGCATCAGGTTGGTGCCTCTCAAGATCAGAGATCCCAGAGAAAAGGCAAGCACCCATCTTTGCTGTTCTCCAGCCTCCTTGGGTGACATCTCCAGGTGTGGGAGATACCCAGATGAACAGGGCCTGAAATGAACTCCCGGCAAAATGCAGCAGCCCTACAGAAGAGGGACCTGACTACTGAAAGAAAAACGAACAAGCAGAAAGCAACAACAACAGCATCAACAAAAATCATCCCCACAAAAATCTCATCCAAAGGTCAGCAGCCTCAAAGATCAAAACTAGACAAACTCGTGAAGATGAGAAAGAACTAACGATAAAACAATGAAAATTCAAAAGGCCAGATCATTCTCCTCCAAATGATTGCAACATCTCTCCAGCAAGGGCACAGAACTGGATGGAGGATGAGATAGATGAATTGACAGAAGTAGACTTCAGAAGGTGGGTAATAACAAACTTCGCTGAGGTAAAGGAACATGTTTTAACCGAATGCAAAGAAGGTAAAAACCCATGATAAAAGGTTACAGGAACTGCCAACTAGAATAGCCAGTTCAGAGAGGAACATAAATGACCTGATGGAGCTGAAAAACACAGCACGAGAACTTTGTGATGCAAACACAAGTATCAAAAGCTGAATCAATCAAGTGGAAGAAAGAATGTCAGATATTGAAGACTATTTTACTGAATTAAGGCAGGCAGACAAGATTAGAGAAAAAAGAATGAAAAGGAATGAACAAAACCTCTGACAACTATGGGACTATGTAAAAAGACCAAACCTATGACTGATTGGAGTACCTGAAAGAGACGGGGAGAATGGGACCAAGTTGGAAAACACACTTCATGATATCATCCAGGAAAACCTTCCCAACCTAGCAAGACAAGCGAACACTCAAATTCAGGAAATACAGAGAACCCCAGTAGGATACTCCATGAGAAGATCAACCCCAAGATACATAATTATCAGATTCTCCAAGGTTGAAATGCAGGAAAAAATGTTAAGGGCAGCAAAAGAGAAAGGCCAGGTCACCTACAAAGGGAAGCCCATCAGACTAACAACAGCGGACCTCTCAGAAGAAACCCTGCAAGCCAGAAGAGAGTGAGGGCTGATATTCAACATTCTTAAAGAAAAAAAATTTCAACCCTGAATTTCATATCCAGCCAAACTAAGCTTCATAAGCAAAGGAGAAATAAAATACTTTTTAGACAAGCAAATGCTGAGTGAATTTGTCACCACTAGGCCTGTTTTGCAAGACCTCCTGAAGGAAGCACTAAATATGGAAAGGAAAAACTGGTACCTGCCACTGCAAAAACACACTGAAATACAAAGACCAATGGCACAGTGAAGAAACTGCATCAACTAGTGTGCAAAATAACTACTAGTATCATGATGATAGGATCACATTCACACATAACATTAACTAACCTTCAGTAAAAATGGGATAAATGCCCCAATTAAAAGACAGACTGGCAAACTGAATAAAGAGTCAAGACCCATCAGTGTGCTATATTCAAGAGACCCATCTCATGTTCAAAGACCTACATAGGCTCAAAATAAAGGGATGGAGAGAAATTTACCAAGCAAATGAAAAGCAGGAAAATGCAGAAGTTGCAATCCTAGTTTCTGACAAAACAGACTTTAAACCAACAAAGATCAAAAAAGACAAAGAAGGGCATTACATAATGGTAAAGAAATCAATTCAACAAGAAGAGCTAACTATCCTAAATACATATGCACCCAATGCAGGAGAACCCAGATTCATAAAACAAGTTCTTAGAAATCTACAGAGACTTAGACTCCCACATGGTAATAGTGGGAGACTTTAATACCCCACTGTCACTATTAGATCATCAAGACAAAAAATTAACAAGGATATTCAGGACTTGAACTCAGCTCTTGACAAGTAAACCTAAAAGATATCTACAGAACACTACATCCCAAAACAACAGAGTATACATTCTTCTCAGTGCCACATGGCACTTACTCTATAATTGATCACATAATTGGAAGTAAAACACTCCTCAGCAAATGTAAAAGAACTGAAATCACAACAAGCAGTCACTCAGACCACAGTGCAATCAAATTAGAACTCCAGATTAAGAAACTCACTCAAAACCACACAACTATATGGATATTGAACAACCTGCTCCTGAATGACTCCTGGGTAAATAACGAAATTAAAGCAGAAATCAGGAAGTGCTTTGAAATCAATGAGAACAAAGAGACAACATACCGAAATCTCTGGGATGCAGCTAAAGCAATGTTAAGAGGGATATTTATAGCACTAAATGCCCACATCAGAAAGTTACGAAGATCCCAAATTGATACCCTAACAGCACAACTCAAAGAACTAGAGAAGCAAGAGCAAACAAATCCAAAAGCTAGCAGGAGACAAGAAATAACTATGATCTGAGCAGAACTGAGATAGACACACACAAAAAAAATCCTTCCAAAAAATCAATGAATCTAGGAGCTTGTGTTTTGAAAACAATAATAAAATAGACCGCTAGCTAGACTAATAAGAAAGAATCAAATAGACACAACAAAAAATGATAAAGGGGATATCACCACTGACCCCACAGATATACAAAAAACCATCAGAGAATACAATAGCATACCTCTATGCAAATAAACTAGAACATCTAGAAGGAACGGATACACTCCTGGACACATACACCCTCCCAAGACTAAACCAGGAAGAAGTTGAATTCTTGAATAGACCAATAACAAGTTCTGAAATTGAGGCAGTAATAAATAGCCTATCAACCAAAAAAAGCCTAGGACCAGACAGATTCACAGCCAAATTCTACCAGAGGTACAAAGAGGAGCCGGTATCATTCCTTCTGAAACTATTTCAAAAAATCAAAAAGGAGAGACTTCTCCCTAACTCATTTTATGAGGCCAGAATCATCCTGATACCAAAATCTGGCAGAGATATAACAAAAAATAGAAACTTTAGGCCAATATCTCTGATGACCATCAACGAGAAATCCTAGATAAAATACTAGCAAACTGAATCCAGCAGCACATCAAAAAGCTTATCCACCATGATTAAGCTGGCATCCTCCCTGGGATGCAAGGCTGGTTCAACACACACAAATCAAGAAACGTAATTCATCACATAAACAGAACTAATGACAAAAAAAAAATGATTATCTCATTATATTCAGAAAAGGCCTACAATAAAGTTCAATATTCCTTCATGTTAAAAACCCTCAATAAACTAGGTATTGGTGGAACATATCTCAAAATAGTAAGAGTAAGTATGACAAACCCATAGCCAACATCATACTGAATGGGCAAAGGCTGGAAGCATTCCCTTTGAAAACCAGCACAAGAAAAGGATACCCTCTCTCACCACTCTTATTCAACATAGTATTGGAAGTTCTGGCCAGGGTAATCAGGCCAGTGAAAGAAAAAAAGCGTATTCAAATAGGAAGAGAGGAAGTCACATTGTCTCTGTTTGCAGAAGACATGATCCTGTATCTAGAGAACCCTGTCGTCTCAGCCCAAAAGCTCCTTAAGCTGATAAGCAACTTCAGCAAAGTCTCAGGATACAAAAACCAATGTGCAAAAATCACAAGCATTCCTACACACCAACAACAGACAAGCAGAGAGTGAAATCATGAATAAATGTCTACTCACAATTGCTACAAAGAGAATAAAATACCTAGGAATACAGCTAACAAGGGATGTGAAAGACCTCTTCAAGGAGAACTACAAACCACTGCTAAAGAAAATAAGAGAAGACACAAACAAATGGAAAAACATTGCATCCTCTTGGCTAGGAAGAATCATTATCATGAAAATGGTCATACTGCCCAAAGTAATTTATAGATTCAATGCTATTCCCATCAAACTACCATTGACATACTTCACAGAATTAGAAAAAAACTACTTTAAAGTTTATGTGGAACAAGAAAAGAACCCATATAGAAAGACAATCCTAGCCAAAAAGAACAAAGCTGGAGACATCATGATACCTGACTTAAAACTATACTATAAGGCTACAGTAACCAAAACACCATGGTACTGGTACCAACACAGACATATGGACCAATAGCACAGAATGGAGATCTCAGAAATAAGACTACACATCTACAACCATCTGATCTTCGACAAACTTGACAAAAACAAGCAATGGAGAACGGATTCCCTATTTTAATAAATGCTGCTGGGAAACTGGCTGGCCATATGCAGAAAACTAAAACTGGACCCCTTCCTTACACCTTATATGAAAATTAACTCAAGATGGATTAAAGACTTAAATGTAAAACCCAAAACCATAAAAATCCTAGCAGAAAATCTAGGCAATACCATTCAGGACATAGGGATGGGCAAAGATTTTATGATGAAATCACCAAAAGCGATTGCAACAAAAGCAAAAACTGACAAATGGAATCTAACTAAAGAACTTCTGCATAGCAAAAGAAACTATCATCAGAGTGAAGAGACAACTTACAGAATGGGAGAAAATTTTTGTAATCTACCTATCTGACAAAGGTCTAATATCCAGAATTTACAAGGAACTTAAACAAATTTACAAGAAAAAAACAACCCCATCAAAAAGTAGGCAAAGGACATGAATAGACATTTCTCAAAAGAAGACATTTATGCCACCAACAAACATGAAAAAAAGCTCAACATCATTGATCATTACAGAAATGCAAATGAAAACCACAACAAGATACCATCTCATGCCAGTCAGAATGGCAATTATTAAAAAGTCAAGAAACAACAGATGCTGGCAAGGCTGTGGAGAAATGGAATGCTTTTGTACTGTTGGTGGGAATGTAAATTAGTTCAACCATTGTGGAAGACGGTGTGATGATTCCTCAAGAATTTAGAACCAGAAATACCATTTGACCCAGCAATCCATTACTGGATATATACCCAAAGGAATATAAATCATTCTATTATAAAGATACATGCACACATATGTTTATTGCAGCACTATTCACAATAGCAAAGACATGAAATCAACCCAAATGCCCACCAATGATAGACTGGATTAAGAAAATGTGGTGCATATACACCATGGAATACTATGCAGCTATAAAAAGGAATGAAATTATGTCCTTTGCAGGGACATGGATGAAGCTAGAGGCCATCATCCTCAGCAAACTAAAACAGGAACGGAAAACCAAACAATGCATATTCTCACTCACAAGTGGGAGCTGAACAATGAGAACACATGGACACAAGGAGGGGAACAACACACACCAGGGCCTGTTGGGGGGACAGTGGGAGGGAGAACAACAAGATAAATACTTAATGCATGCAGGGCTTAATAGCTAGGTGATGAGCTGATAGGTGCAGCAAACTACCATGGCATATGTTTACCTATGTAACAAACCTGCACGTTTTGCACATGTATCCTGGAACTTAAAGTAAAATTTTTAAAAAAACATTAATTTAACTTTGCCATAATTAACTCCTTGCTTGGGTGATTTCTAAATCTCAGAAATTACCACTAAAGAACTTATCCATGTAACCAAACACAACCTGTTCCCAAAAATCCAACAAAAATAATAATTTTAAAATATTTTAAACTTAAAAGAAAAGAAAGGAAGGAATACTTTGAAAGTAAAACTCATCTGCTTCCCAACTTCTTCAAAGGAGGCAATAATGTAGAGTAGGAAAAGCATGGATGATGGTGTTGACATGGGATTTTAAATCCACCTCCAATACGGTTCCAGGTCTTGAAGAACTCACAGTCCACTAAAAGACAGACACACTAACAGATTGATAATTACATAGGCCTTCCTATGCGCCAGGCATTGTGATAGTTTGTAAACAGGTAGAGGGTGGCCTGCAGTCAGCACAGCCACAGGGGACAAGAGGCCCTAATCTACAGGTTGTGCCATGGCTATGTCTAGTGTCAGACTGCTTGCCAGTGTCTTAAGAAAGCCAGATGCCTGGCTTGGACTCTTGGGTGTGCTCCAAGGGACACATTCACACAAACTCTGTACTCCTGGACTCAATACTTATATTTTTTCTAGTACTAAGTTAAATGCATCAAATTATAAAACCCTTTTCCATAATATTTTCTCACTGAGACTCCCAGGACTTATAATATCTCCAGAACATATTTTTCCATTTTCTATAGGACTCAAAAGTAATATAAGCTCTAAAAAAAATCCACTGAAAAGTCTCTGTAAAAAGTGGAAGATGAAGAGGACGCTGATGAAGAAGGTGATTGTTAAGGAGATGAGTGAGCAGGAAGAGGAGCTTGAGGATGAGCCTACTATGGTCAAAGATTATAAAAACCTGGAAAAAGTAGTGCAGTCTTTTCAGTACAATGTTTTCCTGAGCAGAGGCCTCAATGTTGGGAGAAACAATGTGGAAGATGGATTCTACAAAGATGAACTCAGGCTGAATGGGGGAAAACTGCAGAAGCAAAGCAAAATGGTCAAGGTGGGAGACACATTGGATCTTCTCACTGGAGAGCATAAGGAAGCAGGAACAGAGACAGTGATACAGATTCTCCTTAAAAAAAAAAAAAAGATGTTTGAAGACAAGACTGAAAGTGAAAAATATAGAGCAGTGTTACGCGATGGTGAAAAAACTTAAAAGTTGCCTAAGAAGAGTATGTCTAAATAGATGAATTGCTTTATGGTGAGAAATAAAGAGACTGCGTAAACATTGTGCCTTAATCGTCATAACAAACCTCTGAAGTGACGATAATAATACTCAGCATTTACTGCGTACTTGCTACGTGCCAAGCACTAGTCTAACCATGTGTCATGTCTAATGCCATTTAATTATCGTGATTACCTTGTGAGATAGGTACTGCTAGTATCCTTGTCTCACAGATGAGAAAATCAAGCCTTGGAGAAGTGACTTCCCAACGTTAAACAATTAGGAAGCCACAACATTGGAAATCAAACTTTCCTGAATCTTGACACTGCCATGACCACTATGATCAAGGGAAGCACAGGCTGCAGTGGGAGTGCAGAGGAAGAGTGCTTTACCTAGTCCTAGCCTAGCAACAAGAAAACGTTTCCTATAAGGAAGTCTTAGCTGAGACCTGAGAACAAATAGGAGTCAGAAGGCAAAGAAGGTAAAGGCATGTGCAAAGACCTGGACAGTTCCCAGGAATTCTGAGTAGTTTGGTCTGATTGGAGTATAAGAGGAAAAATCAAGACAGGAGACCAGAGGTCAGGTCAGGAAAAGTTTTGCTGTGTGTTGTATTCATCAGAACTCTTGTGGTTTCAAGAAACAAGTCTGTGGAGCTACCCTAGAGAGAATCAGAAATGTACTGGTTCAAGTAGCCTGACTATGGGAACCATGAAGTTAGATTGGTCTCCCTCTCTATCCTAGTTTTTTCTGTGTGGGCTTTATTTTCTCAGACCACCTTCTTCCACAAGACAGAAATTAACACTAATATTATCGCCTTCAGGATTGCCTTTCATAGTAGCCACAGAGATTCTTTTCTCTGAAGTATAATGTTTAATTTCCAAACATTTCGGGATTCTTCTAGATATGCCTCTTGTTGTTAATCCAATAACTTATTGAACTGTGATCAGAGAATGTATTTATACTTAAGGTATAATTCCTTTAAAATTTTTTAAGACTGACTTTATGGTTCAGCATATGACCAATTTTGCTAAATGTTTCATGTGGACTTTAAAAGAATATACATTCTTTTATTTGGGGATGCAGAGGTGAATAAAGGCAAATGTGATCAGATTTGTTTATCATACCCCTCAAATGTTCTGCTCACTCATGGATTTTTTGTCCATTTATTCTGTCAGTAACTACAGTAAATGTGTTAAAATCTCCCACTATAACTGTGAACTAATTTATCCTTTTATTTATGTTAGCTTTCACTTTGTATACTTGAAGTTACATAATTAAGCAGGTACAAATGTAGAATTATTTCTGGTAGGTAAACCCTTTTTAACATGATGAACTGTCCCTCTATCTCTACAACTGCTTTTTGTCTTAAAGTCTGTTTTATGTGGTATTAATATAGCTGTGTTAGCTTTCTTTTGGTTAATGTTTGTATGGTCAACAGTTTTTCATCTTTTAACTTCATCTTTTATCTCTCTGCATCCCTATGTGTGAGATCTTCTCCTTGCAAGCAGCATAAAATTGGAATTTATCCAGCCCGAAAATCTTTATCATTTGATTGAATTATGTGGTCCATTTATATTATATAATTATTAATATATTTGGGTTTAATCTACCATCTTATTTTCTACTTGTTTTGTATTTTTCCTTCTTCCTTTTTCCCTTCTTTTGGATTATTTAAATATTTTTGTTACATTTTTACCACATTTGCTTTTACTTCTTTTTTATTACTTCAACCATTACTCTAGAGGTTATAATGCACATCTTTGGTTTATTATATTCTAATGTAAATTAATTTTTACTTCTCAGACAAGGCAAGGCCTTAGAACAATTTAGCTATATTCACACTCTCCTACCTATGTGCTCTTATTGTCATAAATTGTAATTATACATATATATAATAAAACCCACATCTTATTATAATGAAGTTTTAATAATATTAATGTAGATTTACCTAAATGTTTATCCTTTGCATTAGTCTGTATTGCTCTGTACATTACCAGGCTTCAATCTAGGATTATGTTATTCTGCCTAAAGAATAGCTCTTAGCCAGGCACAGTGGCTCACTCCTATAATCCCAGCACTTTGGGAGGCCGAGGTAGGCAGATCACTTGAGACCGGGAGTTTGAGACCAGCCTGGCCAACACAGTGAAACCCCATCTCTACAAAAAGTACAAAAATTAGCCAAGTATGGTGATGCGCACCTGTAATCCCAGCTACTTGGGAGGCTGAGGCAGGAGAATCGCTTGAACCTGAGAGGTAGAGGTTGCAGTGAGCCAAGATCGCACCACTGCACACTCCAACCTGGGTGAAAGAACAAGACTGTCTCAAAAAACAAACAAACGAAAAAGAATAGCTCTTAGTATTTATTTTATTGTGGCTTCATTCACAACAAACTCTCGCTTTTTGTCTGGCATTGTCCTTCATTTTTAAATGATATTTTTTATCATTTAAAATTTTAGGTATCAAATTTTAGGTACAAAAATTTTAGATTTTTAAAATTTTAGATTTTAGGTACAAAATCCTAGGTTGACGGTTTATTTTCTTTTTCAACACTTTAAAGATGCCATTTCAGTTTTTATTTCTCTCAAAAAATAACTGTCCATCTTATTGTTACTCCTTTGAAGATAATGTTTGTTTTTATTCTGGGCCCCTTTATTATTTTCTCTGGCTTTCATTTTCAGCAGTTTTGTTATGTACCAAAGTGTGGTTTTACCTGAATTCATCTTGATTTGGGTTCATAGAACTTCTTGGATCAGTGGTTTGATGTCTTTTGTCAGGTTTGACAAATTAGCTGACTTTCTTTCCTCAGGTGTTTATTGGCCTCATTTTCTTTTCCCTCTTTTTCTGGGGTGCCAATCACATATACATCAGGCCTTGTCCCAGTGTGTCTTACGGCATTTTCTGCATTGTCCATTGTTTTCCCTCTCCATGCTTTAATCTAGGTTTTTCTATTGGATCTGTTTTCCACTGTACTAATCTGCCTGTCCGTCTCTTTTTCAAGAATGTCAGCTAATTGGAATCATACAGTATGTTGCCTTTTCAGATCAGTTATTTCATTTAGTAGTACGCCTTTGCGGTCTCTCCAGGTCTTTTCATGACTTGGTAACTCATTTACTTTCATCACTGAATACTGTTCCATTGTCTGGATACACATTTTGTTTATCCGTTCACCTCTTGAAGACATCTTGGTTGCCTCCAAATTTGGGGAATTATGAATAAAGCTACTTTAAATATTTGTGTGCAGGTTTTTAGGTGAAAATAAATTTTCAACTCATTTGGGTAAGTACCAGAGAGGACAACTGCCGGATTGTATGGTAAGAGTATGTTTAGTTTTGTAAGAGACTGCCAAACTGTCTTCCAAAGTATTCATACCATTTTGTATTCCCACCAGCAATGAATGAGAGTTTCTTTTGCCCCACATTAGAATCGTGTTTTAGGTTTTAGCCGTTCTAATACGTGTATAGTGGTAGCTTATTGTTTCAAACACCTGTTTTTTGTTTTGACCATAATTTTAGTTGTTTTCAGCAGAAGTATGACTAAGATAAGCCTCTGCACCACACCAAAGAAGAACATGAGATTTGCTCTCTCCAATTTAAAGTTCAAAACTTCCGAGGAGAGGCTCTGATTGGCCCAACTAGAGTCCAGTACTCACATCTGACAAGGGAAATGAGACTTATACGATGACAACCTCAATGCAAACTACATGGTTGAATTGGGCAAAAGCATTTATTGGAAGGAAGGAAGCATTTCTAAAAAGCAGAAAGGAGTGTTGAGAACTACAATCCACGGGTGTCTATCACAGGGCCATGCCGAGAAGTGAAAACTTTACCACTTTACCCTTAGCCTAATAACACATCCTTAAGGCAATGCATTGGCACTGACATGGATGAAACACAGAAATAATTATTCATCTGAACATTATCTGATATTGCCAGATGGCTTTCACTATAAATAACTTATGAAGAATATTTTAAATCATCCATGTTTTTACTATAGTATCATACACATTGTTTTCACTTAGATTTTTAAATTGACATTGTTTCCATGAGTCTGTAAGCATCTTCCTTAATAATTGTGAGTATAGTTGGGAATTAAGGACACAGTCTTTGGAACCAGACTGTTAGTGTCAAATTCCAGCTCTGCCACTTGCTAGATTTATGATCTTCAGTCAGTTATTTAACTTCTCTGGGCCTCAATTTTCCCACTGAAAAGTAAAGATACTACTAATACTTACCATACTGGCTCATTATAAGGATGAGATGAGTTCATACATATAAAGTGCTTAAAACAATACATGTGTGTCCAAAACAAATACTTACTGTTATTGTTCTATTCTTACATAAACTTTTCAAAGAACCAGTCTTACATTAATTGGTGGTATTGGTTTCATTTTCTAATATATTAATTTATACTTTTTAAAAATTATTTTATACTGTCTGATTTCCTTAAGCTTGTCTTTTGAACTTCCTGGGACAAATATCTAATTTATTGAATTGCCTTCTTCCTATTTAATCATGAAAGAAGTTAATGCCATTACTTTATCTCTGATGATTGTTGTTTTTTCGTTATAATTTTTCATGTATCACTGAAGATTTACTTCTCTTTTTGACTCACGACTTGTTCAGTAAGATGGTTTTCGTTTGTTTTAACTTCCAAATGCTTGGTTTTCATTGTTGCTATAATGTGTATCTTTTGAGACTAGTTTCTGGTTTTATTATGTGTAGTCCAAAACCATGGTCTTTTCTGCTTTGGGGAATGTACTACATTTTCACAATGGCCTAACATATGAACTACTTCTGTTCAAATTATCTGGACATAAAGAAAGAAGCCATGTTATATATAAATACAGATGTGTATACGTAACTGTTACATCATGTCCATTAGTTATGCCATTTAAATCTTCTCTGCCCTCATTTATTTTTTACGTGCCTGATTTGTCAAGATATGAGAGAGGGGTGTTTCTATCTTACATTATTGTTAAGAAATTTCTCCTTGCATTAAAGCTGTGATATTTGGCACACTGTTTCATGATGTCACATCTTCTTGTGAATTTTACTTTTATAAGTGTAAAATGAGCTATTAGTCCTATTTAGCATTTCATTATTTGAATTCTTCTTTATCTAAAATACAATTGCAAGCCCTTCTTTCTATGGTTTCTATTTGCTCTTCCCAGCTTTTCACAGTTGGACTTGTTTCTTCACTAGGTCATTGTACATTATAGGTAAGCTTTTCAATATAAGGATTTAACCCCTTAAAATTAACTCTTAGCCAGGCATGGTGGCACTATCTATAGTCCCAGCTACTCAGGAGGCTGAGGCAGGAGGACAGATTGAGCCCAGGAGTTCCAATCCTTCCTGGGCAAAATAGCAAGACCACATCTGTAAAAAATACATGTAAAAAAGTAATTCTTTTGACAACATGTATTGTAATGTACTTGTCGCAATTTTTTGTTTCTTTGCTATTTTCTTCATTTCCTTCATTGTTTTCTACACAAACTTTTTTTCTCCCAGTAATTTGGAAGGTGCACATAATTTGTTAAAATTGCATCTGTAGTTATTTCTTAATAAGTCCAAAGCATTTGAAACAACACTTATCTCTTAGCCTTGGGAGTAGAACGCACTTTAGTTCTTCCTCCATGTAAAACGAGATCATCAGCACACATGTTCCTTCGCCTTCTCCTTTTCCTGCTTCTCCTTTCTCCCACCTTTATCAGTCAAACCTTAGATTAACTCAAGTCTTTATTTTCACTGATACATACTTTTCCCTGTTTCATTTCCATTTCCCGAGACACTTTCGTCAGAATTGGAAGTAGGAGAAAAATTGATATAATGTAAGTTTCTCTTTCCAGAAGGCCTCAAACAATGCTTTATCTGAAAAATAATTATTTTGCATACGTAGGATTCAAAGGATTTGTGATGTTATGTGATAAGTTTTCATTACATCCTATGTTTAGTGGTTTTTTTCCATGTATAAGCATACCGCCAATGAAAGACGTGATAAAAGCACTTTAAATGTCTCCTTATAAATCCTGTTGTCAGTTTAAGAATGTTATTCAAAATGTAATGGTCTGATAAGAATATAAGGTTTTTAGAAATCTGTTCTAAGAATCTCGCAGACACAAGCACAAAATACAGTTATACCAAGACTATTACTAGGAGCTCTATATTTAAATTTCAAATAACTGCAGTCAGAAAGCTATGAAAAGCATGAGATTCTCTTTCTTCTTATAAAAAGGAGACATTGCCTACTTTTGATTTCAAGGGAAGAAGGACAATAGAGAGGCAGAAAGGAAGCGGCAGAAAGGACAGTCAAAATTTCTCCTCCAGCTGGCTAGAAATAGATGAAGATGGAGATTCTCCAAATAATGGAGAACAGCCCTAGGGGTGATACTTTGACATCAACTTAATGCAAGCAGGATGACTTACAAATAACCCTTCCAACTGAGGTCTAGGAATCCATTTAGAAAGAAATAAGGGCTTTTTGAAAAAGTTTTTGAATTTTGCCTAGAAAGTTATATCTTTAAAGAGAATTCTTAGAGACTATTTTCCTGTTAAATGATCTATTCATCTGTCTCTTCCAACAAAACGCTTCCTAGTTTGTGCTGTAAAACAAACCACAGTTGAATGGAAGGTTTTCAGTTACAGGACAGGTTCCCCAAAAAGCGAGCTCTGGGAAGCTCTGAATACAGGATGTTGATTAGGGTGCAGTTCCAGGAAGTAGAAGGGAAGGAAGCAGGGTTGGTCAGAGGAAGATGGTGGGGCGTGATACAGCCTCAGTGAACTCCTCAGCTGACCCCACAAGTAGCTATGAAGCTGGGATGGCCCTTCTTATAGCCGCCTCATGTTGAGATGCAGGTGGGCCCTCTTCCCCAAGAAGGCATAACCCTGGGCAATATGGCTGTCTTCAGCGAAGGCCAATTCCCAGAGAGGGCTAATAGCTAAGGGTTGTCAGCTAGCAGCCGAGGGACAAAAGTCTTTCAGTCCCAAAGGGAGATCTGTCCCGGCTGCTCAGCATTCACTGCAGGCTCTGTCCGGGCTGTTCTCATACCACACCCTCTCACTCAGCACTCACACCCCCGACTGCAAATACCATCACTATACAGATAGCTCCTAAATGTATACCTTCGGCACAGAGATTTCTTTAGGACTCCAGACCCATATATGCAACTATTTCCTTGATATCTTCACTTGATGTTTCAAGACACCTGAATCTCAGCATGTCCAAAACTGAAAGACACCTGAATCTCAGCATGTCTAAAACTGAATTCATGGTCTCTGTTACGAACTAAATGTTTGGGTATCCCTGAAATTAATATGTTGAAATGTAACCCCCAAAGTGATGGTATTAGGAGGTAGGGCCCTCATGAATGGGACTAGTATCCTTATAAAAGGGACCCGGAGAGCTGTCTACCTCATTTTTCCCCCACGTGACAAGGAGAAATCAGCCATCTGGAAAACCTGGAAGAGGGAATGCACCAGAACCTGACCGTGCTGGCACCCTGGTCTCTGACTTCTAACCTCCAGAGCTGTGAAAAATACATTCATGCTGTTTATCAGCCATCCAATCTGTGATGCTTTGTGGAAGTGACCAGAACAGACTGAGGCAGCCTCTGCCCTCCAACCTGCTGCTCCTCCTGCCATGCCTCCTTCAGGAATCTGTCCCATCATCCACCCATTCACTGTTCTGGCCAGAAACCTGAGAAGAATTCCTGCCAACTCCTTCTTCCTCCTACATCCAATCACCAAGTCCTGGCAACTCTCCCTCCCAGATGTCATTTAAATCAGTCCACCCTCTGTCTCCACAACTCCACCCTGCTCTGCTCTGTCGCCTGATCGAATAGCTGTGCTTTCCTCCCCACCAATCCTACAGCCCACACAGTCTGTAAGATCACAGTCTCAAACCTAAACTCAGCCCGCAAGGTGCTTTATGACTTGTTCTCTTCCTGCTCCTCTCTTCCCCATGAGCTTCCCTGGCCTCCCAAACACCCACTCCCTCCCAGCCCAGAGACTCTCCCCTGATGCTTCCTTTCATGGTTCCTCTTCAGGGAGCACTTTTCCCACTCCTTTAATTAATTCCTTGTGATTCTTGAGAGCCATTTAAATATTACTTCCTCAGAGAAGCCCCCTGAGGCCCTGGACTCAATCCAATTCCTTAGCACCCTGTTCATTGTTGAAATACCATAATACATAAAACTACATAGTTAGTTGTGTAATTGTGACTTAATGAGAATGAGGACTGAGTTTTTACAATCTAAATATCAGTAAGCAGGGGTAGATGGGTAAATCTTGGTTCATTGCATATGATGAAATATTATGCAGTCATTAAAAATGATGACATAGTATACGGAATAACATGGGAAATGATTATGACATAATTTCGAGTAAAAAGAGGAATCAAAGTTGTATAGACATTATATAATCTCAACCTTGAGAAAAAATAAAGATTAAAAAAATACAAAAAACATTTATCGGATTTTTTTCTGGATGATGTTATAGGTGATTTCCACTATTTTTTAAATACTTTTTGTTCATGTCCCCAAATACACGCTTTTTTTTTTTTTTTTTTTTTTTTGAGACAGAGTCTCACTCTGTCACCCAGGCTGGAATACAGTGGTGTGACCTTGGCTCACTGCAACCTCTGCCTCCAGGGTTCAAGCAATTCTTCCACTTCAGCCTTCCAAGTAGCTGGGACTACAGGCATGTGCTGCCACACCTGGCTAATTTTTGTATTTTTAGTAGAGACGGGGTTTCACCATGTTGCCCAGGTGGGTCTCAAGCTCCTGACCTCAAGTGATCCACCCGCTTCGGCCTCCCAAAGCGCTGGGATTACAGGCATGAGCCACCATGCCAGCTACTACTTATTTTTAAACATGGGAAAACCATGAATAATTTTCTGCCAGAAAAAAATCCACTGAGGTCTAGAAAATATAATTTTTTAAAAAACAATGCGTTTATCGCATACTAGGAAGCCAACATGATAAAACCAAATATTTGAGTATAAGTTTATTGGGTGTAATGAAAGAGCCCACGGAAAATTCCTTTTATGGGCCTGAAAGTCTCTGATAAACCAGAGAGGATTTGCAGAATGCAAATATCTATTGCTCTGAAACCAGGTGCAACAGGAACATGAGTGTCGCCTCCCAAAAGATGGACCATACATCTCCACCAAAGAAAGACAACATGTAGCATTTGCAAATTCCTCATGAAAAGTTTCTCTTTGTAGAGAAGGTATGCTTTTTTATATTTACATTAAAGAATAAGGGGAAAACAATAATCCCTCACTGACTCATACAAGGTAAGATGGCCCTTGCCTAACAGTCGCCAAAATAGTTACATGTTAGTTGGTTCATGTAAATTCACTGCTTAAAACTCTCCATTTTTACATCTAACTAAA
Organism: Macaca thibetana thibetana; assembly: GCF_024542745.1. Taxonomy (NCBI): domain Eukaryota; kingdom Metazoa; phylum Chordata; class Mammalia; order Primates; family Cercopithecidae; genus Macaca; species Macaca thibetana. The sequence goes on from NC_065583.1 coordinate 7,717,500, forward strand.
GAAAGGGAAAGTCCTCTAACTAGCCCAACATAACCCAATTTCTGTCACTCACGCTCCTGTCTTCCCTCTCCTTCTACTGGACTGCTGCTGCTGCTTTTCTTTTCTTTCTTTCTTTTTCTTCTTCTTCTTCCACCTCCTCCTCCTTCCTTCTCCTTCCTTCTTCCTTCCTTCCTTATTCCTTCCTTCCTCCTTCCTTCTTCCTTCCTTCTCCTCCTTCTTTTTCCTGTTCTTCAGCCCCAGGACCCTGCCCTTGACCCCAGCTATCTGCGTGTCTGGTTTGCTTACTTCTGGTTTTTATGTAAACATCACTTTCTATGTGAGGCCTTCCTTTGCCATTCTACTTAACATTGACTCCCCTGACACCCTCATCTCCTTCTCTCATGTATTGCTTTAGTTCTCCATAGCGCTTATTTTTTTAAACATACTGTATACTTTAGTTATTTTGTTTATCACTTGTCTTTCCTTAAAGATTGATTTTTTTATGTTTTGCTCACTTTTGCTCCCCTGGTACCTAGAAAAGAATTTGGTACAGGATATAGACTCAATAAATATTACATGAATGAAGGAATGAAGGAATGAATGGATAAGTGTCTCACTTGAACCTGACTCACATAAGTAGGAGCCTTGTGCATGGATGTCACCCCTCCTCCACAAGCTGTGCCCCTAGACCAGAACTGAAGACTCCCACCTTCAGGCAGGAGTGGGTAGTACATGTTTGTAACTACTTGGCATTGTCTTTTGTTGAGTTGAGGTAATTTCAGTTTTAAGTTGGTCTCTGCCTCTTGATCTCTGGAAGATTCAATTTCATAGAAATTGTTTAAAAGAAAAGAAAAATGTTCACACAAAAATCTGTACATGAATATTTATAGCAGCATTATTTGTAGTAGACAACAATGGAAAACAACCCAGATGTCCTTTAATGGGTGACTGATGAAACAAACTGTGGTATCTCCATAGCATGGAATACTACCCATCAATACAAAGAAACCAACCGTTGATACATCCAACACGCCTGGATCTCCAGAGAATTACGCAGAGTGAGAAAGCCAATCCAAAAAGGTTATATAGTGCTTGATTCCATTGATATAGCATTCTTGAAATGGCAAAATTATATAACTATGGAACAGATGAGTGGTTGCCAGGGGTTAAGGAGAAGGTTGGGGACGGAGACAAGTGGTTCAGAAAGGAAATATCTCATTCACGTCCAGCCTAGGCAACACAGCAAGACCCCGTCTTGAAAGAAAGCAAGAAAAGAAAGATGAGAAAATTAAAAAAAAAAAAAAGACAGAAAAGAAAGAAAAATGAAAAAAGAAAAAAGAGAAAGAGAAATGAAAGAAAGAGGACAGGAGAGGAAAGAGAGATGGAGGGAAGGAGGGAGAGAGGGAGGAAATGTTCAGAATATGGCATATAGTAAATACTGAGACTAATGAAGTCACCCATAATCAAACTAGGCTATTCCCAGTTGTTAAAAAAAAAATTCACTAAACTTCATCAGATTCCAAGAATAATGGGGTCCAGTAAGAACACATTAAAGTCAGAGAAAGACCAACATGACACCTGACATTCTGGAAATCTTAGCCAGTGCAGTAAAGCAAAGAAAATATGTAAAAGGTATTTACAGGTTGGAAGGAAGAAATAAACGTCTCATTTATAGACGAAATGATTGTAGAAATCCCAAAAAATTCTGTATACCAGCAATTAACAATGGAAAATTCAAGTTAAAAGTGCCATTCAGAATAGAACCAAAAATCACAAAATATTTGGTATACATCTTACAAACTATGTGCAAGATCTGTAGAGTGACAACACAACACATTCAAAACCTAACAAAATGTAAAGAGACCTAAATAAATGAAGACATATCCCATGTTCAGGAATCAAAAGATTCAACATTGTTACAATGACAATTTTTCCCAAACTGATCTATAGGTTTAATGCAATTAAATAAAAATCCCGAGCGTTTCTTGCAGAAATCAACAAGCTAATTCTGAAATTTATATAGAAAGGCAAAAAAACTAGAATAGCCAAAACAATTTTGGGGAAACACCTTACGCTGTAAGACATGATACTTAACTTCTAAAATTACTATAGCCAGTCATAGGCCAAACCACCCCAAAATTACTATTGCCTCAAGACAGTGTGGTATTGGAGAAAGAACAGATACCTAGATCAAAGGAACAGTATTAGAGCATCCAGAAATAAACCCACAGACATATGATCAATTGATATTTTAAAGGAATCTTTGTTTATTATATATTATTATAATAAGTAATAACTTAGCCTAAGAATTAGGATACAGTTAATTTTTTTTAGATAACTGTAGATTCACAAGCAATTGTAAGGAATAATAGAGAGATCGTGTGTACTCTTTACTCAGTTTCTCCCAGTGAATATCCCAGATGTGATTTTGCAAGATGTCACTTACAAAACTACAGTGAAAAATCACATCCAGGATATTGTGATTGATATGTGCAAGACATAGACCAGGGATCTCTCATGTTGCACTTACATAGCCACATGCACTTCTCTCCATCCCCAACCCTCTCCTTAACCCCTGGCAACCACTCATCTGTTCTACATTTCTATAATTTTGCCATTTCAAGAATGTTACATAAATGGAATCATATAGTATATAACCTTTTTGGATTGGCCTTCTCACTCTGCATAATTATCTGGAGATTAAAGTGTGTTGGATGTATCAACGGTTTGTTTCTTTGTATTGATGAGTAGTATTCCATGCTATGGAGATACCAGAGTTTGTTTCATCAGTCATCCATTAAAGGACATCTGGGTTGTTTTCCATTTTTGTCTACTACAAATAACACCACTATAAATATTCGTGTACAGATTTCTGTGTGAACATAAATTCATTTCTCTGGGATAAATGCCCAATCGTCGGGTTGTACAGTAGTTAAATGTTGCATTTTTTCAAAAGTTGCCAAACTATTTCTCAAAGTGGTTGCAGCATTTTACATTCCCACCAGCAATGTATGACAGCTCCAGCTGCTCTGTATCCTCACCAACTTTTGTTATAGTCAGTATTTTTTTATTTCATCCATTCTAATAAGTGTGTAGTGTTATTTCATCATGGTTTTAATTTGCATTCCCCTAACAACGCAAATTAGGGAATTTGCATTTGTTCCTCCTTAGATCTATGATCCATTTTGAATATTTCTTTTATATAAGATGTGAAAGCTGGGCATAGTGGCTAACACCTGTAATCCCAGCCCTTTAGGAGGCCAAGCCAGGCAATTGCTTGAACCCAGGAGTTCAAGACCAGCCTGGGCAGTATGGTGAAACCTTCTCTCTACAAAAAAAAAAAAAAAAAAAAATACAAAAATTGGCTGGTCATTGTGGCACATGCCTGCAGTCCCAGTTACTCGGCAAGCTAAAGTAGAAGGATCGCTTGAGCCTGGGAGGTCAAGGCTGCGGTGAGCCATCATCACACCACTGCACTCCAGGCTAGGCCAGAGTGAGACCCTGTCTCAAAAAAAAAAAAAAGGTGAGGTTTAGGAAACGTTTACTTTTTCGCACATGGATGTCCAATTGTTCCAACACCATGTATTGAAAAGACTACCCTTTCTTTACTGAATTGCATTTGCACATTTCCTTTATAAAATATCAGCTGAGACTTATGCTTCCAGGGAAATCCAGTAGACATACTTTTCCCTATTCCTGTCTCCAAGTATTAGAAACTAAAAACTTGGAACATTATATATAAAACAAACATAAGAACACTCTGAAAGCTATAGAGAACAGACCAGTTAAGAACCTCAAAGCCCAGGGAACAACACAGGAGTGAGTTCTTAGGCTTTCTTTTTCTTTCATATATTCCAGACTCGAAGTTTAAGAAGCCAGGAACCTGGAAATGCCAAAAGGCATAGACAATTTAAAAAGGCCCAACAAAAACCAGCTCTCTCTATGTGAAGGACCAGGAAAGGAACAGCTGAGCAAGACAGAAAACTTTACGATGATAACCACTCAACTAGTCAAATACCACAGAAAAAACTGGGGCCCCAACCACCTTAACAGCAGTAAGGGCTTAGTAGGAAGCCCAGGCTTTCACACTCATGAAGCTGTGCCGATGTGCCCCAACACCCCCAGTGGGGTGAAGCCAGAAAAGGGAAATTAGAGGGCCCAGAAGTTTACCCCACTAACCAGTAATGAGTCTTCTTTTTCCTCTTCATTCTCCTACTCTCCCCACTGACCCAGTGTCAGTGGACACCACATGAGAAGCCAGAAGGCAGGAAAAAGAAAACAGAAAAACACAGACAAAAAATAACAAACAGAAAAAAACTAAAATAAAATGGAAAACTTCAGTACTAACATTAACTACATTAAATGTAAATGATCTAAATATATGCATACCAATAAAAGACTGACATTGGCAGAGTAGATTCAAACATGACCCAGCTATACGTTATCTATAAAAAACTCATTTCAAATATAATGATATAGGCAGGTTGAAAGTAAAAGAATGGAAAAAGATATAATAAAATGAAAGCAGGAATATTTATGTTATTATCAGATAAAACAGACTTAAGAACAAAGAAAATTACCAGACAAAAAAGGGCATTATATAAAGGATCAATTACCAAGAAGATTTAGCAGTCCTAAATATGTATGCACCAAATAATAAAGCTGCAAAATATGTGATGTAAAAACTGTGAGAACCTAAAGAAGAGAAAAACATGTAACTGGAGACATCAACACACCTCTTTTAACAACTGTTAGAATAACTAGACAGGTAATCATCAAGAATACAGAAGAACTCAGTTATCAACCAAGAGAATCTAATAGACATTTGCTGAACATGTTGAACACTTACCAACAGTAGAATATATATTCTTTTCAAGTGCCCATGAAACCTATACCAAGATAGGCCATATCATTGGCCATCAAACAAACCTCAACAAATGTAAAGGAACCAAATTCATACAGTGTGTGTTCTCTGAGCACAATGGAATCATGCTAGATATCAATAAAGAATAACAGGAAAATCTCAATCATTAGAAAGTAAACAATGTATTTCTAGATAACCTACAAGTCAAAGAGGAAATTTCAAGGAAAATCAAAAAAGACATTTAAGTAAACCAAAATGGAAACACTTAGAATCTGAGCTATTCCATCAGGAAGGAAAAAAAAGAAAACACAATGTATCAAAATCTGTGGGATACAGCTAAAGCAGTGCTGATAGAAAAACTTGTCACACCAAATGCATATAGTAGAAAAGATGAAAAGTCTCAAATTAATAATCTAGGCATTTCTTTTCAAGAATATAAAAAAGAAGAACAAAATAAAACCAAAGCAAACACAAGAAGGGAAATTGTAAGTAGAAATGAAAGAAACTGAAAACAGAAAAATGAGAGTTCCTGGGTAAATGAAGGATGGCAACATCATCTGGCCATCATTCTGTCTTCTTAATTGTCCAGTGTCTCTCCAGGACACTGGAGGATTTCTTTTTTTTTTTTTTTTTTTTTAAGACATTCAAGTCTTGCTCTGCCACCCAGGCTGGAGTACAGTGGTGCAATCTCGGTTCACTGCAACCTCCAGGACACTGGAGGCTTTCTAGCGGGCATTTCTAGCTAGTGCAACCGAAGTGGATGATATGGGGATTAGACTACCTGCTCAAGTAACTTGCTTGTGCTCTCTGGTCCTGCTCAGTCTTCAATCCCAGATGCACTATTTCCATTTTATGATTGTCTACTGCTAGTACTTCAATTTTTTTACTTGATAAGTCTGATAGAATCCTATTTATAAAGTGAAGTCTCAGATCCATAGTCATTTGGTGCCTCAAGGCCAAGCAATCTGTCTCTACCAGAATCCAGAATCATGTCAGAAGCTGTTTTTCTTTTTCTTGTTTTCTTTTTTTTTGAGACGGAGTCACCCAGGCTGGAGTGCAGTGGCACGATCTCGGCTCACTGCCAGCTCCACCTCCAGGTTCACGCCATTCTACTGCCTCAGCCTCCTGAGTAGCTGGGACTTACGCCCGGCTAATTTTTTGTATTTTTAGTAGAGATGGGGTTTCACTGTGTTAGCCAGGATGGTCTCCATCTCCTGACGTCGTGATCCGCCCACCTTGGCCTCGCAAAATGCTGGGATTACAGGCTTGAGCCACTGCACCTGGCCCAGAAGCTGTTTTTCAAAAGGCATTTAATTCTATGCCATGGACTGCATGACCCTGATCCATAATCCCATTACAGGGCCCATGTTAGGCTTTCCATAAGCAACATACTACATCTTTTATCACTACTGACATCTCTAACATCATAAGGTCTTCCAGATCATATGACTCCAGCAGCAGGACTGCTTACAACACAGCCTGAACCTACTGCAGAGCCCTTTCCTGCACTGTGTCACACTCACACAAAGTTAACCACCTTCTGTGTCATATATTAGGTGTAATATATGCGCCACATCAATATTCCTAGATGAACAATATATTACTTCCAGAAATACAAAGAGGCCTACCATGCATGTGCTTCAGTTTTTGTGGTGAGGGATTCAAGATGTGAGCAATGATTTTTACTCTGGAGGGTATATCCTAGCATACCCATGGCCATTGGACCCCTAAAAATATCACTCAAGCTGTCTACATTGGACTCCTAAAATCTTCACCGAAAATCCAGGCAGGTCCCTGAATCTTTGTAGCATTTATCTTCCACCCTTGGGAGCACACACGTCTTTTACCAAGGCCTCCAGTGTATGAGCCACCTGTTGCTTGTTCTGCTGATCAGCATAAAGTTACTAATGTAATGATCAGTATGAAATTCTGTGGGATGAAAAAACAGTACAGATCTCTTTGGACTACATTCTTATGAAAGGTAGAAGAGGGCTGGGTGCGATGGCTCACGCCTGTAATCCCAGCACTATGGGAGGCTGAGACAGGAGGATCACCTGAGGTCAAGAGTTCGAGACCAGCCTGGCTAACACGGTGAAACTCCGTCTCTACTAAAAATACAAAAAAATTAGCCGAGTATGGTGGCACATGTCTGTAGTACCAGCTACTCAGGAGGCTAAGGCAGCAGAATTGCTTGAGCCCAGGGAGCAGAGGTTCCAGTGAGCCAAGATCGCATCACTGCACTCCAGCCTCAGCAACAGAGCGAGACTCCGTCTCAAAAAAAAAAAAAAAAAAAAAGGTAGGAGAGTTAACATAGCCCTGAGGCAAAACCTTAAGTAAATATTGTCTGCCCCATGTGAATACAACTGTTTGACCTTTTCTGATTGAAATGGAAAAGCATGCATTTGCCGTATCAATTGCTATATACCATGCTACTGCTCTAACAATGGCATCTGTCTAGCAAAGCAGCTGTGTTCAGGGCTACTATTCAATTAACTCTGCAGTAGTCTACAGTCCTTTGGGTCTTTAATGGTAGCAATAATCTATCACCCTCCTCCCATTCCACAGAATGTGATCTTGTTTTATTATTATTATTATTATTATTATTATCTTCGCTGGGAGAAAGGAGGCAGTTTTAGGCATTTCTACTTGTCCTTCCTCACTGTTATAACTCTTACTCCACCAGACAAGCATCCTGTGTAGGAGTTACTCCAACTGCCAGGTATATCAATTCCAATTATATACCCAGGGCCTGGGGAGATGGCTATTGGGTAGGTTTCTGAACCCGGTGGGCCCATTGTAAGCCAGACTCTAACCAGGATTCCATCTATTACCTGGTCCCTAGAAGCTTCCACTCTAACAGGGGTGCCATTAGATATTTTGGTGCTCTAGGTATCAATGTGAACTTAGAATCTATGTCCAATAATCCTGAGTGTTCTATTTTCACAAGTTTCCCAAAAAAGTGCCCCCAAGTCTAGAAATCATTGATGATCTACAGTCTTATATTTTATCCCCTTTGATCAAGCACCTCACCTCAAAATCCAATATCTGATCAGACTGGCCAACCCCCTTGCTTATGCCAATATATGCTAATTCTTAGAGCTCTTTCTGTGTATTCTCTCTCTCCTTCCTTATCTGACCCAGGCACTTTTCCAGTTGGGTTACACTGGGATTTAATCTTAGTTGAATGCCTATTGGCCAGGAAAGGGGGTGAGGAAAGCTACTGAGGAGAGAAACGGTTGCCTTGAAGGTGGGAGGGCTTCCACAGTACCTTCCAACACAGGAGAAGAGTGGGCCAACTCTGTGAACTTGAAGAGCTCATGGGAATCCATGCAGAAGTTACTTACTACACATTCCAGTCTCAGATTTCCCTAATCTGGGCCCTGATTTTGGCATAGCAGATGTGCCTTGACTGACCTTTTATACATCTCTGGAGCTCTGCAGCTCTATAAGATGTTCTATTTGCCACTCCTTAGGTCTGATCTCCCACTGCAGCTTCACTAGCAGAGTGGTCCTCCCATTTATGCTGTAACTGCTTGCTAATGGATATATATTTTCTACCATCCACTCAGCAGCGTGTTAATACAACTTAGCAGTAGCTAGTGAGTGAACTATCTTTGAAGGCATTATTCGCCCGTATTTTTCAAATGCCTGCATAATCACACCTGCAAAAGCACTGCCCTCAACTAGGAAGTTTTTCCAAATCATGTCAGATGAAACCTTTAAAAACAGGACTACCGCTATGTGCCAGGTACTATCCATACCACACAGGAAGGCGTCTGACAGCTGGATGGTGAATGTGCCAAGTCAGTGTCCCATCTCACTGCCCATTATCTCAGACCATTCCTGACATTGCCTGTGTTAGTTTGGGTCCTCCAGAAGCCAAAACCAAGAAAGAATTAGATGCGCAACATATTTACAGGGAAAATGTCTGTGAGGAAAACTGAGAGGGAGCCACGGGAGCCTGGGAGAGTCATCACACCATGATGAAGAACTAGACGCTTAGTAGGGAAGAGAAGGAAAGAGGGTTGGGTAAGAAAAGTCTCAGGCTATCTCTGGTGCAGATCTAAGAAATTTTCAGGAAGACAAATGGAGAACCTTTGAGGCCTGTCTTGCAGAAACATACCTGCCTTAAAATCCTTACCATGCTTAATCACTGGCTTGGGAGCAACTTGTTAGGAAGAATGGCTTCATACAAATGTAGCAGAATTCACAATACAGCACAGCTGGGCTATCAGTCAACTATGCCCCTGTGGTGGGAAATCTGAGCAGCACATTTTCATGGTTGCCATAGGTGCAGTCCATGAGTCAGGAACTGGAATACTACTGCAGCAGCATACCACCACCTAACCTGGCATTCTCCCTAAAATAAAACGCTGCACTAGTGGTGCTGTTCCCCCTCTACTCCCAGGCTGTCCAGCCATCCTACTCGCACAGACCCACTCCTCATCTCAAGACCATTATTTACCTATTTTATAAATTTACTCCCATAAGATTCCTAGATTACCCAAGACTTTTCCCAAATTTTAACATTTCCTCAGCTTATACTGGATGTAAAAATACCCTGAATTTAATTAGTTCCTATGCTTAAAGATTCCACTGTTTTTTGTTTTGTTTTGTTTTCTTTTCTCATGAAAGTTCACCTGAAATCTTTCAGGTGACCTGGAATAAATGGCTGAATGATATTTTGAAGTACTGACGTTTCTTCTCTATTCTGCACTCACCACAATTTTTCATTTAAAACACGAGAAGATCTCTTCCCTCCCCTCCCTGCACAACTAAGCATGAAACAATCACGGCAGAACCCAAAACATAAGTTGCAAATATTAGACTACCGGGCTAAAATAAAATGCCTTTCATCTACACAGAGGAAGGAGTCAGATATAGATTTGGTGAGTGAATGTTTCAACTCATGAAAACTAGACAAATGACACTATGGCCTGGAGATGAAGAGAAGGCAGGACCACAATGTAGTCTGAAGTCTTTAATGTAGTGGGGGTGGGTCATTAGCCCCTACCGAAATTATAGAACAGAAATAAGTTACAGTATTGCAGCTAATGTTCAGTGATGTATCAGTAAAGTCTTATGTTTATTATCTATTTAACATAACAGATTGAACACATATTCACTAGAAATTCTTAAACAAAAATTAAAAGATTTAGAACATTCATTTCAGTGACAGTCTTCATTCCTCCATGGTTCTAGAATAGCAAAATAAACTGAGTTTGTATCCAGTGCTAGACTCTTATTTTAAATCTAATAAATAGTGATATACCTAATAAATTAAAACAGACTACTATGCCAAGTTGTATAAGTCACATAAATGTAAACATACATGAAGCAAACCTAAAATCCTCATTCACATTCACCACAAAACTTTATGCAGCATGAATTACAGTGTAAACAGTGTAAATAGGTCTCATTCTGCAATAGACTTCAGTTGCATAAGGTAAAACTTGAAGCTTCACCCAAGGATTTAGCAGCCTGAAATTTACCCAGCATAATATAAAGAAGTTGTGTTACCCTCCATGCAGGGAAACTTGAGAGCCCACATGGCAAAAAAACACCTAGGCCATTTCCCCAAGCAATGTGTCCTTCCATCTGGAAACAGGTGGATTTGATAAATAGTCACTAGAAGATCATGTTACCACAAATTATACACTGTTGTAGCCTCCTGAAGTAATTAAGTTATAACTATTAGAGGAAGAAACAAAACTATGAATTATTTTACAGTCCTTACAACTTGTACTATTTCCTGAGAATTTTGTATATTAACACTTTGTAATACCTTTGTAAATAAATTGGAAGCCCACCCTCTCAATGCCCCCCAAAAAGAATGGATGTCATCACTGTAATCATCCTGGATAAAAAAGCACCTGCCACTCCAGGGGGAAGAAGCAACCAGAGTACACAGAATTTGATCATGAACAAGCCTCATTTTGTCTTTCCCTCCTAAGTTTCCAGTTCCACCTAGGCCTTTGATTCAATTCAGAAAGAGAGACCATACCAGCAAAAAAGCAGAAAAACTGGCGGAGGTGAAAGTTGATCACTACTTCACGTTGAGCAGAAAATAAGGACTTATTAAGCAATACTTCTAAATGATTTTCAGAATTCTAATCCTCTCATTCATTGACTTAAAAATAATGTATCTATTACTTAGGGGTCTGGCAAGGTAAAGGGCATCTCCTCTGATCTTTGCCCAAAAATTTTCCTAAAATACTCCATATTATAATATAGTCCATTATAATATATCCATATTATAAATGCATATATTTACTAACTTTCCTTAGGATGAAAAGATGGCTTAAATAATCATTCGCTTAGTTTTAACACCCAAAATAATGGTTGCTATGTAAATTCTAAGGTTTTTTTCCCATAAAATAATAAAGAAGTTTACAGGAAGACAAAAATAACTTAAATGAATCCAAGTTTAATTTAAAAGTTACATCTAAGAGATGTACAAAGCAGCAGTTGTAGACTCATTAATAAAATGGAAAAGCTGGTAATTAGAAAATTCATGTAATTGCATCGATATGCTAATCTAAATTTTATGTATAAAGTTAATTTAAAGGTATGTAGAATAAGTATTAATTCTGACAATAACACTTGCATGCATTGGTAACAATATTTAACTAAAGGTATTATTAAATAGCAAAGAAATACTATTAATTTATAAAGAAGGTAGTTTTTCTATTCAACTACTAAAGTCCCAATTCTAATAAAACACATCAAAATTAACATACATTGAAGCAAACCTAAAATCCTCATTCACATTCACTACAAAACTTTATGCAGCATAAATTAAATAATTATGATTCATTTAATGTTTCATCTTTAGGTTCTTCATAATCTTCTTTGGGAAACATCCAAAGATAGGTTAATCTAAATTAAAAAATGACAAAATTGAATTCTTGTTAATATAAAATATCATCATCAGTAGTCACTGAAATTTTTTAGCATTTCTAAGGCTATAAAGCAACAGTTAGAAACTCCCTGTACTTGGCCGGGCGCGGTGGCTCAAGCCTGTAATCCCAGCACTTTGGGAGGCCGAGACGGGCGGATCACGAGGTCAGGAGATTGAGACCATCCTGGCTAACACGGTGAAACCCCGTCTCTACTAAAAATACAAAAAACTAGCCGGGCGCGGTGGCGGGCGCCTGTAGTCCCAGCTACTCGGGAGGCTGAGGCAGGAGAATGGCGTGAACCCAGGAGGCGGAGCTTGCAGTGAGCTGAGATCCGGCCACTGCACTCCAGCCTGGGCTACAGAGCAAGACTCCGTCTCAAAAAAAAAAAAAAGAAACTCCCTGTACTTAATTGTTTTAATGACTTTTACTTTCTCTAGTTGAACATAAAAAGTTTCCAACACACTCAGTGTGTAACTCATATTCTTCTTTTCAACTCCAACTCCTGCCAATACCTTTGGTGACTTCAACAGTCCCATTTACTAGAAATGTGTCACAGAAACATTGTATCACAGGCCTTCACCTCCAGGCCACTTACTCACAACCAAGGCCATTGCCTAGACAGTCATCACTGGAACCTGTGCTTTACCTCTAGGTGCTGAAACTTTTCAAATGTTCCTAGATAACATATTTTTATGCTCCTACCTTTTTAGACCCCTATACTCTCACTAAGCAAGGTCTCTGCCCTCCTTCGAACTCCCAATCCCGTGATCTTCTGCAAGTTTCATTTGTCTCCCTTCTCAGCCCCACAATAATCTCTCTCATTACTCCTGACTCCAAATAATCCCTGTAATCCCTATAATCCCCGACTCCAAAACTGAAAATTCCTCTTTATCCTCAGCATTGCCTGATACTCTGTACTCAGTCCTCTCCTCTCTCTTCATCTTCACATTAAAGTTTTCATCTACATCTACTGTTAGAACTACATATGACCTTTATGCACTGCAGATATCACACTACCTCCCTTACAACACTTCCAATAACTTGCTTAGCATTTTTGCCTGGGTACCTCACTATTACCTAAAATTCAACATGCCAAAAGTAAAACTCAGTACCTTCATGAAATGAGTCCTTTCTCCTGACTTCCTTATTTCTTATTCACTCTCAAAACTCAGTATCATCTTATCCCCATACCTGATCATTTGTCTTCTCTCTGCACCCTCTGCAACCCTCATTTTAGTGCATTTTACTTTTCACTTGGATGCTATTACAATCCCCAGATTTTCTTTTTCACCTCCTATTTCACCTCCATTCCAAATATTTCCACAAATGACATCATATTCTTTCTAAAATGCAAATCTGATAGCTCCACTGCTTTAAAATGTTCTTCATATTCATAAAGAAACAAGATATTTGCATACCCTTATTATCTTCCTATGAAATACTTATTAATTACAAAAGGAAAAATAGTAACTATAAATGGGTAACAACTTAACCAAGAGCTCAAAGTTAACATTATCAATAAGGGATCAGTGAAGATCACGTAACTCAAGATGCGATCCTTTGGAAAGTTATATTACATATACAACGTTCCAGCCAAAAAATGCATAACATGAATCAAATCATAAGTAGGCATCAGCAAGTCTTGAGAAATAGCCTGAAAAAATGACTGGCCTGTATTCTTCAAAAATATCAATATCAAAAAAGACAAAGAAAGCCTGAAAAACTGCTACAGATTACAGAAGACCAAAGAGACACGACAACTAAACACAATACATGATCCTGAACTGTATATCTAGTAGCAAAATTTTTTTAAAAATTCCTATTAAAGACACTATTAGGGGCAATAGGAAAAAAGTGAAATGTAGGTTATAAATTATGTTTCATATTGATGTTCAATTTCCTGAATTTGATAACTGTAGTGTGGTTACACAAAAAGATACCCCTGCTCTTAGGTTACACACACTGAAGTATTTATACACAGAGAGAGAAGAAGAATGAGCAAGCAAATGTGGCAAGATGTTAAAAAACAGCATATCTTAGTAAAGAGTATATTGGAGTGCTTTGTATTAGCCTAATAATCTTTCTGTAGATTCGAAATCATTTAGAATAAAAGATTAAGAAAATGGTCCATTTCTTCATTCCCTACTGAATGAAGTACAAATCCTCTGCCCAAAATTCAAGTTAGACTCTTAGAAATACTATCTCAGTATACTTTTATAACTTTCTTAGGTTACTGTGTCAAACAATCTTTAATCAAAGTGTACACTCCCTACACGTACATTCCCTAAACGTTTTCTTGACTCCATGAATTTGCTCATGTTCATGTCTAAAATATACTCTCAGCTGGACACAGTGGCTCATGTCTGCAATTCCAACACTTTGGAAAGCTGAGGAAGCAGGATTACTTGAGGCTAGGAGTTCTAGACCAACCTGGGCAACATAGCTAGATCCCCAACTATACAAAATAAAAATTTAACTGGCCAGGCATGGTGGTGCATACTTGCAGTCCTATCTACTTGGGAGGGAATGCTGAAGTGGGAGGATCACTTGAGCCCAGGAGTTAGAGGCAGTAGTGAGCTATGATCGAGTGACTATATTCCAGGCTAGGTACAGAGTGAAACCCTGTCTCTTTAAAATAAAAAAATTTTAAAAAAAGGATAACTGTGTGTAGATTTCAGTAGATCAGTAGAGGTGACAAAAAAGAAAGTAGCAGTAGACAGCCTAAAGAAAATCAGAGGTACATGACCAGAGGTCAAGGGTAGGATGGAGATTTAAGGGTAATATACCCAGGAAGAGTAGTTGAAGCTATAAAAATCTGTGAGTTATCTCAGAGTGAATATGTAAAGAGAGAATGGGGACAACAATTACTCCTAGGACAGCATTTGTTATTAGGTGGTAGCAAAGGTAAATATGGTAAGTGAGGCAGGACAAGGGCCATAACACAGCCTGCAGTGCAGGACACTAAGAAATAAAAAGGAGCAGTAGTAAAATAGCATGAAATACGACAATATATTCAAAGGAAAAGAGAACTAAGTAGAGGTATAAACAAAAAGAAGAAGATTCTGCCCTCAGAGGGTACAATAGAAAAAAAGAAGAAGAAGAAGGAAAAACATGGAGCATAACAGCATGACGGACATGGGGCCCATATGACGTTTTAAAGGTCAGGAAGTATTTTAACGAGCACCTACTATGTGCCAAACATTGGATTTAAGAAAGGAAATTGGCTGGAATTAGCAACAGTTGGTTATACACTAATGTTTGGAGAAGGGAGAATATAGAAGGGAAGGGAAAAAAATCTATACTCTATAATTATTACCTAAATAGAGTCTTACCAGAAGATAAGAAGATTCATCTTGTATAATTTGAGCCTGCAAACAACATAAAGAATAAGGAAAATTTAAGATGGCCTCTAGCACTGGTTTTCCCATTAATAAATACATATTATGGAATACAAGTTATAATACATTTTTAAACATAATTATGAGTTTTATAAAGAAGTTCTGTAATCTAGTTTAACACTGTAATGTAAAATAGTGAACTCGTTTGGAAGAGGCTATTTATGGAAACCACAGCGTATCATTTTAAGTTGTTAAATAATCCTTACAAGATTACATTTAAGAGAAGGCTTCTTGCTGAGGCAGAAAAGAATCCAACAAGTTCAAAGTTATGCAGTGATCTGAACTAGCACTCAGAAGCATGTCCAGGTTTTGTGCACACTGCTCTGCCTATTCAAACATCCTTTTCGTTTAAGACATTTCTGACTACTTTTCTTTTTCCTATCCACCCCCCACCTCATTCTCCTCCTTTCCGGATAAGAAACGTGAAACACATTTTCACTAATCTGCCATTATTGCAAACAATTCATGCTACCACTGATGCAATATTATATGAACCGTAAGTTTCCACTGCTTGCAAAATGGCATTCTGTTTTCATGATTATCTTATGAAAATATTCTTCATGAAATTAAATATTGCAGTTTTACTGACTATGAAACAGAAGTTGCCATAGAATGACTGTACTAAGAACTCACAGAGACATTCATGATAGCATGTGCAGGAAAGAAAGACATGTTAAGGAAAGAAATGTATGTCAAGGAAAGAAAATAACTTGTGATTTATCAATTCACATGGCATTATTAGTTACATAAATTTTATCCAACTTAATTTTTTGAAAATCCAGAACTACAAATTATTTTAATAAACACACCAGACTACATCTAATTTTGCTCTGACCACGATATCAACTCAATAGTGATGCAGCTTTAGAGCACGGTTTAATTCATGAGTTGTTTTCCAGGAATGAAATAATGACATCAAGGCCATAACTCAAGGGCAGATTTTGTAAAATGCATTAAGCAGGAGTGTAGTTTCCATGGATAGGAAATGACTTCACCAAGTGATACAATGTATAATTTTATATTGCAGTTAAAATGTTTTTCTTCATCAATACTGATGAGCTTTGTAATTTCTATTTTTTAATTGCCATTAAGATTCACATTTAACAGAAAAGTATGTTCCCTTTGCTAAGTAAATTCCAGTCATTCCTTCTACATTCCTCCACTCACTCCTATACCTGTGCTCTCTGCACTCACTGCTTCTAGGTACTCTGTACTTGTAATTATGATGAACAGTGATAATATGCTAGTCTCATTTCTATAGTTCTGTATATTGAATGTGACAATTAAGAAAACTGCTGATCTCATGCGATCCCAGGATAACTAAACTGTTACAGAGGCCACTCTTTTTAACACAATAAAAATTATGTTAACTTACTTTCACTAGATAACCTTTGGCATTTCAGCCTGTGTCTATATTTTTCATTTTCTTCAAGCATTCTTGAAATGACTTTGTATACTGTATTCCATACTAAAACCTTAAAAAGATAAGCACAGTAAAAGAATGCTGAGCAGAAAAGTAGGAATATATTTTCATGGAGGCAACCGGGAATGACTCAATTGTGTTGTATGTCAATTGATATCATCATTATAAGCCTATATCAGCATTTAGAGAACTAAAACCTAAGTGTAATTGTTTACCCACAATCACTGAAATATCTGTTCTCTTCTTTGAAATTCCTAGAATTTCCCCCCGTAGTATTTAAATTAACAGTCCTGGATGAAGTTGCCTTCCAAAGGCAATGACTATAAAGTCCAACCTAATTGATTCTAACACATTCCATTCTGAAAGGCAATTTTTAAAAATTGTGAATTTATATTCCCATGATTAAACCATTGGGCAATGATTTTATTTTTAAATGTATTTTATTCCAGTTAAGAACTAAGTATTTCTCCTAGGACACACCAAAGCAATAGGACTAGAGAATGTAAATATACTGGCAGAGAAAGAACAAGGATTATAGAATCAAACAAATACATCTAGGCTCAAATTCTGGCTTTGCCATTTTCCAGTTGCCTGACAATGGGAGAGTATTTTAATCTCATCTAGGAATAACTTCATACACTGGATTATAAGAATTAAGGAAAAAATATTTAATACATATGTAAAGCACTTACCCCAGTATCTGGCACACACTAATTAAAAGGAAGTATTGGTTACTGCTCTTTTCTCCTCACCTAAAAGGAACTGGTTCTCAGAAGAAACATCTCTTAGTACAGTAGGAAAGTTAGATGCTCACTCAAAATATATTTGGTACAAGAGTTAGTAACCTCTAATGCTATTTTGTACCATACACAGATATCAAACAACTCAAAGCTCAGAAACAACACAATGTTATGTGTCACTATCAACCAATAATTTCTTTAAACTGAATATTAATGATGCTGTGAAGTATAAACATACAGTGGCAATCAAAGATTTGCAGAGCATCTGATCTTGAATATGTTCAAAACACTCAAGTTACCATGACATTTGGACAACTAGCAGCGAGAACAGTTCAGCAGCAGTGGATCATCCTTCTCAGATTGCCTGCTAGAAACCTATTACATATTCCTTGTCTTTAAAAAGACCACTATAGATACATTATTACTTTCTATGAAATCTGTGATTTTCTTCTTATACTACATTATCTGTCACAGTTTATTATCTTCTATGGAACATATATCATGCTTTGAAAAATCCTCCAATGGGGTTACATTTTGATTAAAATGTGTTTTATACCTTCACTGGTATAACACTGGAAGGACAATTCTTTATGGTTAATAAATATTTCCAAACCCAGTTCCATTTCTGCTGAATTACTTCTATTTCTCATTTCAGAAAATTAAATTATTCAAAAGATGGAACTATTTTCACTGTCTTGAATATCTTTATACATTTGTATTTAGAGAGGATGATCTAAAATTCAGATATTGCTCATTCTCCTTCATAGCAATATACCTTTTTCTTTTTCTTCATTATTTTGGAAGCTTCATTCAATGGTATGGGAAAATCAAACTTTTTAGCTGCATCCTTCTGGATTAAACCTAATATTTAAGAAGAAAGTGAAAAGGTCAACATATGTAAGGATTTACTATTTGAAAATAGAGGCCATATAAATGTTTCCTGAGGTCTCTTTGAGGATTTTTATACTTGTTGGTATATTGCTGATCACCAGGTAATACTGGTTTACCAGTTCACTAACAACATGTTGAAAACAACCAAGAAAACTAGACATAATCGGGCAAGTACCTAGAAAATCATCCAGCTAGTTCAGTCTTCCTTTTCTGGTTTGTAAGGCTAGTCCCAAAAAGACCAACAACAGAATGAACAAATACCAGATAACATATCTTGCCCCAGTGTATCTCTACAGTCTCCATTCTTCTCAGTGCAACTCCAGACAGACACTACACTTCCAACTACACAATACTACACAATACCTTGTGGTTCCTCAAATGTATCTAATTCCTAAGACTTTCAGCACACACACACACACACACACACACACAAACACACACACACCCCCACACACCTCCCAGGCAAATTTCTACCTGTTCTTCAAGACTCAGCTCACACGTACCTCTTCTCTACAGCCTTCCCTCAAGCACACGAAGCTCAACACCCAGCACTGGCTCCCAGAACACCTTCTTCACAGCACTCAGCCCACCTTTTTATCACGCGTTTCCTCCACTAGGCTCTGACCTCCTGGAGGGCAGTGGTCATGTGTGTCTTACTCATCTTCCCACTCACACTACCACACACACAGTAGTATAATAAGGGTTATCCAGAGTGAACGGGCTTCCTGAATACTCACTAAACCATGCTGCCTTCCCAAACGTTAACTGTTAGAAGAAAACCCAAGGGTTTGTTTTTCCAAAGACAAAATTATAAAATAATGAGCATGTGTTCCCCGAAAGCCTTTCTATTGGCTCTCATTTTGTCTAGAATATTCCCTCACCTCAACCCTTCCCCACCTTGTTCCTGCCCTACCACTGCTCTATATCTCACTTGCTTCTACTCATTCAATACTTAGCTTTCCAGGGAGCCTTCTCTGATCTGACAAAGCACCCTCTGCTCAGGTATCATAGGATTTATGACACCGTTTACTTGAGGAGAGTGTTTTATTCTTCACTGGAGATCCAGTATCCACTTCTATAGATATCAGCTATACAACAAGTATTCCATTTATTGAATAAACTAGAATATGTTCTAAAATGGCATTTCTGAATTTGTGACAAACATGCCACTGATTTGGAGCAGGTCACAGACATACAGACATAGCACTAAGGAATATTAACTCGTGGTGAGAAACTCATTCCCTTTCCAGTGTTTTTCAATCTTCTGATTACCTTTGGGAGGAAGGCTAAGTTTGGTACCAGCATGTCATTAAGACTTCTCTAAGACTTGTTCGTCTCCCTTTGTGACCACAGACAGCTCTCAGCAGACAACCTACTTAGCTAGAATTTAATAATACTGTTTTGCCTTTATTATATTTGTTTCTAATTAATTTCTATTTATATCAAATGGTACAGGTTTTCCACTGAAGTCATGATTTAAAGTGTTCTAAAAAGAAATTTAATTAAAAGGGAAAATGTACCTATTTAAATAAATATATTAAGTAAATAACAGTACAGATGATATGTAGGTATGCCATAGGAAAATAAGTTTGGGAAACTCTGCTCTCCACGTACCCATATCTATCGTTCCCTCTAAATGCCTACAACCTTTGGAATACTATATTTGCATCATTCCCAAATGCTTCTTGTTTGTAAGCCTTACCCAACATAAACCTATACTCCTTGAGAAAGCACAGGAGTCATCAAGTCTACCTGTAATTACTTGGGGATCTAAAATACAACAAGTACAGAAGATATGAAAAAGAAAAAAGACATATTTCTTCACTCATTTTGTGTATTGTACTGAGACTAGCTCCATTGTATTTCATGGATTTCGTCCTGACTTATGTTTCAAATCTTTCTCTAGTCCTCTTTCCACCCACTCTGACTCAGTCATTCTTCCTAATCGCTGTCCATCACTGATCCATACTCAGCACTTTGTTCACATGTTTTCCCCACCTAATTCTCCTATCTTAGCCCCACGTGTAAATCTCATGGAGCTTCCACCACCATGAAGCCTTCCCTGATTCTCTCATTCCCCAAATTATTCACCACTTCCAAAGGATTCATTTGTACTTCCACAATAGCATTCATCATCTTCCATTATGTATAAATTATAAATGTAGCTTTCAAGTTCTGTAAGGACAGGGAACTGGCCTGATTTATTAGTCTTATTTGAAATGTTAGAAGAGTTGATTTGCCTACTCCTGAATCTCTAAACTTCAGTACATTTTCCAAACAGCTTATAGTTTATCTTCCAAAAGTGCAGCTGTCTCTGATAACTTTACTCCACCCCACCATTCAAAAATCTTCAGTGACGATAAAAATGACAGTCTTCAAGGTATTCCATAATGTGGTCCAAAACTTACTTTTCATTCATTCAATAAACAGTACATGTCCACTGTGTGCTAGACATGCTAATCACCATCTTCCCTTCAAGCCATCTCTGTTCAATGTGCCAGCATTTACTGGGCACTTATTCTGTGCCAAACACTGTGCTAGGTACTCTGCAGGTATTACTTCATTTAACCTTCACAGCAACCCTTTAAGGTAGGAACCATTACCCCCATTTTACAGATAAGGACACTGAGAATAATAGTGGTTAACTAACTTGGCCAATATTATCCTGCTGACAAATGACAGAACCAAGGATTATGTCTTTCTGACTTCAAAGCCAATGCTCTTGATAACCTCTACTGTCCCACTAGTGATTTCTCTATTCATGTCCCCTGATTTTCTGCATCTATGCCTCTTCTTTCCTTGAACTTGACTATCAAAGCTATTCTCAGCTCACTCTTACAACACTCATATCTACTAGTTTATATTCCCATTATTCATTAATAAGTCCCTTGAGAGCAGACTACTTGTCTGACACATCTGTGTCACTAACACCTGACCTAGGGCCCACAACATGATAAGTTTTAAGTAAATGTTACTGAAAAAATAATTCATTTTTCCCCCATAGAGGGTGACACATTTAATTAATGTCTACTTAATATTAACATTAAGGGTTGGGTGTGGTGGTTCACACCTGTAATCCCAGCACTTTGGGAGGCCAAGGTGGGTAGATCACCTGAGGTCAAGAGTTCAAGACCAGCCTGGCCAACATGGTGAAATCCCGTCTCTACTAAAAATACAAAATTAGCTGGGCATGGTGGCACATGTCTGTGGTCCCAGCTACTTGGGAAGCTGAGTCAGGAGAATCACTTGAACCTGGGAGGCAGAGGTTGCAGTGAGCTGAGATCACACCCCTGCACTTCATCCTGGGAGACAGTGCCAGACACTGTCTCAAAACAAAAACAAACATTAAGTACACCCAAGACTGAGTAAAACCTAAGCACTTAAGCACTTTCTGGCTTGGTTTAAATATAAGTCTACCCCAGGACCCCCTTCCCTTGACTATATCCTTGACTTCGCAAGCACAGCAGGGTGGTCACTGACGTTAGTAGCTCCATTATCCATCCAGTTGCCCAGCACAGAGACTTCAGACTCGACCACAATTCTTCCTTCTCTCTCAGTAAGCTATGCGATCCTGTCCATTCTGCCTCCACTGCCAATGCCTTAGTTCAGGCCTTCACTCTTTCCACTGGACTACCGTAACTGCCTCGTAACTGTTCTCTGGCCTCCAGTCTCTCCCACCCCCCAATTCCTTTGTGGCAGGGGTAACATGATCAGATCCAGAGGAAGGAGAACTAGGAGGCTGGACTGAGAAGAAGCTCCAAAACACTTCCCAAAGCCAAACTTGCACCAAAAAAAAGATCATGGTTACTGTTTGGTGGTCCGCTGCCAGTCAGATCCACTATAGCTTTCTGAATCCTGGCAAAACCATTACATCTGAGAAGCATGCTCAGCAAATCGACGAGATGCACCAAAACCTGCAATGCCTGGAGGCAGCACCGGTCAACAGTAAAGGCCCAATTCTCCACAACGATGACAGACCATACACTGCACAACCAATGCTTCAAAAGTTGCACAAATTGGGCCACAAAGTTTTGCCTCATCCACCATATTCACCTGATCTCTTGCCAACCAACTACCACTGCTTCAGGCATCTGGACAACTTTTTGCAGGGAAAACGCTTCCACAGCCAGCAGAACACAGAAAATGCTTCCCCGGTGTTCATCACATCCCAAAGTGTGGACTTTCACACCACAAGAATAAACACTCATTTCTTGTTGGCAAAAATGTGTTGATTGTAATGGTTCCTATTTTGATTAATAAAGATGTGTTTGAGCCTAGTTATAATGACTTAAAAGTCAAGGTCCAAAACCACAATTACTTTTGCACCAACCTAACAAATTATCAAAGTAAATTTAGTTCTGAAAGAATAGCAAACAAAATATTTACATAGTTTTCAATTTGAGATTTTTTTTCAGTCTAACCTGCCTCTAAGTCAATGTCTCCTGTACAGCACGGACTAATAAATCTGACCCCATCACTTTTCTTTTCTTTTTTTTTTTTTTTGAGACAAAGTCTTGCTTGTCACCCAGGCTAGAGTGCAGTGGCACGATCTCGACTCACTGCAACCTCCGCCTCCTGGGTTCAAGCCATTCTCCTGCCTCAGCCTCCTCAGTAGCTAGGATAACACACGCGTACCACCACACCTGGCTAATTTTTTATTTTTAGTAGAGACGGGGTTTCACCATGTTGGCCAGGCTGGTCTCAAACTCCTGACCTCGTGATCTGCCCGCCTTGGCCTCCCAAAGTGTTGGGATTACAGGCTTGAGCCACCGTGCCCGGCTCCTATCACTTTTCTTATTCACAATCTTTTAATGCAGGGCTTCTGGGTAGCTGAAGACAACAGCAAGCAAAAACCACACCCTCAGCATTACTTTAAGACAAAGGATGTTGAAGCTGCAAAATAACTGTAAGTAAAATGAGAGAAAAACATTAAATTGCTGCTCTATGATCCCATATGCCCTAGACCTACAGGGGCTCTGGTCAGCAGGGAAGAGAAACTAGAAACACTACAAAAATGCCTCAGAAGAGCTGAAGTGACCAATATTAAGATTACATGCATTCTAAATCTGAAAATACTAAAAAAATAACTAGGCAAATCAGAGTACAGACTATACGGAAGAAATTTAAAGAGACAGACACAAAACAGAATGCCAAGCATACAATATAATGGACAGACTCAGTTTAAAGGGGCAAGCAAGATTTAAAGGAGCAGTCTTCCAATGGCATGGTTTCTGAGGTGAAAAGAGCAAAAAGGATGATAAGTTAGGTTACAGAGAAAACACCAGTAACATCCATAAAATGAAAGCATCACAAACAATACTCTTGATCACAATAAACCCACCGTTTACTAGCAAAATTTAAAAATAAAACTCTGAGACGCTCTGAAAACTTAAAAATTTTAAATCTATTAAGTAACTCTATGGAAAAGAGTTAAAAATTACAGAATTTCTTTTAAAAATAGTAACAATGAAAACACTACATATTGGAAACTATGGGATGTATTTAAAGTAGTGGTTAGAAGAAAATTCATTGCACTAAACACTTAATAACAAGAATAAAAATAAATGAATTAAATGTCCTGCTCACAAAAAAAGTATAAGAACAAAGTAAACCCAAAGAAAGAACAAGAAATAATAATATTAAAAGCAGAAATTAATGAGGAAGAGACTAGAGAAACAAAATATCTAATTAATAAATCAGAACTTTGATTTTTCTTTTTTAGAGACAGGTTCTCATTCTGTCTCTCCAGGCTGAAGGCCATATCATAGCTCACTAAAGCCTTGAACTGCTGGCCTTAAGCAATCCTCCCATCTCAGCCTCCCAAAGTGGTAAACTTAGAGGTGTGAGGCACTGTACCTGGCCAAAATCTTAGTTTAAAAAAAAATTAACAAAACAGACAAAATGTTGGCTAATTTGATCACAAAAAAGGGAGAGTGCATGTATATACAGGAAAAGAAACGACAAGAGGGAAATAACCATTAAAACACAAGAAAATGTTTAAACATCATAAGACACTACTTTGCAGACATCTATGCAAACGAATTTGGAAACCCAGATGAAACAGATAATTCCTTAAGGAAATACAGGTTACTAAAATTGACCTATTAGAGTTAGGAAGCCTACAAAGGTCAATCTCCATAGAAAATATAGAGAAGGTTATTAAGGAATTATCCCACAAAAAGCACTAGGTCCTAATAGTTACAGAAGAATTCTACCTAAACTTCAAAGACAAGATAATCCCAACATTCTATAAATTATCCAAGAGCATAGAAAAGGAAAAATTCCTGATTCCTTTTATGAAGTAAACACAGCTCTGATACCTAAACCCGATAAAGGAGTACAAAGAAAAACTAAAGATCACTATCCCTCCTGAATACTGATGCAAAAATTATAAACAAATTAGCAGAGTCCAACACTATATTAGGAAAATAACACACTAAAACCAAGTAGAATTTACTTCAGGAATGCAAGGTTGGTACAATAATCAGAAATCTATTTATATTACATTCCATATTAATAAATAAATCTAAAGAAAAAGAGTATCTCCATAGACCTGAGAAATCCTCTGACAAAAATCAACACCCATTCATGATAAAAAAAAAAAAAAAAAAAAACTGAAAAAATAAGTATTGAGGGATACTTTGTAATATTTGAAATATATAATCCTTAGACAGATAGCCAGCACCTTATTTAATGGGGAAACACTATAGGCATCTCCCCTACGGTCAGAAACAAGGCTAAGGTGCCCGCTATCTCCAATAGTATTCAACATTGCCCTTGAGGTATTAGCAAATGCAATTAGACAAATCTATTGCAGGCAAAGAATGGTTGAAAAAGAAACAAAATTATATCTCTTTACAAATAATATATATTGATACCTGGAAAATCCTGAGAATCAAGGATAAAACTAATAATAAAAGTGTCCAGTGAGTTAATAGGATCTAAAATTAGCATGCAAAAACCAATAGGCTAAGTGAAAGAAGCCAGTCACAAAAGCCCACATACTCTATGACTCAACATATATGAAATGTCCAAAATGGTTAAATCTATGGAGACAGAAAACAGATTAGTACTTGGTTAGGGCTGAGCTTATGCATAAAGGAGGGCAAATAGGGAGAATGGTGAGCAATGTTTAATGGATACAGGGGTTCTCTTGGGGTTAAAAATATTCTAAAATAGTGGTGATGGTTACACAACCATGAATATGTCAACTATGCATGCAAAATGAGTGAACTGCATGCACTGTGAACTACAGTTTAATAAAGTTGTTATTTTATGAGTACAGGTGATGGAAATGTTCTATATCTCGATTATGGTGGCAGTTACCAGGGTGTGTATAAATCTGGCAAACCTCTTCAAAACACATGTAAATTAATCCTCAGTAAAGTTGATTTAGAAAAACCAAGAGAGGGCTGGGCTTGGTGGCTCATGTCTGTAATTCCAACACTTGGGGAGGCTGAGGCGGGTGGATCGCCTGAGGTCAAGAGTTTGAGACCAGCCTGGCCAACATGGTGAAACTCCATCCCTACTAAAAATAGAAAAAAAATTAGCTGGGCGTGGTGGCAGGTGCCTGTAATCCCAGCTACTTGGGAGGCTGAGGCAGAAGAACCACTTGAACTAGGAGAGCAGAGGTTGCAGTGAGCCAAGATCATGTCATTGCACTCTAGCCTGGGCAAGAGGGCAAGACTCTGTCTCAAAAGCAAGGAAAAGGAAAAACCAAGAGAGGCCTGGCCCAGTGGCTCATGCATGTAATCCCAGGGCTGGGAGGCTGAGGCAGGAGGATCACTTGGGCCCAGGAGTTCAAGACCAGCCTGGGTAACATAGGGAGACCCCCATGTCTACAAAAGATAAAAAAGTAGCTGGGCATGGGGGTGCCCACCTGTGGTCCCAGCTACCCGGGAGGCTGAGGTCAAGGCTTCAGTGAGCCTGTGATTGGACCACCACACTCCAGACTGAGTGACACAGCAAGAACCCGTCTCAAAAAAAAATTAAACTGGCTTCCTATACACAATAAGCATTTAGAGGACATTACGTAAAAAGAAACTCCATTTACAACAGCAAAGAAGATTAAATATTTAGGAATAAATTGATCAAGACATATGCAAAACCTATGGGAGGCTAATTTTTGAATTTAAGACATTTCCTGATTTAAACGTAAAGCTCATGCTGTTTTTAGTTAGGATGACTCAACAGCACCCAGAAGTCAGTCCTCCAGGTGAGGGGGGTTCACGAAGTCAACCAATCTCCCTCCGCCAGAACGGCAACACGCAGGACAAAGCCTCCGTGAGGGGGCCGTAAAGGCTCCATTCAACAGCCTCTCCTCTTATGTCAGGTGCCCGTCCCGGCTACCGCTAGTCCTCTGAAGGGAATTACTGGGCTTCTACTTTGCCCGCGCTTGCTCGCAACACGCCTTGACAGGAAAGCGGCCCCCAACCTCCCACGTGCCGCAAGATGGCGCCCACCAGGTGACCCCCCCCGCCCCGCCCCCCGCCGCGCCCCGCCCCGCCCCGCCGCGCCCCGCCCCGCCCCGCCGCGCCCCGCCCCGTCCCGCCGCGCCCCGTCCCGCCCCGCCACTCCCGGTCCCGCCCCGCCCCGCCCCGCCCCGCCGCGCCCCGCCGCGCCCCGCCCCGCCGCTCCCGGTCCCGCCCCGCCGCTCCCGGTCCCCCCCGCCCCCCCCCCCCGCCGCGCCCCGCCCCGCCACTCCCGGTCCCGCCCCGCCCCGCCGCGTCCCGTCCCGCCGCGCCCCGTCCCGCCCCGCCGCTCCCGGTCCCGCCCCGTCCCGCCGCGCCCCGTCCGGCCCCGCCGCGCCACGTCCCACCGTGCCACCTGCACGCGCCGACGGTTTGGTGCCGCTTCGCACGCTCGACGTCCGCAGCTGGGAGGAGGCAGGGGCCGCGGCCTCCACACCAAGGGTCGTGGCAACCCTGGGCCGGGAACCAGAGGGCAACTCACTGCCACCCTGGACTCCCGCCACCGCCGGTGCTGCCCTCGGCTTCTGGCGACAGCCAGCCCTGGACCCCTGACCCGAAAGGCCTTGAGCTCCGCGGCCGCCTAGCTGCAGGACGCCACCGCACTGATGCGAGCCGAAGCGCGTCACATAGACGAAGCGCGCCGAGTCCTGCTCCCGACCCCGGCCTGCCGCCGCCATCGCAGCCTCAGTCAACGGCTGCCCGGCCCTCAGCAAACACGATGCTCCAGGCGCCGGACGGCCCACTGTGCAGTCGAGGGGTGCGGGGAGCGGTTAGGGCCAGACCACCCTGCGGGGATTGCGGGGAGGGAGTTAGGGCCGGATCACCCTGCAAGGATGCGGGAGGGGGTTAGGACCAGACCACCCCGTGGGGATGGGGGAGGCACAGGGTTAGGGCCAGACCATGGCGCCGGGATGAGGGGGACAGGTTTAGGGCCGGACCACCCCGTAGGGATGCTGTGACGGGGTTAGGGCCAGACCACCGCATGGGGATGCGGGGGAGGAGGTTAAGGCTGGACCATCCCACAGGGATGGGGGGGATGGCGCTAGGGCAGGACCACCCACTAGGGATGGGGTGACGGGGTTAAGGCCAGATCACCACATGGGGGTGGCGGGGACCACCATGCAGGGTGGGGCAGGGAGGTTAGGGCCGGACCACTGCTGGGGGCTGGAGGGAGAAAGCTGGGCTTGAGGAGCGAGGGAGCTGGTCACTGTGTGGGCTGCAGGAGTCGGGGAAGGGCATGCTGCTGGGAAGTGAGAGGCACAGGAGAGATGGAGAGAAATGGAAAGAGGGCGGGTGCTGGGTTGGGGACGATGATGAGGTACAGACCCCTCAGAGGAAATGAGCTACTCCAAGAACAGGGTGGGAGAAAGGGACCAGGTCACTACTAGGGAGACACCCCCATGCTTGGGTACAGGAGGATTTCAGAGTGAGGAACCCACACAGGACTTGAGCAGCCTGGAGCACCAGCCACGTGAATCTGGGAGCCTCGGGGAGAACACAGAGCCCTTGGCTGCCGGAAGGTTCCAGTATGCCCTTGGCCTGGCAGGTGGTGGTGATGGAGCCATGATCCCCAAGGGCTGAGGGGACAGGGATGTGAGGCCCAACCTCGTTAGGCACTGGCCAGCTGGGTTATTTGGGCAAGCCCTTTACCCTCTCTCTCTCCTTTTTCCTTTTTTTTTTTTTTTTTTTTTTTTTTTTTTTGAGATGGAGTCTCCTTCTGTCACCCAGGCTGGAGTGCAGTGGTGCGATCTCGGCTCACTGTAACCTCCACGACCCAGGTTCAAGCGGTTCTCCTGCCTCAGCCTCCCGAGTAGCTGGGATTACAAGGATGAGCCACCACACCCCACTTATTTTTCTATTTTTAGTAGAGATCAGGTTTCACCATGTTGGCCAGGCTGGTCTTGAACTCCTAATTTCAGGTGATCCGCCGGCCTTGGCCTCCCAAAGTGCTGGGATTACAGGTGTGAGCCACCGCGCCCAGCCGCTTTCCTTTTCTGAGCCTCCAGTGTCTTCAGATGTAAACTCAGGAGAACTGAGTTGTGAGGATGAATCAAAATAAGGTGTATATTCAGCATCTGGCACACAGCGAGAGATAGTTGTCCATTCAGGACATAACCTGTGAGGTGCATATTGTAATTTCTTTACATTTAAACTTTACAAATAGGTTTCCCGCTAACCCTTTCTTCCCGCCCCCCCCCCCCACCTTTGTCAGAGTCTTGCTCTTTCGCCAGGGCTGGAATCCAGTGCCAGGGCTGGAGTCCAGTGATGCAATCTTAGCTCATTGCAATCTCTGCCTCCCATGTTTAAGCGACTCACCTGCCTCAACCTCCGGAGACTGCAGGTGTGCACCACCACACCCAGCTAATTTTTGGCTTGGCTAATTTTTGTATTTTTAGTAGAAATAAGGTTTTGCTATGTTGGTCAAGCTGGTCTTGACCTCCTGGGCTCAAGCAATCTGCCAGCCTTGGCCTCCCAAAATGCTGAGATTAGAGGTGTGAACCACTGCGCCCACCTGACCATCTCTTTAAATCATGTACCATTTTATGCCAGAGGAACTGGGACTCCAAAATGTGAAGTTACTTCCCCAAAGTAACAGGCAGTGACAGAAACATACTTTCTCAAACATTTGTTATTGAATTATATGCAGAAAGCTGCACAAATCATCACTATGGAGATGGCTGAATCTTTACACAGTGAATATACTTGTGTAAGATCCATCAAGGTTAAGAAATGGTGCACCACAGAAACACCTCATGTCCTCACCCAGTCACCATCCTTTTCCTTTTTTTGGTTTCAGATGTCATCAGTGGCCAGATGCCAGTAATACCAGGACTTTGGGAGGCTGAGGAGGGCGCTTCAGCTATAGAGGTCAAGGCTGCAGTGAGCCCTGATCACACCACATCACTCCCCCTGGGCAATGCAGCAAGACCCTTTCTCAAAAAAAAAAAAAAAAAAAAAAAAAAAGTCGTCAGGTTTATCCATTTCATTTAGTTGTTTTTTTTTTTTTTTTTTTTTTTTTTTTGAGACGGAGTCTCGCTGTCGCACAAGCTGGAGTGCAGTGGCGCAATCTCGGCTGACTGCAACCTCCGCCTCCCAGGTTCATGCCATTCTCCTGCCTCAGCCTCCTGAGTAGCTGGTACTGTAGGCACCTGCCACCACGCCCGGCTAATTTTTTGTATTTTTTAGTAGAGACAGGTTTCACCATGATAGCCAGGATGGTCCCTATCTCCTGACCTCATGATCCGCCTGCCTTAGCCTCCCAAAGTGCTGGGATTACAGCCGTGAGCCACCGCGCCTGGCCCTAATTTACTTCTTTCACTCAAGTTATGTCAGTGAGATACATGTTATTGTGAAACCGAGAACTAACCTGAATAAACTCACAAAACTTAACCTGCCTTGCTTGCTTTACATTGCTTGCTTCTGGTTGTTCTTAAAACGAGGTGGGCAGATCACTTGAGGTCAGGAGTTCAAGATCAGACTGGCCAACATGGTGAAACCCTGTCTCTACTAAAAATACAAAAATTAGTCGGCGTGGTAGTGGGCACCTGTAATCCAAGCTACTCGGAAGGCCAAGGTGGGAGAACTGCTTAAACCCAGGAGGCAGAAGTTGCAGTGAGCCAAGATCATGCCACTGCACTCCAGCCTGAGAGACAGAGCAAGACTCTGTCTCAAAAAAGAACAACAACAACCAAAAAAAAGAAAAACAAAAAAAAACTAATGCTAGCTATGACCTGAGTCCATGGATGAGAAAGAAAAAAAAAAATCCCACTATTAAGTCATGTAGCCAAACAATACATAACTAAACTCCTACAAGCTTCCTTATAGATAACATCTCTGGATGTTGGTCGCTATAGTAACAGGTACTTAAAGGTTGTCTTTCAGGAACTGGAAGGTAGCTCTTGGTCATTTCCAGTAGGTTAAGACCACCAGCCCTTCAACTGGGCCTGCATGGATGCCCGAAGAATGACCTTTTGAAGTCAGAGGCCCAAAAACCTCACCCTCAGATCATGCCAATGCAGCCATTTTCTGCACACGTGTGAAGAATGATGTAGCTTGATTACACTCTTGCAGAAACCCCAATTACCTAACCTTTCCTCCCTACCAATCATCTTTCCCCACACTTTAAACCACCCTGCTTTCTATTCCTTAAATACCCTCAAGCCCTGTATTTGGGGAGGTGGATTTCAGGTTTGTTCTCCTGTCTTCTCACACAGTAGCCTTGCAAATGAAATCTTTTCTCCCTTGCAAAACCCATCATCACCTCAGTGATTGGCTTGCTGCCTGAGGGCAGAATGAACTTGGTTAGTTAACAACTGTAGAAGTTTGCATATCATTTGACTATGTCACCATTTTTTATCCTTTCCACTTATTGATGGACATTTAGTTGTTTCCAGTTTGGTGCATTATTAGTGTGGCTAAGAAGAATCTCATACATACCTTTTGTGGAAACAGGTTATAGGCTATATATGTTAGTGTGGGGTTGCTTAGGGTGTTCATACATCCAGCTATAGGTGCTGCTGACAAAACAGGTATCCAAAATGGTTGTACCAATTTACACTCCTCCAGCCAAGTATGAGGGTTCCACTTGCTCCACTTGTTCACCCCCACTTGGCATTGTCGTCTTCATTTTAGCTATTCTCATGGATATGCGTATTAGGGTTTTCCAGAGAAGCAGAAGCAAAAGACTGTGTGTGAGAGAGAGAGAGAAACTACAAGGTACACCAGCAAACTAAGAGATCTAGGGAAGAATTGATGCTGCAGTTCCAGTCTAAAGGTCCTCTGCTGGCAGAATTCCCCCCTCTTCAAGTGAGCCCAGTCTGTTTCTTCCAGGCTGATATGGTTTGGCTGTGTCCCCACCCAGTCTCGTCTTGAATTGTTGTTCCCATGATCCCCACGTTGTGGGAGAGACCCAGTGGGAAGTAATTCAACTGTGGGGGAAGTTATCCCCATGTTGCTTTTCTCATGATAGTGAGTGAGTTCTCACAAGATTCTGATGGTTTTATCAGGTGCTCTTCCACCTTTTGCTCAGCATTTCTCTTTGCTGCTGTAATGTGAAGAAGGACATGTTTGCTTCTGCTTCCACCATGATTGTAAGTTTTCTGAGGCCTCTCCAACCGTGCCAAACGGTGAGTCAATTAAACCTCTTTCTTTTACAAATTACGCAGTCTTGGATATGTCTTTATGAGCAGTATGAGAATGGACTAATACACAGGCCTTCCAATGATTGGATGAGGCTCACACATATTATGGAGGGTAATCTGCTTTACTCCAAGTCTACTAGCTTAAATGTTAATCTCACTAAGAAAAAAGAAATACCTCACAGAAACACACATCACTGTCTCGTTAGGGTTGGTAACTGGCACTTTGCTTTGTCTGTTTGAGAAGGTCATGGTTCCCTGTTTGCTGTTGTTTGTTGTGGATGTGCATCCATGTCTTTGCATGAAGGTTATATTTTCCAGTCTTCACATCCAGCTTGTTTTTGTCTTTCTAGGGTATGTTTGCTTAGAGATTCTTTGTAGTCCACCTGTTGAATCCCGTTTCCACTAGGATACTGCCTCCTTTTCCACACTAGATGGCCCCTTAAGCCCAGGTTTGCCTCACTTTCACAAGCATTAGTAGCGCTGCCAGACTGGGATGGAGGGTGATGGGTCCCAAATGAAACACCCCAGCCATGTGGGAAGGCTGGGAGGGGGTCGTGCCCAGGGACCTGTGGAGCATGCCTCTCACAGGGTGGTGCTGCTGGAGAGCCACTGAACTGCCATCCTCCCCTCTTAGTCTCAAGCTGCCCTCAAGGGTTTTTCTCCCTTCAGGCACTCATGACACTTCCTATGGGTTGACACAGGAACCCAGGATAATGTGAAAGCTGCCATCTACTTCACTGTCACCGGTGGAGCAAAAGTGCATGATGTGAGTGTCCACATGCTGTTCGGTTCATCTGAGTGGCAGCTGCAAATTAATCCTGCCTTCTATCTGCCATTTTCCCCCAGTAGGTGTTTTTCTATGTGTCCTATAATAATATTGACAATAACTCTGATCAACATATTCTACAAAATATTCTGAAGAAATTCTGAAAGAGAAAACAGCAAAATGATTCTCAGGGCAATTTTCTGTGTGGTGACTGGCAGCTTGGGGCACAGTCATCAAGGATAAAGAAGTCCATTTCTCTTACCCTCCAGTTGGAGGTTTTTTCACTTCTCTGTGGCCTTGGGGATCATTTCTGCTTCATATTTAAGTTCTAGGATATTGCTGGTGATAACCTTTGCACTGATATTGGTTTTAGTTTTCTGTGGGGGAGAGGGAAGCCAGATTGCTTCTACTCTGCCATTTTGGTGACTCGACTCTCAACTTTTCTTCCTTCCTATGTTTTATGTAAGCTCATATAGAGTTTTTGGTAATTTTATAGCATATTCTAAGCATCATGAGACATCAGTATTACTATTGTTGTATGCGGTCAGGCTTCATTTAGGTTTACTGATATATTTACTCTTTCCATTGCTTTTCATTCTTTTTTTCATTTCATTCATTTTAAACTGTATATGTGTGTGTGTGTGTGTGTATACATACATACACACACACACATATATATATATATATATATTTCTGCTGGGTATTGAACTCGTGTTGCCAACTATTTTCTTTCAGCACTTTGAAGATATTCTATTGTCTTCTTGTTTCTAGTATTGCTTTTGAGAAGTCAGCTATTAGTCATATTACTGCCCTTTTCAAAGTAATGTGTCTTTTTTCCTCTGCATGTTTTTCAGATTTTCTTTTTTCATTGCTTTTCAACAGTTTCACCATGAAGTGACTAGGTGTGGAGTTTTTGTCTCTACTGTGTTTGGGCTTATTGGTGCTTCTTGAATATGCAACTTGATAGCACTTGTCAGCTTTGGTAAATTCTAGGCCATTTTTCTTCAGCTATTGCCTCTGTTCTATTCTTTGTCTTCTTTTCTGAGACTCCACTACACATACGTTAAATATTTTTACTCTGCTTCATAGATGTCTTCTGCTCTTCTGTAGTTTCCACACTTCTTTCTCTTAATCTTCTGTCTGATTATTTTCTACTGACTTATATACCAGTTCACTAATCTTCTCTTCAGCACTATCTAATCTGCTATTAAACCCTCTATTAAGTTCTTTTGTTTTGTTATGTTTTTGAGACAGGGTCTCACTCTGTCGCCTAGGCTGGCACGATCATGGCTCACTGCAGCCTTGAACTCCTGGGCTCAAGTAACCCTCCAATCCTGCCTCCTGTATAGTGGGACCACGGGCATGTGCCACCATACCTGGCTTAATTTTTGATTTTTTGTAGAAACAGGGTTTCACTTTGTTGCCAGGTTTGAACTCCTAGGCTCAAGTGGTCTCCTGCCTTTGCCTCCCAAAGTGCTGGGATTACAGGTGTAAGCCACCACACCTAGCCTAAGTTCTTAATTTCAGTTATATGTCCCACTGCTGGAATTTCCATTTCCATTTTGCTAAGTTTTTTTTTTTTTTTTTTTTTTTTTTTTTTTGAGACAGAGTCTCACTGTGTCGCCCAGGCTGGAGTGCGGTGGTGCGATCTCAGCTCACTGCAAGCTCCACCTCCCGGGTTCATGCCATTCTCCTGTCTCAGCCTCCCCAACAGCTGGGACTACAGGCACCCGCCACCACGCCCGGCTAATTTTTTTGTATTTTTAGTAGAGATGGGGTTTCACCGTGTTAGCCAGGATGGTCTCAATCTCCTGACCTTGTGATTTGCCTGCCTCAGCCTCCCAAAGTGCTGGGATTACAGGCATGAGCCACCGCGCCTGGCCCATTTTGCTGAGTTTCTTATTCATAATTCCTTCAGAATATTTTCTAGAATATATTGATCAGAGTTATTGTCAATACTATTATGGGACACACAGAAGAAGACCTACTGGGGAAAAAATGACAAGTAGGAGGCAGAACTAACTTGCAGCTCCCACTTAGATGAACAGAGCAGCATGTGGAGACTCACATCATGAACTTTTGCTCCAAGAACTACTGCAGGAACATACCAGGAAAACAGAATTCACAGATCCTTTGAAAGAAGCGCTAGCTGCTGCAAACTCTGTGAGACGGCTGAAAAGCTGTGAGTGCCCAACGTGTGAGAGGGGGAAAGTCCACTTCCAGACACACATCCTCACCGGGAAACCTGGAAATCCAGATCTCAGGAAAAGGATATAACCTTACCTAGAGCTGGAATGAGTTTAGGGAGCTGAGCAAAACTTAAAAGTAGAAGCAGCAGCAGAAAGAGCCCTCAAGGTACTCCTGGTTCCCCGGGAAGCCATTTCTGACTTTCTCTCATGGGGTCCTTGGGGAGGGCTGCCAGTGGAATTGGGGAAGGACCACAGGGAGAAGGAAACTTCCAGCTGAACTTTGTTATACTTTCGACCAAACATGAATCTTCCAGGGCAGAATCAAGCGGGGAGGAGGAGGGCGAATGGGAAGTGCAGATATGAGCACAGAAGCTGCAGCAAGCAGAGAGGGGTAAAGCCTCAAAGCCCTGCTTGTTTTCTTAGCAGAGAGGCTTGCAGTCTGGGGTAAGATCTCAGCCCTGCTCACTGGCTGCCTGGATATAAACTTTGTGTGTTGTTGGTGGGGCAGGCAGGGAGTGACACTGGCCTTGCTGACTGCATGGGAGCTGAGTGAGGCCTGTCATGGCCAGCTTCCCCTGACTTCCCTGGCAACCTGGATGATGCAGTGGAGGCAGCCATAATCCCCCTGGGAACATAACTCCATTGGCCTGAGACCTACACCCAATCCCCACAGCAGCCACAGCAAGCCCCTGCCCAAGAAGAGCTCAGACACGCAGGCCCTGCCCCCACCTGATCGTCTTTCTCTACTCACCCTGGTAGCTGAAGACAAAAGACCTTAACTTGTGGGATCTCTTTGACCCCGCCCATTGCCTGAGAAAGCCGAATACTTATCCAGGTGACTTGAGGGCAAGCTTGCATTCCCCTATGCCACCTCCTGGCTGGTAGTCAAGCAACTCATGCTGTTATGGCAACTCATAAAAACCCTTCTCCAAGAAGGGAGAAGACAACAGCTAATTCTACTGTCTGCAACATACTGGATAACCAGAGGTCTTGAGTCTGTCCATGTGACAACTTCACTGCTAATACAACCAGCATTCAAGAGGGCTAGCACACTAAACGAAACTACAGCTAAGGATCCTCACCAAGGACCCTCACCAGAGCAGGAGCTGGTATCCACAGCTGAGAGACCTGAAGACGGATCACATCACGGGACTCTTTGCAGACACTGAGCCTGGCAGCTCAGCTGAGTGGCTAGACCCAGAAGAGCAAAAACAATTACTGCAGTGTGGCTCTCGGAAAGCCCCATCCCTAGGGGAGAGAATACCACATTAAGGGCCCGTGGGACAAAAGAGTCTGAACAGCAGTCCTTGAACCCCATATCTTTCCTCTGACATAGTCTATCCAAGTAAGAAGGAACCAGAAAAACAATTCTGGTCATATGACAAAACAAGGTTTTTTAATGCCCCCCAAAGATCACACTAACTCACCTGCAATGGATCCAAACCAAGAAGAAATCTCTGAATTGCCAGAAAAAGAATTCAGAAAGTCAATTACTGAGCTACTCAAGGAGGCACCAAAGAAAGGTGAAAAATAACTTAAAATTTTTTTTTAATAAATAATACAGGACATGGATTTTAAAAACTCCAGAGAAATAAACAGCATAAATAAAAAACAATCACAACTTCTGGAAATGAAAGACACAGAGAAATGCAAAATCCACTGGAAAGTCTCAACATAGAATCAAACAAGTAGGAGAAAGAACTTCAGAACCTGAAGACAGGGCTTTCAAATTAACCCAATCTGACAAAGACAAAGAAAAAAGAATTTTTAAAAAATGGACAAAGCCTCCAAGAAGTTTGAGCTGATGTTAAATGACCAAATCTAAGAATAATTGGTGGTTCCAAGGAAGAAGAGTAATCTGAAAGTTTGGAAAACATGTTTGAGGGAATAATCAAGGAAAACTTCCCTGGCCTTGCCAGGGATCTAGACATCCAAATACAAGAAGCTTAAAGAACACTTGGGAAATTCATCACAAAAAGATCACATAGGCACATAATCATCAGGTTATCTAAAGTCATGATGAAGGAAACAATCTTAAGTGTTGTGAGGCAAAAAGCATCAGGTAGCCTACAAAGGGAAGCCTATCGGATTAACAGCAGATTTCTCAGCAGAAACCCTACAAGCTAGACGGGATTGGGGTCCTTCCTATCTTTAGCCTCCTTAAACAAAACAAATATCAGCCAAGAATTTTGTATCCAGCAAAACTAAGCTTCATAAATGAAGGAAAAGTATTTCTCAGACAAACAAATGCAGGGAGAATTTGCTACTACCAAGCCAGCAGTACAAGAAATACAAAAAGGAGTTATAAATCTTGAAACAAAACCTCAAAATATGCCAAAATAGAACCTACTTAAAGCATAAATCTTACAGGGCCTATAAACAGTAACACAAAGAAAAACCAAGGTATTCAGGCAACAACTAGCATAATGAATAGAATAGTACCTCACACCCCCATATTAACATTGAATGTAAATGGCTTAAATGCTCCACTTAAAAGATACAAAATGGCAGAATGGGTAAGAATTCACCAACCAAGTATCTTCTGTCTTCAAGAGACTCACCTAATACATAAGGACTCATATAAACCTAAGGTAAAGGAGTGGAAAAAGATATTCCATGCAAATGGACACCAAAAGTCAGCAGGAGTAGCTATTCTTTTAGACAAAACAGACTTAAACAGTTAAAAAAGACAAAGAGGGAAATTACATACTAATAAAAGGACTAGTCCAAAAGGAAAATATCACAATTCTAGATATATATGCACCTAACACTGGAGCTCCCAAATTTATAAACAATTACTACTAGACCTAAGAAATGAGACAGATGGCAACACAACAATAGTGGGGGACTTGAATACTCCACTGATAGCACTAGACAGGTCATCAAGACAAAAAGTCACCAAAGAAACAACAGACTTAAACTATACCCTAGAACAAATGGACTTAACAGATATTTACAGAACATTCTTTCCAACAGCTGCAGAATATATATTATATTCATCAGCACATGGAACATTCTTCAGAATAGCCCATATGATTGCCCACAAAACGAGTCTCAATAAATTTAAGAAAGTCAAAATTATATCAAGTACTCTCTCAGACCACAGTGAAATAAAATTAGAAACTCCAAAGGGAACCCTCAAAACCATGCAAATACATGGAAATTAAATAATCTGCTCCTGAATGATCACTGAGTCAACAGTCAAATGAAGATAGAAATTAAACATTTTTTTGCACTGAATGATAATAGTGACACAACCTATGAAATTGTCTGGGACTACAGCAAAAGTGGTGCTAAGACGAAAGTTCTTAGCATTAAATGCCTACATCAAAAAGTCTGAAAGGGCACAAATAGACAATCTAAGGTCACCTCAAGGAACTATAGAAACAAGAACAAACTAAACCCAAACCCAGCAGAAGAAAAGAAATAACAAAAATCAGAGCACAACTACATGAAATTGAAACAAAAAAAATACAAACGATAAATGAAACAAAAAGCTGGTTCTTTGAAAAGATAAACAGAATTGATAGACCATTAGTGACATTAACAAAGAAGAGAGAAGATCCAGATAAGTTCAATTACAAAAGAAGCAAATGATATTACAGCCTATACCACAGAAATACAAAAGATCATTCAAGGCTACTATGAACACCTTTACATGCACAAACTAGAAAACCTAGAGGAGATGGATAAATTCCTGGAATATACAACCCTACTGGATTAAACCAGGAGGAAATAAAAACTCTGAACAGGCCGGGCACACTGGCTCATGCCTGTAATCCCTGCACTTTGAGAGGCCAAGTCAGGCGGATCACTTGAGGTCAGGAGTTCAAGACCAGCCTGGCCAACATGGCTAAACCCTGTCTCTACTAAAAATACAAAAAATAGCCAGGCATGGTGGCAGGTGCATGTAATCCTAGCTACTTGGGAGGCTGAGGCAGGAGAATCACTTGAACCTGGGAGGCAGAGGTTGCAGTGAGCCAAGATGGCATCACTGCACTGCAGCCCGGGGGGCAGAGTGAGACTGTCTAAAACAAACAAACAAACAAAAAAAACTGAACAGACTAATAACAAGCAGAAAAATTGAAATGGTAATTTAAAAATGGCCAAGAACAACAACAAAAAGTCCAGGAGCAGATAGTTTCACAACTGAATTCTATCAGACATTCAAAGAAGAATTGGTACCAATGCTATTGACACTTCCAAAACATAGAGAAAGAGGGAATGCTCCCTAAATCATTCTATGAGGCCAGTATTACCCTAATACCAAGACCAGAAAAGGACATAGTAAAAAAAGAAAACTACAGACCAATATTCCTGATAAACATAGATGCAAAAATCCTGAACAAAATACTAGCTAACCAAATCCAACAACATATCAACACGATAATCCACCATGATCAAGTGGGTTTCATACCAGGGATGCAGGGATAGTTTAACATACACAAGTCAATAAATGTGATGCACCACATAAACAGAATTAAAAACAAAAATCACACCATCATCTCAATAGACACAGAAAAAGCATTTGACAAAATCCAGCATCACTTTATGATTAAAACCCTCAGCAAAACTGACATAGAAGGGACATACCTTAAGGTAATAAAAGCCATCTATGACAAACTTACAGCCAACATTATACTGAATGGGGGAAGTTGAAAGCATTCCCCCTAAGACCTGGAACAAGACAAGGATGCCCACTTTCACCACTTGTATTCAACATAGTACTAGAAGTCCTAGCCAGAGCAATCAGACAAGAGAAAGAAATAAAGGGCACACAAATTGGTAAAGAAGAAATCAAATTGTCACTGTTCGCCAATGATATGATCATATACCTAGAAAACCCTAAAGACTCATCCGACAAGAACCTAGATCTGATAAATGAATTCAGTAAAGTTTAAGGATATAAAACCAATGTACACAAATTAATAGCACCGCTATACACCAACAGCAACCAAGCTGAGAATCAGAACAAGAACTCAACCCCTTTTACAATTGCTGTAAAAAATAAGTAAAAAATACTTAGGAATACACCAAGGAGGCGAAAGACCTCTACGAGGAAAACTACAAAATGCTACTGAAAGAAATCATAGATGGCACAAACAAATGGAAACACATCACATGCTCATGGATGAGTAGAATCAATATTGTGAAAATGACCATACTGCCAAATTAAATGCAATTCCCATCAAAATACCATCATCATTCTTCACAGAACTAGAAAAAGCAATCCTAAAATTCATATGGGACCAAAAAAAAAAAAAAAAAAATCTGGAGGCATCACATTACCCAACTTCAAGCTATACTATAAGCATATAGTCACCAAAACAATATGGTACTGGTAAAAAAAAAAAAAAGGTACATAGACCAACAGAACAGAATAGAGAACTCAGAAATAAAGTCGAATACAGCCCAGCTGATCTTTGACAAAGCAAACAAAAACATAAAGTGGGGAAAGGACACCCTATTCAACAAATGATGCTGGGATAATTGGCAAGCCACATGTAGAAGAAGGAAACTGGATGCTCATCTCTCACCTTATGCAAAAATCAACTCAAGATGGATCAAGGACTTAAATCTAAGACCTGAAACCATAAATATTCTAGAAGATAACATTGGGAAAAAACCTTGCTAGACATTAGCTTAAGCAAAGACTTCATGACCAAGAACCCTAAAACAAATGCATCAAAGATAAATAGATGGTACTTAAGTAAACTAAAAAGAAAGAAATAATCAGCAGAGTACACAGACAACCCACAGAGTGGGAGAAAATCTTTACAATCTATACTTCAAACAAAGGACTAATATCCGGAATCTACAAGCAACTCAATTCAGCAAGAAAAAATAAACAAATAATCCCATCAAAAAGTGGACTAAGGACATGAAGAAACAGTTGTCAAAAGAAGATGCACAAATGGCCAACAAACATGAAAACATGCTCAACATCACTAGTGATCAGGGAACTGCAAATCAAAACCACAGTGCGATACCACTGTAGTCCTGCAAGAATGGCCATAATTTAAAAATAAATAATGTTGCTGTGGATGTGGTGAAAAGGAAACCGTTTTACATTGCTGATGGGAATGTGAACTAGTACAACCACTATGGAAAACAGTGTGGTGATTTCTTAAAGAATCAAAAGTAGATCTACCATTTGATCCAGCAATCCCACTACTGTATATTTTCCAAAAAGAAAAGAAGTCATTTTATTTAAAAAAAAAAAAAAAAGACACTTGCACATGCATGTTTATAGCCATACAATTTGCAATTGCAAAAATATGGAACCAGTCCAAATGTCCATTCAACAATGAGTGGATAAAGAAAATGTGGAATATATATATACCATGGAATGCTACTCAGCCATAAAAAGGAATAAAATAATGGCATTCACGGCAACCTGGATGGAGTTGGAGACCATTATGCTAAGTGAAGTAACTCAGGAATGGAAAACCAAACATTACATATTCTCATTTAGAAATTGGAGCTAAATTATGAGGACAGAGGCATAACGATGATACAGTGCACTTTGGTAACTCAGGGGAAAGGGTGGGAGTGAGGGTGAGGGATAAAATACTACACATTGGGTAGTCTACTACACTGCTCCGGGGGTAGCAGCAACAGTGTACACTGCTTGGGTGATGGATGCACCAAAATCTCAGAAATCACCACTAAAGCACTTATTCATGTAACCAAACACCACCTGTTCCCCCAAAAAACTATTGAAATTTAAAAAATACCCTTATGGTAACTGAAGCCGTTTGTTTCTCTTATTTTTTAGTCATTGGATTTTGAATTCTGGTGTGCTGGAAAATTCTTTAAAATCAAATACCAGATGGTGTGTAATAAAAATTGTAGAGATTATTTGAAGCTCCAGATAATGTTACCGTTCTCCAGAGAGAATTTACTTTTGTTTCTAGTGGGCAGTTGAGGTAGAGGAAGTTCATCTTAATTCCCTATCTGGGATCAAGCTGATTTACAGCTGGGTTCAGACTTTACGAAGGCTAATGTATGTCTTGTTTGGTCTGACTTTCTAGACTCTAGCTCTTAAATGCCCCAATTTAAAGTCCAGGGTGTTTATCAGGGCCCTCTCTGGCCCTGGTCTTAGTTTTGTCCCTCACACCCCATGAGGCCATGTCTTAGTCTCTAGGCTGCCACTCACAATCAGCCAATGTCTGGAGGAGAAGTCATGCTGAATATTGCATCACCCTGGTGCTTGTCTTCTGCCTAGACTTGTGCACCACCCGCCTCACGGTTTTACCACCTCAGTAGCTCTTCAGTCCTTTTGAGTATATATTTTTATAAATATAAAATATCTATTTTTTAATCTAGTGTTCTTTTTTATCTTGGTAGGAGAGACATCAAATCTGATATAACTCTTTCCCTTTAGAAGAATAGGGAAGGAGGAGATGTAGGGAACAGAGGAAACTGAGGCTACTGTGCCTTAAAACCCTGTTTTGGCCTGTCCATGTGGAACAATCACAGCTGTCTCACCGTCCCTGTCACCTGGGGCCTTCCCTGTTCTCCAGTCAGCACGCGGGGCTG
The DNA here is from genome assembly GCF_024542745.1 of Macaca thibetana thibetana. Lineage (NCBI taxonomy): Eukaryota > Metazoa > Chordata > Mammalia > Primates > Cercopithecidae > Macaca > Macaca thibetana. The sequence continues at coordinate 7,759,806 of NC_065583.1, forward strand.
CTAACATCCCAGCAGGATGACGCGAGAGCCTCATGAGCTTGGTGCACCCAGCTCACACCTTCTCACGATTCCGATTTCAGCCTAAAGGCCCCTCCTGGGAGCTGCCACCTTGGACCCGTCTCCAAAGCAGCTCTGTCCTGGCACCCTCCCTCACACATTGACTCTACCATGCTCTGAAATTCTCTCTTATTTACTGTTTACTTCTTTATTGTCACCTTCCCCCACCTCAGCCTCATATCAGCACCCACCCCCCGACCACCAGCCTCTTGGGACTCAAGTGTTCTGGTAAGAGGGGGAGAGGACCGTGGCTCATCTCAACACTTAGACATCATCTCCAGCATCTCCTTCACCTACAGCAAGGGGCCAACCCTCAGTGCCAGGTGCGCCACCTCCACTGTTTCCCCGAAGTCTGCCCACTCCCCAGGTGGGACAGCTCCTGCGGCACTGAATCCCATCCCAGAATATGCTTATTACAAATTCTAATCACCTGTGTTCAGGTCTCCCTCCCCAAGGAGACCACGGGGGCAGGCACCAGCCTTTTCTATTCTTCATTCAAGTGGTCATGCCTGTCTCCCTCACCTGATGAGGCGAGGAGGAATGTTTCTGCTCACTAGTTCTTCCCCCCACTCCCGCCCCCGTGGGCCACAGAGCACCTGACACCATCCAGAGGTTCCCGTGGCTCCAGGCTTCATGCTACCAGCCAACTTCTGAGCCCTGTCTCTGAGCCAGACCCGTGCTCGGTGTGTACGTGGAGTGCGTCATTCCACCCTTACGACCTAGGAGACAGGGACTGCCATTCTGTGAGCCAGGGGCCGTGAGCCTCATTTTACAGATAAGAAGGACCAGGCACAAGAGAGGTTAAGTCGCTCAGCCAAAGTCACTGCATGGAAGTCCCGGGGCAGGGACTCAAACCCAGGCTGTGTGTGGCTGCAGCATCCACACCCGGAGCCCCTGTTCGAGAGCGCGCCTATCACAGCATCCATGACGCTGTGTGTGGCTGTTTCTCTTTTTCCCTCCCCCGAGCCTCTCCTGAAATGCAGGACGGCTGATTGGAAGGAGGGAGCCTTTGTCTTGCTCAGCTGACATCGTCCAGCAGGTGGCAGTCACAGCTCCCGGATAAAGTCGTCCCCTTTCATTCCCCGCTTCCCCTTTAAGAAGCAAACCCTTTTTTTCCCCCGACGCCGCCTCCCTGAATTTTTATTATTACCAAGAAATGAAGTGAGTAGCCTCAATTCAAAACACGGCTCCCTGCCTGAGCTTTTTGAAAACAGCACTTGGAGAAGGTACGTCTCCAACCCCTTGGAGCCGCGGCGCAAGCGGACCTTGCGGGTGCTTGGGGATGCGCAGCCCGGGAGCCCAGGATCCATGACGGGAGATGGAATTTCAGCCCACAAATGAGGTGACTGGCTCCTCCCTCGCGGCCCCTCATCAGACAGCTGCAGGAGCCCAGAATTAACCAAACGGTGCATATTCCTAGTCATGAAATCCATTTGGCCAGCAGCAGGTCTGGGACATATGGTCGTCTGAGGACACCTCGGGGATGGCTGTCAGGAAAGGGCCTTCCCGCCTCATCTGCCTGAAATGCTGTTCCTTCACCCTCCGCTGGTTCTGCCACGGCTTCTGGCAGCTTCCAGTGTGTTCCCAAGAGTGGAAAGGGGACTGATTCCGGGGGGGTGGTGGGGAGCTGGAACACACCTTGCTCCTAAGTCCCCCAGCTTGCAAAATGCTAACCCCAGGACTGCTCTGTGAAGGAAGGAGCCCCAGGCCAATTCCATGGGTTGAGGGGAAGAGAGATTTCCTTTCTTATAATAAAGAAATTGAGGGCCGGGCGCGGTGGCTCACGCCTCTAAATCCCGGCACTCTGGGAGACCCAGGCAGGCGGATCACCTGAGGTCAAGAATTCGAGACCAGCCTGGCCAACATGGCGAAACTACGTCTCAACTAAAAATATAAAAATTAGCCAGGTGTGGTGGCACACGCCTGTAATCCCACCTGCTCAGGAGCCTGGGGCGGGAGAATCGCTTGAACCTGGGAGGCAGAGGTTGCAGTGACCCGAGATGGCGCCACTGCATTCCAACCTGGGCGACAGAACAAGGCTCCATCTCAAAACAAAAACAAAAACAAAAACAAACAGAAATTGTGATATATTTTAAATGTGTATGTTACACAAATAAATAAATGCTATTAAGCCTCAAAGTACAATGTAACATCATTGTGCTCTTCTTGAGGATTAGGGGAAGACCGGATTCTTGGTGGGTTACCGGAGAAGGTGTGATAATGGTACCGCGTTTAAAGGTGTTCAGGGCTCAATTCTATGACACTAGGCAGTGGAGCTCTATGGCTATTGTTTAATGCAGATAATGTCAGCTGTCTCCATTTTCAGTCCTTTGTAATGAAAAGACTCTGGGCCCAGGGGACCTGGCTCAACCCTGAAGCAATGGGAGGGCCCCACCCCTACGGGGAACTGAGATACAATTCTCTAGACCTGGTAGCCGGAAAACTGAGTGCTTCTTCCCTCCCCCTGCTGCCTCCACACCACTAAACCAACACAGACACACACCTTGGCTCCTGGGTTTTGCGCCCAGTCTCTAAATTAATTAAATTGCCTGCATCATCACTTCTATCTCATTTTCCTTCCAGAACCGCCTGCCGCCCCCGCCACATTAGAGCAATGCTTGATCAGAATTAGAGTCTGTTTCATGCAACTCAGTGTGAATACCACTCCTTACTTGTTGAAGCAGGATCTCGTACCCTTTCAGATAAGCAAAGAATTTCAATGAGACTTCAGAGGACAGGGAGGGAACTGGGGTAACAGTCTCCCTTTGTAATCGATACCTTCCTTTTGAAGGTTCTGTGTGTCTAGGCAGGATTAGAACTGGCCTTGTTTCCTTCCGACTTCATGAAGGTTTTGCCTTTGCTGAAGTGTTCCCAGGGAACGAGATGAGTAAGCGTTGTAAATCGTGTTTCCTCCCAAAATAGTAGGGCATGTGGGACTTTGCCAACTCTCAAGTCACGCGCACGTGTCTTCCTCACTGCCCACGTTCTCTCTGACAGGAAGAGCTAACTTGGCCCGGTTCTGCTGCCATCCCCCACTGACACCAGCGACACCAGCGCCACTGCTACCCCCTCCTAAGGGTTTCTCCTGTCCCACTCGGACTCCTTTACAATCTATTCTTCCCACAGTTGTCCCAGTGATCGCAAATCAGTCCTATCCCTCCCCTTGCAGCTACTCTTCACTGACTCTCCCTCTATGTAATTAAAAATAAAATCTTAAGTCTCTACTGGGCTAACAAGGTCTTGTCTTGTGCAGCACCCCCCACCGCCACCCCCCACCCCGCCCCTGACCTCTCTGAGCTCAGCTCCTGGCGCCCCCCTGGCTCACTGTGCCGGGGCCACACTGCTCTTCCCTGCACATTTATCAAGCTCAGTCTTGCCCCAGGACACTTGCACGTGCTATTTCCTCTGTCCAGAATACTTTCCCCTCACACTTCAGCACGGCCTGTGTTTTCTCATTATTCAGATCTGTTTAAATCTCACCTGTCAGGGAGGTCTCCTCTAATCCCCCAGTTAACATAGCCCCACTTCTTCCTAGTCTGCACTGTATTCGCTGTTTTAATTTCCTCAAGGCTTAGCACTAATATTTTCCTACTTATGTACATGTTTACTTGGTGACCATCTGATGGGTTCCCTTTCCCAGGACATAAATGCCAAGGGAACAGGGACTTTGCTGGATTTGTCCCCACAACGTCCCCAGAGCCTGGGACAGTGCAGATACTTGTTGGATGAATGACTGAATGAATAAAGAAACTCCCTGATGCAATGCTCTTTTGCAGATCAACAACTTTGGGTAACAGTTATAAAGTTGGACATTCAGATGGGTGGTTCTATGCAGAACAGTAATGCCTTATCTTTTCAAGGCATTATTTCCCGAGATCTTCCCAATAACACCCATCACATTTCACTAAGGCCCCATTGCTGAAGCTGAAGTGACTCATCAAAATCAGACACAGCAACACACACACACACACACACACACATATACACACACACACACACAACACACACACATACATACACACACATACACACACATACACACACACATACACACACACACATACACACACACATACACACACACAACACACACACATACACACATACACACACATACACACACACACACATACACACACACATACACACACATACACACACACACATACACACACACACATACACACACACACGCAACACACACACACATACACACACATACACACACACATACACACACACAACACACACACATACACACATACACACACATACACACACACACACATATACACACACACACATACACACACATACACACACACACATACACACACACACATACACACACACATACACACACATACACACACACACACACACACACACATACACACACACACACACACACATACACACACACACACACACACACACATACACACACACACATACACACACACACATACACACACACACGCAACACACACACACATACACACACATACACACACACACACATACACACACACACATACACACACACATACACACACACACACACACACACACACATATATATATTCCAGGGCTCAAATCCAGGCCTTTGTTTCCAGGACACAAATGCCAAGAGGACAGAGCCTTTGCCTGTCTTGTCCCCACAGCATCCTCAGGGCCTAAGAATAACAAATATTGATTGAAGAAATAAATAGATGAATGAATGAGCAACTCCTGGATGGAATTCTTTGCCTGGGACTAAGGCAAATTCTAGAAAACAGATTCCAGCCTCATCCGGCTGGTCTGCTCAGGCATGGAGAGGAGCCAGCCCTTCCTTTGCTTTTGTCCTCCCTGCCCCTAGGGCCTGGGTCAGGCAGGAGGCCACCCACAACCCACTCAGGCTCTGCTCTCCCGGCCCCTGCACTCATTCTGACCAACCATGCTACTCCGAGGTCTGAAAGTTCACGGCTTTCTCAAGAACTGACTTCTATGGAGAAGCAGTAGCATGGAGCCCACTGGACAGCTTGTCAGAGATGTAGTCTCAGGCCCCCAGCGCTACTGACTCGGAACCTGTGTTTTGACAAGATCCCCAGGTGAACTTTTTGCCTGTACTTCTCTGAGTGCTCCAAGCTACCTTTATCAGGTATTCTGATCTCCATTTTCCTTGTGAAACATCCAGCCTAGGGGCCCCATAAGCTGTGGGCCTCTACTCCTGAAGCACAAAATTGCCCTCCTCTTAATGGCAATTTTGAAAGCCGGCCTAAGAAAGAGAGCTCACGTAGGGATCCTGTTAGTCACTCATTCAGCAAACATTTAGTAAGCGCTTACCAGGAGCAAGGCACATGATGGGCCCTGAGGACACAGGCAAGCGGGAGAATATGTGTCTCCTCCCCCAAGAAAGGCAAACAAATGATAGGCAGTGACAAGTACACGTAGTATTTAGTGCTGAGTCAGAAGGGGTGCTTCTGATAACAAATAAAAAGTGATGACCAGGAGGACTTCAGAGAGACCCAGGAAGTCCTCTCAGAGGGAGGAGGTGGTGGTAACGTGCCAGCTGACTGCAGAAGGAGAAGCGAGGAGCAAGGAAAGGGGAGGGCAGGAGCAGGCAGACACTTTCCTAGGAGGGAGGTGAGAAGACCCTGCACCAGGGAAGGGGACCTACGTTACCAGAACGGTGGCCCAGGCAGAGTGGCAACCACCCATCATCAAGAAGGAGCAATAGAAGGGCAGGTTTTGAGCCAGAGCCAGATATTGCAAAGCCTTGGGGCAGATTTTATTTCCAGGGCAATGAGACGCAGCTGGGGGTGTTTCGCAAGGCAAGGGCAGAGGCAGTCAGGTTTCTGTTCCACCCTAGCTGCAGGGGGTGGAGGCTGGAGGCCGCATCTCCATCTCTCGGAGAGGTGAGGGGACTTTCCTTAGGTGCAACAATGGTCAGGTCTGGAGCAATAATGTTTATGATACTGGGGGCCCCTAATGATTATGACTGAAGCACATTTTTCATGAATACCTTGTTGAATCCTAACTTCAAACCAGTGATGAAGATATTATTTGTCCCTTCTAATGCATGGGAAAGCCGATTCTTAGAGGTCACCTAATGTGGTCAAGGTCACTGGGTCAGTCAGCGGTAGTCCAAGGATAAAAACCCCATTGGTGTCACCCCAAAGCCAAGCCCCTAACCACAATGCTTCCTGTCTTTGGCATTTCAGCCCAGCTATGCCTAACTCCCAGACGCAAGTCAGGTCTACTATCCCACATGGTGTCTGGGCTCCCTCCACCCACCTTTTGCAGTTTATAAGGACAAAGGGGAAATAATCGCAGAACTAAAAATTCTGTTTCCTCAAAGGCAGTATCACTGAGTTATCGCTGAAGGACACAGGGCCTAATTTCCAACTCCTCTTCCCATCTCCTGATTCTTTCCCTAAAGGGAAAGATTTGGGGCTTATCCAAAGTTTCCAGAAGACCAGTCCCAGGACACAGCCCCTCTGGAGTTTATGTCCAGTTTGGTAGCACACGTTCAACCCCCTCTGCTGCCACTCATGACTCCCGGACATGGGAAGAATCCACCAGTTCCTAAGATGGAAAGAGGGAGACAGCGAGAGCTGGGCACTGCGGTAGCAGCAGGGCCTGGAGTCACAGAGCCTTCTCGGTCACCATGGCAACTGTTGTAGGCTGGATGGGGTGGGAGCCGGAGAATCCACAGGAGGAAAGGAACGTGGGAGAGGGGCATCCCGGGGTTCCTACTCCCTGCACTGGGCAGTGACCCTGCCACCCACCTCTGCCCTCAACTCAGCACTGGGACTGGCACTTTGTAAGTGGATAGATAATAGTAGCAAACAACAATGATGATGAGTTAACACTTACTGAGTGCTTACTCTGTACTAAACACAGTGCTATGTGCTACCAGAATCAGATGATGGACCCTGACTTCCAACCATTATGGAGCTCCACTCTCCATGTAGAATTCAAAGGAAAGAATATGACAAAACGTGTATAAGGAAAGCCAAGAAAAAATTCCAGTTTTTCCCCATTATGGGTGATAACTGTACTAATGTAAAATTGCCCCACCCTGGGGAGAGCGATGAGGGTGTGATCAGAAGTGTGAGGAAGGCCTTAGATCCCTAGTTATGGGCCATGTGTGTAGAGGGTGCTGTTGCCTTCTGGACACAAAATTGCATGCAGTAGTTAAATTCTGCTCCTCTCTCTTCTTGACCTCCTAATTCTCCCTACTCTCTCCCTTAAACTCCCCCTCCTCCCCCTCCGACACCCCTCACGGAGGGCTGCTGATCCTGACTTAAGTACCACACTTAGGAGACTAAATCTGATTTCCCAGGTGCATCTTCTCCAGCTTTAGAATTTCATGTTTGGTCTTTATAGGAGTTGAACTTTGGGAAGGGGCAAAGAAAAAGGAAGTTGCTGATGACTGTATTTGACCATGGTCTTAACGTCTCCTGAGAAGGGTGTTTGCTGCAAATCTAGGTTCAGAGATTCTAAGTTGATTCTTCCACGCTCTACAGCATCACATCTGCTCAAGAACAGCTGTTTAGGCTGCGGCAAGGATCAAAGCCATGCGTAATTCAAAGCTCCGGTGCGCTAAAAATGGCAGACACTGCCTCTCTTTACATATATATGCATACACACACACACACACACACACACACACACACACACACACACATATATATAAAATTAGGAATATAAATTCTCCGTAGAAATCTATTTTGATGCTTCTGACATCCGAATCCAAAAGCAAAACGTTCAAGTGCTGTTTTGAAATTCACAAGGACACATCCCTAAGTCTCTCCCCCATTCCTTTGGATTTCAGGACTATTTTTGTGAGATTACATAGACTGTGCAGATATCAAAGGATCAGATGCATGAGAGGAGGCTTGATTTTCTATATAGAGCATGTTGGTCAATTATAGTTCTATAGAAAAAAGTAAAACCCTTTCTTCTTGGTGGGATTTTTCTTTGCATCTAAAAAATATATATCTGAGATGTATGTATATCTATATACACATAGATATGTAGATACACATATAGAGACCCTGTCTCTACAAGAAATAAAAAATTAGCTGGGTGTGGTGATGCTCGTCTGTGGTCCCAGCTACTCAGGAAGCTAAGGTGGGAGGATCACTTAAGCCCAGGAGGTCAAAGCTGCAGTGAGCCATGATGGTACCACTGCACTCCAGCCTGGGTGACAAAGTGAGACCCTGTCTCAAAAAAATATACATATATAGATATATTTTTTTAAATATATATATAAATATATATATTTAATATATATTTTTAAATATAAAAAATATATATATCCCTCCATCCACCTATCTATCTATCTGTTCATCCATTTAGCAAGCTGGATAACCTTCCTCGGCACCCATGTGATTTTGGTTAGTTGGGCCACATCTTAGTCCTTTGATTATTTGGGGATGGTATAACTACAGCACAGATTAGCTGTCACATTTTTCCTTGGTGAGTTTTTAACCAATGCAGGGGGATAAATGAAATTTTAATAAAATTTCTCTTTAGGTTGGACATTTCTAAGGGCTGTGAAACAGGTAGGACCTGTGTGCCTGGATTTGAATCCTGGCTTTGCAGATGAGTTAACATTTTTGAACCTTGGTCACCTTAAAATGAGATACTGTATAATGACAGTATCTATGACATAGGATTGTGGGGAGGTAGAAAGGAGATCCCTATATCAAATGCCTCGCACTTGGAAAGCACTCCACCAGTGTTGTAGTTATTATTATTATTTTGAGATGGTGTCTTGCTCTGTCACCCAGGCTAGAGTGCAGTGGTACGATCTCAGCTCACTGCAACCTCTGCCTCCTGGGTTCAAGAGATTCTCCTGCCTCAGCCTCCTGAGTAGCTGGGATTATAGGTGTACGCCACCACGCCCAGCTAATTTTTCATTTTTAGTAGACATGGGGTTTCACCATGTTGATCAGGCTGGTCTCGAACTCCTAACCTTGTGATCCACCCACCTTGGCCTCTCAAAGTGCTGGGATTACAGGTGTGAGCCATTGTCCCCAGCCTTATTATTATTATTATTATTATTCTCACTCCTAAAATCGTGTTTCTGGAATTCTTGGGTTTACAATACTAGAGAAAAGGGCCCTCCTTTGTCTTTGTTTCCTACCCCAAACTGATGCGTCTCTCTTGGTGGTTGGATCAAAGAGAAAGAATATGTACTAAGAAGCCTGTACTGTACTTCGTCAAAGTGAATAGAAATGTCATTTCAACTACCTTGTCCCTACTCCTAAAATGTCATACCCAGTTCTGGCCTCTGAGCCATACTCATGGGCTTAATGGAGGCCAGTAAGGCAGACAAGAACTGCAGAGGTAGGCCTGCCTGAGCCATCTGAGCTTGACAGAGCTCAAGGGCTTCCCTCTGGCCTCCTTATCCGCCTTCCTACTAACTAATTACACGACCTCGAGCAACTCTCTTAGCTGAGAGGAAATGGCCACATTTTAGGACTCCCAATCAAAACTCACATTTGTTCTTACAAAGTTTTTTATTTTTTAAATTAGAGACAGGGTCTTGCCATGCTGCCCAAACTCGTCTAGAACTCCTAGCCTCAAGGGATCCTCCCAGCTTCCAAAGTTCTGGGATTACAGGCATGAGTCATTGTTCTCAGCCATTGTACAACTTTTGAGGTTTTTTTTGGTTTTCTTTTGTGGTGTTTTTGTTTTAGTTTTATCCCCCAAGACAGGGTCTCACTCTGTTGCTCAGGCTGGAGTGCCATGGTATGATTGTAGCTCACTGCAGCCTCAACCCGCAGCCTCAAGCGATCCTCCAGCAGCTGGAACTACAGGCACACACCACCATGCCCAGCTACGTTTTTTGTTTGTTCGTTTGTTTTTTTGTAGAGACGTGGTTTTGCCATGTTGCCCAGGTTGGTCTTGAACTCCTGGGCTCAACTGATCCTCGCACCTAGGCCTCCTGGAGTGTTGGGATGACAGGCGTGAGCCACCGTGCCCGGCCATCTTACAACTTTTGTTTTATCATCCTATCTCTATACTTTCAAATATGACACTTACATCCAGATCAGGTTTAGGAATGAAACTTCTGTTTTAAAAACAAAACCCAACTTAGATAAAAAGCCCTGATCCTGTTCATTGCTAATCCAGCGGCAAGAAGGTTTAAAGGAGAAGATTTGAGATTAGTAGATGAGAATTGGGACCTAGGCACATCCCAGCCTTGGTCAAATCACCCACCTTCTCCATGAGACAGCTCTATGATCTGTTCAATACCTCACGGAAGTGTTATCCTTGCTAATGTATGTAAGGCCTGATATGTAACAGGTGATCAGCATTTACTAGTTTCTTCTGAACCAAATCATTCCGTCATTGTAGTCAGGAGTGCTGAGAGTCACGTGATGGATGTGACTATTCCACATTCCCACCCCACCCCACCCCACCCCACCCCACCCTACCCTCACCCCACCCTACCCTCACTCCACCCTACCCCACCCCACCCCACCCCACCCTCACCCCACCCCACCCCACCCTCACCCCACCCCACGCAGCCTGCTGTTGGAACCAAACCTTCTATCACCAAACACGCAAGGGCCCACAGCACTTTTGCCCCAAACATGAAAGGGGAATTGTGCCTTTGAAGCGGCGTCGTTGTCTGGGGGAAATACCCGAGGTTCGTCATCGCACGCCAGGGAAATCAACAACGCGGACGTACAAGAAGTGAGTTTAACAGTGGAGGTTAAAGAGAATAGCTCGCGCTCTCACAAGCGAGAAGGGCTCCCGAGTGAAATGCGTGGGTTTTATACATGAGCTTGAGGAGGCGTGTCTGATTCACGTAGGGCCAGAGAGATTGGTCGGACCAGGTGTGACACTTGCGTCACGCACAAAGAAGCTGGCCATCCCACCCTGATCTTGTATTATGCAGATGGGGTCTCTGCCTGGCCAACGCCATGTTGCCTGCCTTTCTACTGCACACATAGCGACAAAGAAAAGGAAGAGGGAGCCTCCGCGTTGAACATGCCTGGTCCCCAGCTAGCCTTTTCCTGCTGGCACAGCTGCCGGCATTTACCTATGCCGGCTTCCAGCTTGCTTATTTATGTCTGCAGCTCGATTTTACAGGCTGCTCTTTGTTAGAAAAGAAACGATTTTGGGGCTGCGTTTTGTTAAAAGGGAAGCCTTACTGAGGACTCTCTTACCCTCACTCACCGCCTAAATAATTTCCTTTCAGCTCCTGTATCACCTTCATTCCTCCAAATAAGGAAGCGCCAGGTCTTTCCTGGATCCTACCTAAAACATTCTTTGCAGCCTCACATATTTATTTTACCACCACCCCTCCTGGTTCTTTTCCTGGGTAACTTATTTCACGAGTTTAAAATGCTCTATTGCCTTTGGTGGGTTCTGGGGAGTCACTCCTAGGTCTCACAGGGAGGTGAGAGAAGAGTTGAAAATAATCTCTTTAAAATGGTGACATTTGCTTGATCACATTGACATTTTTATGGTATCAAAGCCGGGCTTCCTGAAATAGAACTCCGATGAAAAGGATAAAGAAAGCTCCAGCTTAGCTGCTGGCATTTGCATGCACTGATTCACCACCTCCAGCCCAGCTACCCACAGGCAGTTTTTCCCTGACACTGAATCAAATTACACGCAATACTAAAGGCTGGAGGTTTGCTCACATTCTGATTTGGGATGCTGCTGTTCATTTTTAACTTCCCTGAGACAATGTGTACTTTTCCAACTCTGGTCACCACGCTGAATCACAATAAGACACTTTTTCCAGACAGCCAACAATGACACCCAACTTGACTAGAGAAAGATAATTCAAAATATCCTGAGAAGACTCAAGGCACGGCAAAATAAAATGAGAACGACTGAATTGGTATTGCTAGATAAGAGTTCCGAGTGAGGCGCAAATGTTCATTTTCTAAATTCTTAGAATTTATTCTAAGCCAGTGGCCCCTATTCTCAAGAGAATCGGTGGGTGAGGGGTGCTGAGGGAAGTTTGCAGAAGAAAAATTTGAAGGAGGATATAGGAATAATGAGAAAGGGAGACACAGCAGATCATAGAATGGCAGATTCAAAGCACGAGCTGCTTGTCTGAAGTGGCATTTGAGGCACTCATGAGAAACAAGGGCTGGTCTGAGCCAGGGAAAAGCATAATCAAAATAGCTTTATTGTGCAAAGTAGCTTTTATTTTTCTTTCTTCTGGGATGGGAGTAGAGGGAGGACAGAATTAGGAGGATGCACTGGAACTAGGACAGGGGTTAGAAGCTAGGCAAATACCTAGAACTCCGGTAAAGTATGTGTGGGCAATGAAAACAGCTCTGAATGTGGCTCGCAAGTGGCAGGGCCAAGCACCCTTCCAGAACACATGTATGGATGCCAAAAAACAAAATGGGGTTTCAAAGCTTCTTGAAACATACTAAAATGTTACAGTGGTATATCTCAAAGTATGTTCCAGGGGATCCTGTGTTACCCATAAACAGAATCTGTAGTCAGAGAAATTGGGGTAAGGGGGACACTTTCAACAAATAGGTTTCTGGTTGGGCACAGTGGCTCACGCCTGTAATCCCAACACTTTGGGAGGCCAAGGCAGGCGGATCACCTGAGGTCGGGAGTTTGAGACCCACCTGACCAACATGGAGAAACCCCGTCTTTACTAAAAATACAATAATAATTAGCTGGGCATGGTGGTGTATGCCTGTAATTCCAGCCACTTGGGAGACTGAGGCAGGAGAATGGCTTGAACCCGGGAAGCAGAGGTTGCAGTGAGCCGAGATCGCACCATTGAACTCCAGCCTGGGCAACAAGAGCAAAGCTCCATCTCAAAAACAAAAACAAACAAACAAAAAAGGTTTCTTCATTGTAGAACTTCTCGAAGTCTTAATAAGCTAATGTGCAAATGTGCATTATTTTGACTTTGCAAGATACAAGGTGACCATTTTCTAAGTGTACGTAATGGTAAAACTTCTTATTTTTTGTCTTTTTCTTGTGGCAAGGACTATCCTAGTCCTCTGAAGATCACAGTATGAAATATTAGAGTTTCATCTTGTTTATTATTTGGTTATTACACATTTCAGAAAATAATTACTCCTTAAAAATTTCTAACTCACTTCATTGACACCTTCAATATTCTTCAATTTTTAAAATCAGAGATTACTTTCCCCATGACCTTTGATCAAACTGAGTATTTCCCAAACTTAAAAAAAAAAAACAAAAAAAAAAACCCTAGAAAAATTACTTTCTGACCTAGCTATGGACACAAACCCATTACCAAAAGGGGTTGTGAAATAACTTGATTGTTAAGAATGTGGTAGAGAATTTCCATTGTTTATTCATCTGGTTAGATAGTAAAAACAAAAGGTAAAAATAAAAAGAATTTTTCTTGTTGGTAGGTTTAGGCAATCAGTGAATAAAGAAATATAGCCCAGGAAGCCTCTTACACCCTTTCCAGATGCACCATTCTGTGATTTAAAACACCCAACGCAATGCACCTATATAATTTCAAGATAGAGTTGTTATATCAAGCATCATTGATATCTCACTTACCTGAAATAAACATTTCCTAAAATAAATATGCTTGGGCTTTTTTTTTCTTAAAATAGTGAAACCATCCCAGAATGCCTAGGAATATTATAGACGTGGTAACCAAATGCCACCCATATCTCCAGTGTCCCATCCCTGGGGTTTCCTCAAGGCCCTTCATTGAATGCTCAACATAAGGTTTGGGAATTGCCGGATAAGAGAAAGAGGAAGTTGTCCAGCCTGCCCTTTCCCTCAGTAATCTCTACAGTTGGAAGAGCTGCATGTTGGGAAAGACAATTTAGAAGCAAAAGATCTCATAGTCCATTTCTCTCAGGACAAGAACCTCTTCTAGTCTTGAGAATACTATACTCAAGAAAGAACAGATACCAAATTAGACAAAACAGGATATTCTCAGTGTTATATTTTGTTACAATAAATCCTTATGTTAAAAGTTTGAGAATGCAGTTTAAAATATAAACACTAACACATTACAGTACTTGGTAGTCCACATGATTAATGGGTCAAATCAAAGATAATATTTTCAATTGACATGCCATAGAGATGATAATCCCGCACACCGTATCCTATGACACTAAGGTCTGGGGAGGAAATGGGAATTAGAAGTCAAAAGAGACGTGTTTTCAAGCCCTTTGGTAGTCTGGTCACAAATCAAGATTCATTGACAAAGACTCAAAACTGAACCTCCCGGATACGGACTTTCGTTATTAACTAAACATTGGGTTTTTCACTTTTGTTGGGCATTTGGCCTTCAACTGACGACTGAATGCTGAGATCCTGGGCTTACAGCCCGTATACATATTGAAGGCTACAAATAAAAAGAACTCTGCGGGGCAGGCAGCAGGTGCACTAACAGTACAGGCCAAAGACACAACCACCCACCGACACTTATAGGCTTACATAAGAATGCACAGTGGCCACAGTACTTATATGACTGAAGATTTTTTCATATTGGTTTGTGCTGCATTAGCTCAACAGTATAGTCCTAATATTTTAAAATGTTAATATTCCCAATCAAGAAGGCATAATCTACTTGTGTTAAAAAGAAATAAGTATATTAAAAGAAATCTGAGTTAAAAGTTTTATTCATTCAACATCTCACATTACAAATATTTAAAAATTATATGCATACTGGTATAAATAGTCATTTGCAAACTATTTAATAACATTAATTTTCCACTAGCACTTCAACAAATGAATTCTTTTAAAAAAGGAACTGTGTTATATAACTTAAGAGTAGAACATACAAAAATAGGAACTTAACGTGAAAATGACTTTAATAAAAAATGAATTACCCTTATTTAAAATGCTATAATAAATACTACAACCTCCCCATACACAGTAAAAACTATATGGAAATTCAGCCAAGTAGTACAATTAACTGACATACTTAAATAACTTTTCCTTCTGATAATATGAGCAATACACTGGAAAAAAAATTAGGGATTAGTAAAAACTAGACAACCACTTGCTAAAAGTTTCACTTCCAAAAAATATAACAAAAATCTGATGAAAATTATAAAAACTAATTATACTTTAAATTTTAAAAATATAAAAAATAAAACAGTTGAATACAATATTGTCCCGATTCTTACAATGCTATCAATCACAGTAGCTTTAAAATAATAAAATAAAGCAAATGACCAAAACCTCTTTTATTCCATTTTTAAAAATAATCTCAAATTTACATTAGTAGAAAGATTGATTTCTGATTCTTTTCTTTAGAAACACCAGCAAGAAAGAGGATTACTCTTAACAGTAGAAAATGACATTTTTAAATGTCTGCAATTAAAAACAAAGAATTACACTGCAAAGATCTTTCAAAAGTTTGAAATAAGTATTGCACATAACTTGAAGTTAACTTGCCACAATTCATCACATTCAAGTTTTAAATCACCTTTTAACAGAAGATTCAACTCTTCAAAACAAAAGGGGTGAATTATCAAGTCTTTCCAACAGCACTCTCATAAAATGCTAAATTCATTCACTGCAAGTTTTATTTTGCATTCTGCAGAGGTCTGTGTATGGAGAAGTATATATATTATACCAAAGCGCGGGGACCAGAGGGGAAAGGAGAGGGTTCCTTTACATAGAAAATAATCAGAAACACTTTATTTTACATTGCAAAAATAACCATGTAATTACTCTGTAACTACATTGTAAGTACATGGCTGGTGCCATGCTAGTGCGCTAGAACTACATGCTTGGTGAATTGAAGTGATGCCCTAAAATCTGTAAACTAATTACATGTTAATTATGTTTGAGTTACATGGTAACTCCCAACTACAATCCCATGTAATCTGAAGAACATGTAATCAATAAAGTTCAGAGTAATAGATAATCATTGTTTATGCCCTGTAAATTGAAGTGTAACCAAATAATCTGTAAACACGCTTGTCACACAATCACAAGTAAATATTAGTAGAATAACAATTTCTTACATTAATCATGCATACTAACATTACAGACCTGTCCCAAGGCAGGCTATTTTTTTTTCCTTATATATAATTTAAAAGAGCAGACATCTCTGAATCAAACACTTAACATCAATTTATTAATATTAAAAATGCCTAAACATTCACCAAAAATGTCTGCGTTTTATGAATAATTTTAAAAACTTAGTAAGAAGCTGTAGACAATTTTGTTATTTTAAATTTCTACCCTATGCTTATGCATTTAGTTTTTTTTTTTTTTTTTTAAGGAACTACAGTGTTATCTGTCATTTTCATGCGAATTTGTTTTCATTAATTTGTGACTTTACATAGACTATTTCTTAAATTATAGGTACACCAATAGCTGGTGCTGGGGAAGGATGTTTAAGCAACATGCTTTCTCTTCTCTGCAGACTCTAAAATAGCATTGCCAGTGCACGACATTCATAATTTAAAATGTATGCAGAGCACTGAAATGTATAAAAAGCAGAATATAAGAAAATAAAATTTATTAAAATTATTTATATTAAAAAATGAAGTATATGAAGATCTCTCAGTAATAAAAGTACAAAAAGCTACTCTCTGCAATATGAAAAATTGAGGTATTGCATAAAGAGATATCCCGTCAGTGAAAAGTGTGCCTAAAAATGTTCACTGTTGGAAAAACAAGATCTACAAAAGTAGTGCATAACAAATATACATTATGTGCATGACAAAATAAGTTAGCTACAAAAACACGGTACCGAAATTCAGCAGGTCATGTACAAAGGGAAAAATTATTATTCAAAGCTAGTTCTCAAACAGTGTTATTTCTTGTTAACTCATCACACCTGTTTACTGAGTAGGAACAGCACGATAGCACACCCCAAGCCACCTACAAGCATTTAAAAGAGTAAAAAGAGGCAAATGAACATTCCAATTAGAATCATGTAGTTCAGGAGAAAAGAAAAAAAAGTCCCTGACCAGCTACACAAGAGCACCCTCCATTCGCATGACTGCTTTCAATATTTGCAGGGAATTCTTTAAAAGCAGCTCCCTTTCTATGTTTGAATATTAGACAGCAAATGCCTCCATTTTGACCTTTGGAACTTAACAGGTATAGTTCATTAAAGCCTGTATTAAAAATAAAGGGCTGCTTTTCCTAAAGATCGTCCATAGGGGTCATAAGCCAGGTGGTTCCACAGCAGTGCTGGGGCAAGTCTTTGGTTTTGAAGGATCCAAGATGGTACTGTTAGGTAGCACAACTAGCAAGATTGCCATTCGATCATTTTATTTCATGTTTTGCCCACTGATAATAATCCTTTTAATGATGGATAGGGCATTTAATAAGAGAATGTCAATTAAAATAAAAGTTACTTCCATGACTAGGGCTTCAAGAGACTATTTTAAATTTACCCCTGAAGCATACTGTTCAACACATAACGCCTTTCAAAGCTAGAATTTTACTTATAATAAAGCATGCATTACTTGATGAAGTTGGCACTTCAAACACTGACTATGTCCCATGCTAAATTCTGAAACTGTATTGTTATTTTAGTTTATAGGAAGAGTAAGATAAACATACGTACCTTTGCACAGATTTACACAGTTACTTAGTTCAACAGTGCAAAACACTTTGCAACTACTTTTTTTAAACTTTTTTTTTTTTCATTTTCTATGTTACAACTAAATTACAGGATACCCAAAGTAACTTTAAATCTAAAAGTAAGCCAATCAGCAGCCAAATTATATATTGGTTTTGTCTTCCAGTTTTGGCTACAAGTGTACTGTAACACAAAATCAAAAATTATATCCTTGAGGTATCTCTAGATCTGTTGTTTTTTAACGTCAAAATGGAGAGCAAAGGCTGACACCTGATGAGTGTTAGTAAATTAGGATATAGAGTTTATATATAAACATCAAAAATAAAATTTATACATTTGTTCTTCAGGAGAGGAAATGCTAGGTTTCCCACCAGTTGTCATTAATTCTAGCTTTGGTAGGTTTCCTGGGGCTTTGACCAGATAAGTAAATTAAATAAATAAGTGCACTCCTCTCAGTAGTAAATTTACCCAATTTTTACATTCTGAATTTTAAAAATTGTTTAAGAGAAAATAAACCTAGCTCTGCCTACTTTACTTTTTTTGTTGTTGTTGTTGTTTATTTTTTCTGATGTGGTGGTAATTTTTTGAGGGATAATGAAATTATGTTCAGCCTCAAAACCCTGAAAATTAATTATAATGCTGCTCAATCTTGCTTATGCATTTGTTTGCTCTAACATGCTCTTTCCATTAAAAATTGTTAACTTCCTCTATTGCTGTTAAAAAATTAAAAAGGGATGGAAAAAAGAGAGAGACAAAAAAGATGAAAAAAAAAAAAGAAAGAAAGAAAAAGGCAAAAGCACTTCCCTGGGGGAAAAACTGTCAGATAGACCGATAGTGTTATTGTTGCATGGTTATTTTAATAAAAGTATTCTTATATGTTATATTATTAACAATAATTTAATTAAAAACCCAAAATACTCTATTGTTTCATTTCTCTTTTAATATTTCTCTCTCTCCTCTAAGAAAATGTTGCAGGAAGTTTGGATCCTCTTGGTCTCCAGCAAAACAAGAGAATAAAACTTCCATGCAATCCGATGGCAATACGAAAAAGGAGTTCATATTGTTTGCAGTGACACAAGAATCTACAAAACACCTATATTATAGGTCATTCTTTTCATTATACTATAGTTAAGTTACAGACTGCTACAAAAGGACATGCCAGCGTGAAGAGGTTGAGGAAGGGGTCAGAATTAACAGAAGAGTGCACTTATTCTGAGGCCTGAAAATGAGCACTGTAGTTATCCTTTAGTTCCAGCGGAATGAAATATGCCGAGGGCGGTCACCTCCTTCCTTCACCAGGGGCTTGTGGAATTCCCTGCCAGCGCGAGAATGGATAGCAGCCCAGCAATATTCACAGTAATACTGCAGACAGGTAACATTAGCACAGAAAAATGGAGCAAATTTTCCCCCACAACGGGCCCCCTGACATTCATCACACAGCTGATCATCCAAGACATATGGCTTAACTTCCACCTGCAATCAAAAATAGGAGTTTACATTTTTCAGTGACGAGACCAGCAATGCTCACCACACATGTACATTTCTACCCACTATTTGAATGAGTCTGTTAGAAGGTGCCCAAAGAGGAAGGACCAATTATCCATTTACTGAAATATGGATAGTTCATCTTTTAAGAACCTAGTAAGGCTTTTATTATCTATCATTTTATATTTTTTTCTTATTAAATAAACATCCTTCAAAGGAAAAAGGATTTCAGCAGACATCATGAAGTGAAGCCAACTGTTGAGACTAGAACGTCATGAGATTAAACCCACAGGAGATTTTTCATAGATACAAACCCTCATTTTAATTAGTGGATCTGGATTTTTGTCATATGTGGAATCATAATTTAAACAAAATCAACCAAGAGGATCCAAGTTCCACACAATTGCACTTCAATATTCAAGTTGGTGGGAAGACGCCTGACTACTGCGTCACAAGATTCTGAGCTGTCGTAAAGCCTGGCTCGTGGTTTCTATTTATAGTGTACACATGTTGGGTTATAATCACAAACCTGGAACTCTGTTAAAAAAAAAAAAAAGATGCAGCCATAGGATTCACAGTCTAAAACCCTGCTTTGTTCTTTCTCAGTAAGAATATGGTTCACCTGAGTCTAAAAGTCAGAGGTCAATTTCTAAAACTGGGCCTGTTCCAGAGTTCTGTCGGCCAACCTGTCATGTGAACCTTTCAAGCATTAACAGTCACCTGGTTATTAATTCATCAGCTAGAAAAGAGCTGGTTATTTTTAGTCTGGAGAGATTCATGGCTGAAACTCCCTTACAGCAGGCTGTCACCACCACTGGTGGCATCCAGCTCTGACAAGGAATCCCGACCAAGATTAGCCATGAACAAAAGGAGAAGAACATGCAGTGAGTCATGAGTGTGCCTCTGTGCTCCCGCCTGGGTGACAGAGTGAGACCCTGCCTCTAAAAAAATATTGTTAACTAAAAAAATAAAAGTACAAAAGAAGAAGAGTGCCATGAAGTCCAGGAAGAGCAGGCGTAAGGACAGCACTGGGCTTCTGGCCTCCAGGCTGCTCCATAATGTCTACAGAGTGACAAGAACCCTGGGCAAAGGGTTTCATTGCAGAGGAACACAAATTCAGTCTGAATTTCTAATGGCCACCCCCACAGCTCTGAAACTTATGTTGGAATGAGGCAGTGAGATGTAGGTATTTTTTAGTGTGCATAAAAAACCAAGTAGGCCGGGAGTGGTGGGTGGCTCATACCTGTAATCCCAGCACTTTGGGAAACCGAGGCAGGCAGATCCATTGAGGTCAGGAGTTCGAAACCAGCCTGACCAACATGGTGAAACCCTGTCTCTACTAAAAATACAAAAATTTGGTGGGCATGGTGGTGTGTGCCTGTAATCCCATCTACTCGGAAGGCTAAGACAGGAGAATCACTTGAACCTGGAAGGCAGAGGTTGGAGTGAGTCGAGATTGTACCACTCCACTCCAGCCTGGGTGACGGAGAGACTCCATCTCAAAAAACAAACAAACAAACAAAGTTGGTATGTTAACATACTAACCTTGTCCCTCCCCGATGCTTATAATAGAATAGCTACTTTTCTCTTTAATATATTCACAGTTTGTAGGATGACCACCACTATCTTAAATTTTTTTACTGCCAATGAAGTAGACTATACATGACATGAAACATAAAAAGCAGAAACCACTACTGACTTGATCATTTTTACATCTTGAATTGAGAACAACACGATCAAATCAATCTATTTTAGCACAATGCCTCAGAGTGTTGGATATCAAAGTCAGCGTGCATGAAAGTGCCAGTGTGCCATGAAATAAAAAGGAGACACCAAAATATAAAGCAATATATTGCTTCCCTCATCAATAAAGGCTTTCTATGAAAAAAAATTGCCAGCTGGACCAAACATAGTGCCCAGTAATGTAGCTGATTACACATTCTGGTCTAAATTCCTATCTCACTACAAACTAAGTTTGCAGACTGGCGTTCAGTCCACAGGCCACACTTCGAGTAGTAAGGGCAAGTGATATAGTTCTATCTTCTAGGAAACAAACTCATGAGGACAGGAACTTCTTGCCCTAAGCACTAAAACATTTGTTGAATGCATGAAACACCAAGCTAAGAAATAAATCAGTGAGAGATGGCGGCTGTGGAAAAAGAAAAAAAAAAAAAAGAGAGAAATCTGTGAGTGCAATTCATTGAGAAATAGGGGCTTGCTGAGGTCTTCGCTATGTCCCAGGATTAAAAAACAAACAAAAAAAAGGGCAGGAAACCTCAAGGGCATTCCTGTTTGTATACCTGATATAATACAGTACAAAGGATTCCCTAAATATTTATTGAATGAATGACAAACTAAGTGAATGAATGGATGCATGGATTGAGACTGAATGGAAGCTACAGTTTAGAGAAGATTAAATTAACTCAGGTAAATTATAGTGTTCTGATTAGGCTACTCAAAAAACTAAAAGATAAAAGAAATTCATAGGAAATTATTTCATGTATTATAGAGCATAACTAACTCTATAGGCAAAATTGTCAGCTGTCACTTTACTGTCATAAAATTCTCTCATTCTAATATTGGTAATCGCACATTTAGAGGACCATTTCTAGAATTTTCCAAAATGTAGTATAAGGCTTACCCGTTTATCTATCTCTCCATGCTGCAGCTGAACAAAGCGGGCACTGATAGCAGCTATGTAACTCTGTTGATTAGAGAACGCAACTCTCCCAGCTCCTTTTGGGTATTTTAGCTCAGGGTCAGTATCAATCCCAGCGTAGCACACACCTCCATATAGCCGATCCATTATCATCGCAAGCTCCACTAATTAAGAAAGGAGCAAAGAGGATATTTAAAATTAGGAAAATTCATCTGGCTCACCAACTGTTTCATCAAAAGCAATTCATCTGTACTCTCAGCTCACATCATTATAATAATTATTAAAATGAAACATTACTACAACCAGTCATCCATTGTGTTAAGCCTTAATCTTTTAATTGTGGGCAAGGGGTTGCTAGGTGTTTTCTAGTATGTTCTCTTTATTATTCTCACAACTCTATGAAGTAGGCAGTAATTTCCCAAGGAAATTGAGGCGCTGAGGGGCGATCCATCTGTCCAAGGTCACAGGTCATTAAGTGATAGTACTCCCATGTTTGCCTGCTCTATGCCATGTTGCTGCCATAGATTTACCAGTTAATAATGGATTGATTAATGTAATAATTACTTGAACACGAGAAAACTAACTGGTAGATTCTTTGGGGGCCCTCCTGGCTTATTTCCATCAAAACCCTTTCCCCCACAGTCGGTTCACCAATTTTTCATTTAAAAAAACCTTGAAGTAATGACTGCATGTTCTTCTTTATGAAGTGTTAAAATCGTGCAGCTACATTCCTGTTCATGTTATGTTCTTTTAATCTCATTTACGCTATTAAACCTCAAATTACTTGAAGTTAGGAATTTAATTTGTTCTGTAAGTACTACTCTAAAAATACGATGCATTGCTGAGAAGTCTATTATATCCCAGAGCTCAGTCAGTGGCTGCTGAGCAAATGAGGATGTGGGAAACAAATACTGACAATCTCAATACAGAGGCTATTCTTGAAGGGCTTGTTTTCTTTTCAGACGATGATGAGAGTAATAATTAGCATTATGCAGCACTAGACTAAGTACTTTGCACTGGTCATCTCATTCAACCCTCAAAATAACACTAGGAAAAGTGTTTCCCCTACTTGACAGATGGGGAAACTGGGAATTAGAAAAGTCATGGAATTTGTCCAAGGTCACTTAACTATTAGAGCACATGAATTCAAACCCAGATACTTTGATTCTACAACTCTCACTTTTCGATGTTAACTCAAATTCTTAGGAAAAATTTCTTCCGAAGATCTTTATATTTCTGTGCTATGGGATAGAGAGTTTGTTGTCTGTTTCATCATACCAGCTCGTAATGGCCGAGGAACACCACCAACAAATATAGTTTTTCGTGGGTCAAGTGGCTGTGAACCATCCATCACAAAGTCACTGTCACTGAGATTCCAAGGCCGAATCTGGACCTAGGGAACGTGCAAACCAAAACGTCTCATTCTCAATACAGACAATTCATGGGCAAAAAAGTTAAAAATTATTACAAAGTATTTTATTTCTAAAAGCAATAATCCTATCATTACAAGTCAATAAAGCTGGGAAACTAGAAGATTTAAAAATCGTGTATCCCAACCCATCATTTTATTTTTAGGAATAAACTAAACCAAGGTGGAAAGTTCAATTTGATTCTCTATTATAAGCCAAATTACTTAACATGTCCGTAATTATTTGTAAGTTAAATCACTTATTTAGCTTATTTGGGCCTTTAGTCTGTCCAGTGCCCCAATATCAACATAATTTAAATGTTTAGCATGGTATCCAATGCCAATCAATATACAATGCTAAGTAAACTCGAATTGTGTGTCCAATCAGTGTATGTCCAGGAAATGCAAACTACTCCTGATACTATCAAATCTGATGCATTATTTCAAAATGGTTTTGAAAGTAAAAATACTGATGATATTTGCAATTTTTTTTTATATGACAAATACTTCAGTGTATCCATTAGATTGGTCAATCAAGAATCATGTACCTCATTTAAAACTGTTTACATTTTCTAACTATCACAAATGCCCACGCCAACGGCTATGGGTTGACAGCGGTGTATACCCAAATACACACACCAATAGAGTCCTAGGTCAAAGGTCCCAAATTCAAATACGGATGGGGATTGGCAGGGAACATAAACAAGTCAAGCAGCAAGAGTCCAGACCACAGGAACTCTTAGAAAGTTTCTGACCTAGACAACCACAAGACATCAAGAGAAGCTCCACAAATGTTATTTGCTTAAGCTGGGCCCACTGACAACTCCTTTCTGCACTATATCCCATCATTCATTGGGTGCTGGCTGAGTGATAATAATCTGCTGCTTTGCCAGATTCATCAAAACATGCCAGTTGCTCCCTTTCCTAAAGGCTAAATTTTATGATAAACTTTTCCAAAAAGAAAAAACAGTATGCTATGCAATGTATCTATACACGTATATACACGATTCACTCTACTTTGGAGAGTACCATATATAAAGTTAAGGACAATATTGGGTAAAATCTTTATCAAAGTGAGGAAAAAGCTAGAAAGACACGCATATAGTATTTGTGATTTGAGTTCTGTTATTCAGAGGCAATTCAGCTATTTTATTAAATGCATTATCAAGTAAAGTCTTTATTTTATTTTATTTTATTTTATTTTTTGAGAAAGAGTCTCACTCTTCACCCAGGCTGGAGTTGCAGCGGTGTGATCTCTGCTCACTGCAATCTCTGCCTCCTGGGTTCAGGTGATTGTCGTGCCTCAGCCTCCCAAGTAGCTGGGACTACAGGAAAAATTAGCCTGGCTAATTTTTGTATTTTCAGTAGAGACTGCATTTCACCATGTTGGCCAGGCTGGTCTCGAACTCCTGACCTCATGTGATCCACCTGCTTTGGCCTCCCAAAGTGCTGGGGTAACAGGTGTGAGCCACCACGCCCAGCCGTGAAGTCTTTTAAAAATAAAGATTTACCAATTATATTTCAACTAACCAAAAATTAAATGTCATATTGATATGTGCAAATATATAGAATGCCAATGTTAAGAATTTCACAAGACTTTACTTAGTCTGCTTACAAACGTGTCAATTAAGTACCCGAAACACATCAAGTTGTCTATGGGTTTTTCACACAGAATAGATGAATGGAGGCAAAAACAAGAAGCTATTTTATGCTAAACTATACGTACTGGCTTATCCTTGATGGTGGGGCTTGATACACAAAGGTAGAGTTTTCCATCTTCTTCAATGCATGCATCAATGAGAGCCTGCACAGAGCTTTCATCTTGAAAAAGCAGAAATGCATAGCCTGAAAAAAAGGGGGAAAGAAGGCTTACATGTTTTCCTATCTTTTGGTAATTCTTCAGGGGAAAGGAATCATGCACTAAAACTAAAGAAAGGAAAAGGGAATAGGAAAAAAAATTAAAACAATATTTATACCAAAAGTCTGATAACATCAACATACAGTTCCTTTTGGTGGTATCTTGAAACATCTTTTAGAGTAAAATTAAATTTGAATTAAAAGAATATTAGGTTGAAATTTTAAAGAGCATTTGGGAAAATGCAAGTTTAACAATGAAACATTTCACAGTGAAGGTGAACATTTATGAAAAGGCTACACATTAAACAATGTAAGAATAAATTACATAAGTATAATGAATCTTGAGAATTACCTTTAGGAGGAAAATACGATTTGCTCTCGGCTTTATGAGGCCAATCCACAATCAAAGGGCCAAAGCGACGAAAACTAGCTGTGATCTCATCTAATAACAAAGCAAAACAGTAGATTTAAATGTTTTTATGATCATTTTTTGAAAGTTTTGTTTTTAAGTTTCATATCTACTATTTACAAGAACAGTAAAAAGAACTCCTTTATCCCCTTCATCTAGATTCTCCAACTGTTAATAATTTGCACATCTGCCTTCACCCTCTTTCTTCTCTCTTCCTCTTTCTCCCTCTATCTGTACATATAAATCAATCTTGCCATCCAGCCAGCATCTTTTTCTGAAATGGTGCCCTGTAATCCCAAACATAACTACTGGTATCTGTTCAAAGCAAGGCCACTCCCTTATATAACGATTTTGATATCACACTATTAGTGATTCACAGAGTTCATTTAAATTTCAAAATCCTTTCTGATCCACACTGCTATCCAGAACATAGGTCGTACTTAATTATCATATCCTCAGAGCATCAGTCTTTTTCCGATTTGGAACAGCTCCATGTGCTTTCTTGTCTTTCATAGTCATTCTATAGAATGACTGCTATGGTCTAAACATTTATGTTCCCTCAAAATTCATAAGTTGAAACCTGTTCCCCAGTGTGAGGGTATTTGGAGCTGGGGTCTTTGGTAGGTGATTAGGTCATGGGGGTGGAATCTTTCAGTGGGGTTAGTGCCCTTATAAAAGAGGCTCCGGAGAGATCCTTCACTCCTGCCATGTGAGGGTACAACGAGAAGATTATTCTTTATTGGGAAGCAGGCCCTCAGCAGACACTGAATTTGCTGGCGCCTTGATCTTGGAATTCCCAGCCTCCAGAATGGTGAGAAATAAAAATTTCAGTTGTTTATAAGCCACTAAGTCTATGGTATTTTTTTATAGCAACCTGAACAGATTTAAGATAGTGACCCTCAACCTGGGTCTGTGCTCTGCCTCCTATGACCAGAATCATGCTATGTATTCCAAACTGGAATATCACCCTAATGGTGCAATGCCATCCTGTCCTACCATGTGCATGTTAATCTTTTCTCCCCCCAAGATAAGGGCTCACTATGTTGCTCAGGCTGGTCTTGAACTTAAGTGATCCTGCCGCCTCAACTTCCCAAGTAGCTGGGACTACAGGTGCATACCATCACACCTGGAGGGCGTGTTAATCTTGATCGCCTGGTTTCTCTACCACAAGGAAACCTTTTCTCCTTTTGTACTCAATTAGTGTTTTACAAGAGTATATTGTGTTGCTCACCAATATCCTGTTCCTTCATGAGCCTTGGCATCCATTGAAGACTCCTGCCTATATTAACTACCACAATAATGGTTGCCAAATAATGATTATCTGTTTCCATCATTCCTTCTACATGTATTAGTATTGTGCAGTAGGGAAGAGTTTTCCATCTGTCCCATTGATTTATTCATTTATTGATATCAGTTTGGGTCTATTTTATTCAATGGGTTGTGATCCAATTCACTCATTTATTTTGATGCTCAATTTGTCCCAAAAATTGTCCCTGATTTGGCTCTAATTGTCAAACTGTCAGGGACAATTTGTCCCCGCTTGTCCCATAGGCGTGGGAGGCTCCTATGTCCTTCGTACTTCTTGCCACCATTCTTAAGCACTTTCATGCTTTCTGGCCTAAGAAGATACTCCAGGCTCATATTATTCTTTCCCTGTCCCAGCCCAAGAATCAGTCTTTTTTTTTCAAGATGTATTGATCATCTTAGTGGCAAAAGATATTTAGAAACTAAAATACAGGTGCTCTATATGCTCACCGCTAATGAGTATTCATTATTTCTAAGTCTTCACAGTGAATGAAGCTAGGAAATAAATAAATACACACACAAACACGCATTTATAACTATTTCCGTATCTGTGTATGTACTTACAAAAACTAATGAGTTCATACTGATATTTTCAATATGACTCCAACATCTCATGGCTTTTCTGAGCCTTCCGCCTTTCTATTTTTATATTCTCTTTTTGCAGGGAGAAACTTAGCTCCCAATACCTGTAAAGACATTTACTAATTTGCTCAATGCAACTAATCTTTCCCCTACCCTGCTAGCCTCCTCTACCTTCTACCTTTGTGCCTTGGGTCTTCTCGCCCTTATTTCTTGGATACTATACGTGCTGCTGCTCAGTCCTCTGAGCAAGCCTCCTCCACATACATGTATACACATCCCTCCTCTTGAGACCTCTTCCCTGTCACCAATCCACCTCCTTGACAGCAATATCTCAGCCTTAGAGGAAGGGAGAGGAAAAAGGGACGAATGGGAAAAAATGATAGACAAGGAAGGCCTGACCATATTTTGCTATTAATTTAAATGATACAAATTATGCTACATTATACATTTGGACACTAATGAGATTACGGAAAGATACATTTCAAAGAGACTTCTAGAAAGAGTAGGTAAGCATGTGTAGATAAGACATGATAATAGGGCAGGGTAAAGGAACAGAAAAGAAAGATGAGGAGTATGTCTAAATTCCAGTCTGATAGAGCTGTTTTCATCTTCCCCAGACTGTGAAACAGTCTAATCTGCTCTGCTACGATATCTGTTTCTACGGTAAGTTTAGTTTGTGTGAGTCTAGTAAACAGGGAACAATGTCAGTATAACATGGAAGTTGTACTGGTTCATAAATGATTTTTCCTAGGCAAGGTGAGCTAGCATAGTTTGAGGAAAGACCTATAAACTTCACCAGGAAAGGAAAAAGCCCCCCCACTTGTCTGATGTACAGGTACAAACCCTCCCAGCTCTGTTATAAGAAAATTAAAAATAAGTGCAGCAACCAGAATTCTCTTGTCAGAGAGCTATGCCCCTAACCTTGCGGGGCTCTTATCTCCTGACAGTTTAGTTTGCGCTTCCTCAGGTGTTCAAAGGTCGGTTTCCATCTGCATTGTCTCCATGCTTGCAAGCCAACATTTCTGCTTTACTGGTTTTGTACATTTTCAATATTCCCTGAAGCAGCCCCAAGCATGTTGAGCTACCTGCCTGAATTGTCCAAGTTATCTCCAAGGTACTAATTCTCTTCTTGTTAGTGCTTTAGGTACAAAGTTCATTAGGTTTTAAACGATTTGTCTTTAACCTTATTTTCCCCCATAAACCCTGTAATTTTTAGTGCACAATTCTGCAGAACACAATATTCTTCAAGCTATGCTGAGAGCAGGATGGAGACTGATTCAGACAACCCTGAAATTTCAGCATAGCTTCCACCAAGACATTTTATTGTAGACAAAAAGAAAAAGCAAAAACCTCAGTTTATTTCGATCTTTGGCTTTTTAGAACCACTTGTGTCTCAACCTTCCAAAGGATAAATCATCTTAAAGAAAATGAAGTGACTTGATAAGTTTGATCCCAATCTAAATGTGAAGATACTAAACCTTATTATTTATTAGATCTTATACACGTGTAAAGAAATCTATTCTATTCTCCATAACATGATTTAGTGGATTTCCATTTTCACTCAGGAAACAAAGACAAAAGAAATTAGGAAAGCAATCAAGAATATGTGATTGGTATAAGGTCTGCTACTCTGATTTTTATCAGGGTCACTCAGACCCATGGATGAATAGCATATTCCTGAACAAGTTCCTCTAAGTCTTTGCATGGCTGGCTCCTTATTCAGGTCTCAGCTTAAATATCAATTCCTCAAAGAGGCTTTTCTTATCCACCTAATTTTAAAAAAACCCCTGTGTCACTATTTTACATCATCCTGCTGTGTGCTTTTCAACATTTGCTCTCTAGTATTTTCTGGCATATTTATACATTGTTTATGGGCCTTCTCCCAATAAAATGTAACCTCTATGTAAGCAGGGACCTTCCATCTTGTATGCTACCTCAAATAAGATTATCTTTGTAGTACAACTGGAGCCTCTATTTTTCAAAAGTTCATGCTTAGTCTAAGATTTTAAACAATGAGCTACACATTTGTGGAGCACTCATAAAAGGTGGGGAAAACAAAGGAAAATACATCACTGAATTTGTCCAAAGTTAGCACACACAGACAAAAAGGGAGTTAGTACCCATGTATGCACCCAACAATCAAATCCCTTGGAAGCTTTCCCAGTGATGTTTACTCCTTTTCATATAGTCCAGTCCCTTGCTTTAGTTGGTTGGCACAGCTCTGCTCCCCTCCCTTCTATGAATTAATCTTATATGCCATGATAGGAGGATAGGACAAGAGAATAATGCAATCAGGGCTAATGACTGGAACCAGATAAGACTGTTATTGTAACACTATCTATGAGTTTCCTACTATGTGCCACCATCTGGGCATCCTGCTATAAACAGTTCTAAATATACCTTCATCAATGTCTGGAGGCAATCCGCCTACAAACACCTTGCGAGAATATCGTTCCACTCTTTCCCCATTCTGGTGACTGAAACAGTGAGGTGAACCCAGGCCACTATGAAGAGGTTGATCCCCACGGCCATCATCCAAGAATCCATCTTCCATTGGAAACAGTGAAGACTGACCTGGAATAGAAAGCAGGGAAAAAACGGTAACAGAAAACGTTCCTTGTCACTGATTATAATGCACAAGAAACAAGGAAACAGCAGATTCAATAAAACTGCTGCTTTTGTTTTCTCACTGAATAATAGAAACACTTAGCTATACTCTTGAATTCCCACCAACTTAAAGTCCCAACTGAGTCAGAGAGAAAGCACATGGTTAAATATTAATAGAGGGCGACTCAAGTATCCCACTGGGATCCAGAAACTTCAGTGAAGTGAACTGAAGTACAGGAGGAGACAGCACGCTTTAGCAAGCAGTCGGCAGCAGACTGTACTCCCTTGGCAGGGCCCCATGGCTATTGGCAACCTAGACATGTACACTAAGTATTAAATTTGGCTATAAGACATTGAATCACTTACATTTCTTTAAAAAATCAAACAATATAGCCTGCACGATTTCCTCTACGAATGTGCTTAAAACGAACAGGTAGATTTTTTTTTTTTTTTTCCTGAGACAGTGTCTCGCTGTTTTACCCAGACTGGAGTACAGTGGTATAATCATAGCTCACTGCAGCCTCAAACTCTTGTGCTCAAGTGATCCTCCCACCTCAACCTCCCAAGTAGCTGGGGCTAGAGGCACATGCCATGACATGTGGCTAACATAACAGGTAGATTTTTAAAGTGACCACTCATTTTTGTTTACCTTAACTAATGGGATATAATCAAAACCCACTTAATGTTACATTCCAACTTCATTGTGTAGTCTTATGGAATTTCAGATTATTAGGCATGCTAAAGATATATTTATTATTAGCTGGGTAAGGGTATTATCAGCTTGCTAAGGGTATTATCTATTTCTAAAAACTAGTCATTAAATTTGCTATTTGAGGCCGGGCGCGGTGGCTCAAGCCTGTAATCCCAGCACTTTGGGAGGCCGAGACGGGCGAATCACGAGGTCAGGAGATCGAGACCATCCTGGCTTACATGGTGAAACCCCGTCTCTACTAAAAAATACAAAAAACTAGCTGGGCGTGGTGGCAGGTGCCTGTAATCCCAGCTACTCGGGAGGCTGAGGCAGGAGAATGGTGTGAACCCGGGAGGCGGAGCTTGCAGTGAGCTGAGATCCGGCCATTGCACTCCAGCCTGGGCGACAGAGCGAGACTCTGTCTCAAAAAAAAAAAAAAAAAAAAAAAAATTTGCTATTTGAAAATCTTATCATCCAGAATATATATGCAGGAAACACCAGAGATGCCAATATGTGTAACAGTCCTTACATATTTACCTGAGAGCAAAATATAAACTTTTAAATCATAAGGAAAACACAGAGCTACAAACAGCTGCACAATCTCCCAAGCACTGTTTTATCACTTTTCTGGCTGCCAATTTACTTCTAGGTACTACTTGAGGAATTTGTTAATGGATCCTCTAGAAATGTATCTCAAGTGCTCTTACTTTAATAGAAACATTCCAGGTTTTGCCATACTTGTCTTCAATTTCTATTACTAAACACAATAACAGTATATTTTTTATAAATTTATCCTATAATAGCATATGTCAAGTGAAGACACGAGCTGATTATAAAACTGGAGCTTATTTCGTGAACGATCTTAAAAAATCACTTATCCTTTAAATTTAAGCTCTTTAACTGTCTTACTTTCTTATAAAAAGACAAAATATAGGTGCCAAGAATAAGTTACTCAGGTACCTCTAGGAAATGATTCTTTAGAATTACCTAAAATTTCTAGAGCTTTTCCCCCAAATGTTTGAAATTTATAGGATTAGTCATTTATTTAGCTCATCTCATTTTAAACCACATGTATCGTTTACTTAGTAAAAAAGAAAAAAGAAGTCGACATAAGGCGTGTAAGTATAATTAAACCTCCAAGATAATGAGGTATTTTGGGACTAGTGTGACTGTATTTTTCTTTTTAAAGATTCTTAAATTTTTTCTAAGAAATTCCTTTTAGAAAGGAAAAAAAGCCAATCTTTAGATATAAGTTGAGTTTCTAATATAACACAGGGAAATCATTTTGATTCAAATCTAAATCCCACCATTCTGATAAATTTCTTTAGAGCTCCTTAACTCCTTCAAATTATGTCTAAAATGTTAACTGTAACACAAAAATTATGTTAGGATCAAAGCTATGCTTAACTTCCCCTCTCCCCTTCCCCACAAAGGTTAGAAATTAAACAAGCTTGGGTCGTCTCCAAATACAAGTGATACATTTAAAAGTTAAAAACAATGTTACCTCTCCTTCGCCCATATGTCCTTGCTGCATGTCAAATGAGAAAAAAACAAAAACAAAAAAAACAAAACAACCTTTCAAACATTGTCAAAAGAATCAACTGTGATTTCATCTACCAGCTTTTGAAAATGAAAAACTGTGACTACATTCTTCATTTCCTGGTAAATGTCTGAAAAAACAAGGAACTGGATGGTAAGAGGTCAATTTTGTGCATTTTTAAAATTTCTTCAGGGACACTGTAAAACTTTATTGAATCTTATTTGTTTTAGGGGAAGCTTTTTGCTGTAATTGTTGCCCAAGGTTCAAACTATTATGAAACGAAGGCAGTATACAACATGATCAGAACCAACTATTACCATATTAATAACGTTTTCTCTCAGAATTCCCTGCTAACTAGCAACTTAGTAGATATACCCATATTTAATTCATGACTTTTTCACCACCAGAAGAGAAATAACAATTTTACAGTATTCCTCAGTTAATCCTTTATAAGAGAAAATCATAACAAATGAAATCTTTAAGCAATTCATCAACTTCCTTTTAGCCAACAGTTCCCTATGCCTAATTAAGTCTTTTACCAAGTCCTAAATGTTGAAAAGTAAAAGGTTTGGTATTTTTATTGCCAAGTAGGTTGTAGCCAAGTGGCAAAGTAAAGGTAATTAATAATCCACTGGAATACTCAGGAAACGACAGTATAAACTTTAAATCAGAAAACCTTTGAGAAAATGTCTTCCCTGAAACAAATTGGCACTTATAAGCCCAGCCTGTCCAAACACCTCAATTCTATCCAACAAACATTTCTTGAATGCCTGATCTTGTGGATAAATAGTAAATAGAGCATGTCCCTGACCTCCAGAACTAGCAGCTTTTAATGCCAGAAGGCCACATAAGCAAACAACAGTGTGGCATGCCTATTGTTATGCTAGTTACGTGGTAGGCATAACAGGAATAGAGGAGGAAGAACTGGCTCTGATGAAAAAGTTGGGAGTGGGGGTAGGGAATTTGAGGTGGTCCTTAAAGGAAAAACAGAGGAAGGGCTCCAGGCTCAGCAGGGTTACAGGCAGGGGTGCTGCTGTAGCATTCAGGGAAAGGTGGCCAGAACAGAAGCATGTAGAACAAGTGGGGACTTGGCTGGGGATGAGGTTTCAACAGGAAACTGGGATGGGTTTTTTCTTTTTGGAGACAGAATCTAGCTCTCTCACCCAGGCTGCAGTGGTGTGATCTCAGCTCACTGCAGCCTCTGCCTCCCGGGTTCAAGCGATTCTCGTGCCTCAGCCTTCCCAATACCTGGGACCACAGGGACGTGCCACCACGCCCAGCTAATTTTTGTATTTTTTCGGCAGAGATGGGGTTTCACCATGTTGGCAAGATTGGTCTCGAACTCCTGATCTTAAGTGATCTGCCCACCTCAGCCTCCCAAAGTCCCGGGGTTACTGCCTGGGATAGGTTTTTGAGTTAGAAGGTATAGCTCCTTTAAGAAATCACTACCCAGACTCACAAACTAGTCAAGGTTTTTATTCTTTTTCTTCTAGATAAATGCTAAATAAGTATAACTCAGAAATATTATGTGATTATCTTCCAAAGTGAAATTATATCTCAAACCAAAATACATTTCTGCCACACTTAGATAGCCCCAGATTTCACCAAAGTATTTGAGCAAATGGATTCACACAACATACAATCTCCCACAAGCAGTAGTGCTTTCACTTTAATAGGTCTTAAGTTTAGGGGGTTGGGGAGAGGTAGGTATTTTCTGACTTAATCAGACAGAGGTTAGAAAGACAAACAGCATCACAAAAGCAGATGCTTGTTTAAGAACATTCTATTCGGCCGGGCGCGGTGGTTCATGCCTGTAATCCCAGCACTTTGGGAGGCCAAGGCCGGTGGATCACGAGGTCAGGAGATTGAGACCATCCTGGCTAACACGGTGAGATCCCGTCTCTACTAAAAATACAAAAAATTAGCCGGGTGTGGTGGCAGGCACCTGTAGTCCCAGCCACTTGGGAGGCTGAGGCAGGAGAATGGCGTGAACCCAGGAGGCGGAACTTGCAGTGAGCCGAGATCTCGCCACTGCACTCCAGCCTGGGAGACAGAGCGAGACTCCCGTCTCAAAAAAAAAAAAAAAAAAAGAACATTCTATTCATACAACTGCTTCACAGATAAGGGAGTCTGGGGAAACAAAGTAATGATTTGAAAATCTTAGTGCTGTCAATCTTAAAAAGTTGATTGATGCTGCTTGGATTTCTGAGAAAACAGATATTTGAAAAGAATAAGCTTTTATAATATAGCTACAAAATTAACATGAAAACTCTCATGGCTTCCATTATTTCAAAAATAAATAATTGCCAGAATAGTAAGGGCTGTGGATCAAAAGTTACAATCAAATACTCTTGAAATCTTCAAATGTATACTCTCAAACTTTGATTATATACTATAAAATTAAACTGGTCAATATAAAATAATTCATGGTTAAATTCCGAGATTAAATTCTGAAAGCTACGTAGACATTTTCTCATATTAAGGGAAAACAGGTTATAAGTGAACAATGTTTACAACTATAAAAGTTGCCCAATCAAATCAGGAAATTAATGTAAATTAATACTGAAGAAATAAAAACAATGACATTCTGGAACATTCAAAACGAGCATGTGTCCTTATACATTATTTTTCATGTAAATTTTGACACAAGATACATACACAAAAATAAACAAATCATAATAAGTTCAATGAATTTTCTACAAATTGAACAGATCTATGTAACCGGAACCCAGACATTAATATAATGCTAAATAATGTCACTTTATCTTACATAAAAAAGATGTACTAAGCACTTTTCCTCACTTATTTCAAAGTATATTGGCACACACTTTATGATGAAATTCTTGCAACATAGAACCTCTCTGCTTTCCTGAGGAAAATGTCAGACGGATTTCCAATTTCATGACCAGCAAGTGTTGCTCGTTATTTGATGTTTCTCAAATGTCCGAGGAAGTGTAAGTTAAGAAATGACTTTAATTATGTTCAAAGAAATCTACATTTTGGAAAAGTTCTAAGTCAGCAAAACTAACTCTGTTAGTTACCAAAAAGTAGACTCTTAAAAGATTTTTTAGATGCATGCCATTACCACTGAATAAAAATCTCCCGGTCCCACCAAAGTTTTAATGAATACTATTTATATGTTTATCCACTTTTATTATTTCTTAGTTTTGATTTATTTTATTTTTATTTTTGGAGATGGAGTCTTGCCCAGGCTGGAGTGCAGTGGTGCGATCTCG
The DNA here is from genome assembly GCF_024542745.1 of Macaca thibetana thibetana. Lineage (NCBI taxonomy): Eukaryota > Metazoa > Chordata > Mammalia > Primates > Cercopithecidae > Macaca > Macaca thibetana. The sequence goes on from NC_065583.1 coordinate 7,795,175, forward strand.
GCTCACTGCAACCTCTGCCTCCCAGATTCAAGCAATTCTTCTGCCTCAGTCTCCCTGGGACTACAGGTGTATGTCACCACACCCAGCTTTTTTTTTTTTTTTTTTTTTTTGTATTTTAGTAGAGACGTGGTTTCACCCTGTTGAACAGGCTGGTCTCAAACTCCTGAGCTCAGGCAATCTGCCCACTTCAGCCTCCCAAAGTGCTAGGATTACAGGCGTGAGCCACCGTGCCCAGCCTAGTTTTGATTTATAAAGTCCTCAATAATTTAACGTTCAGAACTAACAGGATTCAAGAATGTTAAAAAAAAAAAAAAAGGCTCAAAATATTATGGCCATAAATTTTTATAACTTCTGGATACCTGCTATTAGATCTGTTGATATACTTTATTTCTAAAACATCTTTATAGGATTCCTTACAAATGCTTCCTTTCTTTGTTATTATCCTTATATACAGAATCAAATTCCCTCTAGCAAAATATTCCATTAATCTGCAATGCCAGACTTACGAAGAAGGTACAGAAAGACTTGTCAGGGCTCCCCCGACTTTCTTCCTCCCCACATACTTTATTATAAAAATAAATTATTATTTATCCCATAAAAAGTACTTTTTTCTCATTTGTTGCAACATTTGTAATAATCAAAAAGAAACAAAGTACCCACACATTCAAAAGAAGAAACATCTAGTATGTGGCATTTTTTATTTTATGTATGTACATATATATGTATGCATTTATTTCAAAGGAGCAACCCTATTAACTGAGCATGTGGCATTTTTAAATGTAGCTCATGTTCATGTACCTAAAGCTCTCTAAGATGTCGGCCTGCATGCAGTGTCTAAGTGTGTATTGTAGAATCCTTATTGTGTACATTTAAAAATAAAGAAAATATAAACAGATATGTAGGAATATGCATAAAATTTTTACTTTTTATTTTATTTTTATTTTTACAGAGATGGGGTTTTGCCATGTTGCCCAGGCTTGTCTCAACACCTGGGCTCAAGCAATCCACCCACCTGGGTCTCCCCAAGTGCTAGGATTGCAGGCATGAGCCATTGTGACTGGCCATGAAATATTTTTTCTAGAAATAACCACAAGAACCTTTGGAGACAGAAACTTCTAGAAAGAGGAAAGAAGGCATTCACTTCTTGTTTTATCCCTTTCTGTACCATTTGAATTTATTATTATTGCATATGCTATATTGCTATATTTGTTAATGAACCCTTTTTGGTTTTCTCCTTGGTACTAATATTAAAAATGAACAAATGACATTATTGCTTTCATACAAAAGCATACTTTGCTACATGAGAGCACCTAATCAATTCTGTCACGAATAGGACTTTAGGCCATGAAGGATCAGATATTACTATGTTTTAGTGGACAATGAAACAATGGATCCTATTCAGGTTACGCTGATCTACCTTAAGCTCTCCATCTGTGCACCTCTCAACGCCCCACGGTGAGAAGACAAATAGCAATGCTATTTGGAAAAAAAGGGGAGGGGTGTAACTCAGATGATAAGATGTTATCAAATAACTGACTTCTGGCTAGGCATGGTGGCTCACACCTATAACCCCAGCACTTTGGGAGGTTGAGGTGGGCGGATCATTTGAGGTCAGGAGTTCAAGACCAGCCTGGTCAATATGATAAAACCTCATCTCTACTAAAAATATAAAAATTAGCTGGGTGTGGTGGTGCACGCCTGTAATTGTGGCTACTTGGTAGGCTAAGGCAGGAGAACTGCTTCAACCCGGGAGGTAAAGGTTGCAGTGAGCTGAGACTGACCACTGCACTCCAGCCTGGGCAACAGAGTGAGACTCAGTCTCCAAACACAAAACAAAACAACCTGACTTTTCCAGGAGGACTAAAAGAAAAATATGGGGAGGGGGTGGGGAAATTAGCCAAATTAGTAAATCAGCTGAAAATATATAAATCAAAGGTTTGAAGCTAAAAGGAATTAATCTGTGAACAAAAGTATAAAGATGGTAGAACCAAAAAGCAGACACAATCATTACAAAGATCAAAGTATACAATTCAACAAAGATGCAAAGAAACATTTTAAATGATTTTATAAATTAATACCTAATTTAATAGGCTCACTGCCACAAAATTAATTTACATTTGCTTTATGGTTAGAAATTCCTATCACTTTGGCTTATGTCTACATTAGTTTGTTGGCACAACAACATTCAAAGAATGCTCCTAAGATACGATAAAGACACTATTCTTTGTAAGGCCTACCTTAGAAAAGAGCAGAGAATGCAACTCTAGTTTCCTTATGTCCCTAACCCTCAGTTTCTTTATTTATAAAAATGGGGAGCAAATGAGAGAATAATGAAAAACACAATGTGTATATGTAGTGGTCAGTCACATACTCAATAAATAATCTCCTCCCTTTCCCAAAAGTAAAGTCATATGCATATATTCTTAGTATGATCTCTTCAACAATTAGCTTTTCATTAGCATTTTAAGGTTAACAATTGTAGAGCACTTTAGAGTTTACAATTTGTTTTCATATTATCTTTTCAACGAAGGGATCTTTCAACATGCTTATTATTGTAGCAACTAGAACCATATTACATACATTTTCGGTAAGTGATCATCATCTACATTTCTCTTGAGTAAATTATACCTTCCTTTTTGATAGATTTCTTCCCCCTCCCAAGCAAACAATCTTCTTCCTTTCATTCCAAAAAACTATAATTAAGAGACGTTGGGCCAGGTGTGGTGGCTCACGCCTGTAATCCCAGCACTTTGGGAGGCCGAGGCAGGCCGATCACTTGAGGTCAGGAGTTCAAGACCAGCCTGGCCAATATAGTGAAACCCCATCTCTGCCAAAAATACTAAAATTAGCTGGGCATGGTGGCAGGTGCCTGTAATCTCAGCTACTTGGGAAGGTGAGGCAGGAGAATCGCTTGAACCTGGGAGGTGGAGGCTACAGTGAGCTGAGATGGAGCCACTGCACTCCAGCCTGGATGACAGAGCAGACTTCATCTCAAAAGAAAAAAAAAAAAGAAAGAAAGAAAGAAAGAAGTGTTGTTCTGTGCTACCCTTAATAGATCCCTTATTAATCTCTTCCTCAAAGGAAAGAAAATACACGAGTTGTTAAAACTTAACAGGTTTTTTTTGCTCTATAACTTTCTCCTACCACAAGGTTCATTTTTGAAGTAGCTGATCCTGAGGGCTAGAGCAGTGGAATGAAAGGTTAGAGAAAAAAAAAGTATAATGCACAAGCATTTCTATACAGACGTGGTGGTGGTTTCTTGGGTAAAATAAAACTTCAAGCTGGGTTAGAGGAAAATTAATCTTTTAATCCAATGTCTATCTCAGAGCTAAGCCAAGATACTCCAGAGGAATTTGGGGTAACTGGCCTATGTTTAGCACTTCTTGTCACTTAACTGGGAAACTAAGTTTTAGGCTTGCTTCTCATAACCATAAAATGGGCATTTTAACTGTATCCCTACTACATGAAATTTACTAGTAAAAGGCATCTATTACGGGCGGAATTGTGTGGTCACCCTCTACCCCCACCCTCCTGTCCAAATTCATCTGTTGAAGTCCTAACCTCCAGTACCTCAGAATGTGACTATATCTGGAGACAGGGTCTTTACAAAGGTAATTAAGGTTAAATGAGGTCAGTGGGGTGGGCCCTAATCCAATATGACTGGTGTCTTTATAAGGAGAGCTTAGGACATGGACGTGCACAGAGGGAAAACCATGTGGTGACACAGCTATCTATAAGCCACAGAGAGATGCCTCAGAAGAAATGAACCCTGATGACACTTTGCTTTGTACTTTAGCCTCCAGAACTGTGATGAAATAAATTTCTGTTTAAGCCAGTAGTCAGCAGTACTTATTATAGCAGCCCTAGCAAACTAATGCAGCACCCAAAAAGTAGCTTTAGGGAGTTTGGTTTTAAAAATACACTGAAAATCCAAGAACTCTCCCCAAGATAGCCCCTCAAAAAAATCTCTACAACTATTAACACAGCAATAAATTGAGAAATTCCCTAGAGTGTGAACTGTAACATTCTTAACACAATTACCAATCACTGTTGAATTATATTGGCACTGCCTTTTAACATGAGTGGTACATGAAAGTCACTGTATGAAACTGTAGGAAATTGATGATCGAGCAGGGCAAAAAAAAATTTGATCCATGGATGAATACAACCTATTTATCTTTGTAAAGGCAAATTACAACCTTAGTCCAATATAAGCCACTGAAAACTGGTTGGTGACTCTGACTTTTTTTCTTTTAATTATTGTTATTATTTTTCCAATAAGAGGCTGGTTAGGGGATTTTCTTTTTATTTATTGAGGATTTAAACCTCTTTCTAAAAGCATTGAGGTTGCTCGAAAATTTCAAAATAAAGCATAAAATAAAAATCAGATAGTCAAAATTCAAACATTCATGTGAGAAAGAGAATAAACAGCTGCTCTACATTTTTATCGAAACAAAACAAGAAAGGGCTTTCAACAGATACTTGGAAGAAAAAGCTCTGAAAGTTACCATTGAAACAAAGCACAGTGGCTATATAATCACCTTATTAAAGGTTTTTAGAAGCCTGAATAGATAATGGTGGACAAGGAAGAACTGCTCCTTACAGCACCTTTCAGTCTTAAAATTAAACAATGACTATAAAGTGACATAATAAATAAATTAGGCTTTTATTTTCAGTTTTAAGAAAAGGCTGTATGGACACAAGACATGAAGGGAATGCATTTGAAAGTGCATAGTTTTAGATTATCTACCTTAATGACAGACAACGAAAGCATGTTCGACTTTCAACAGTTTTTACAAACTCATATTAATCCTTTGTTCTATATTTTTTTCCTTATATATTTTCAGCTATTAAGAATCAACACACGAATGAGATTAATTCCTAACCAAAAATATTGCTTATTCTAATTCTCTTATTTTGACTTACTATGTGCCAGGTGCTATGCTAAGTGACTTCCACACATCTTCACCACAACAAAATGTGATGGGTAGTATTTGTAATTCTTTAATTAATCTTCACTAAGCACGATTCATTATGCCAGATTTGCAATACAGGTACCCCCAAAACCTGAGCTAAAGTGAGAGCAAAACTACTAAGAATGAATACATCAATGAGATTAATTTGTCTACAGATGTGATCCACTCTAGAAGATATTTTACAAACATGACTGACAGAATGGACAATGTGCATATCTTGATCAAGGTCACTAAAAAATTGTCTCAACACCTCTCCTCCCTACCTAGATCTAATTTCATGACTTTCAAGGAATCTTCTGCTCTAATCCGGACATTGCTACTGCAGAGAGAATACGTCAGTCGAGCAGTCATCCCCGGTATCTGGTCTACCTGGAAGTTTTATGCTTCATTATACATGAATAAATTGGCATCTAGTCCTAACTGGTTGGTTACTAAAAAACTAATCCTTCATCAAATCTGACAAAATCAAGTTTTGGGGCCTCACGAAGCTCAATACCAGACCCGAGACCATGGCAATCGTAGCCCCACGCTCCTGGGTCTTGCTTAAGGAGCCAGCAAGAGATGTTTCTCAAAAGAAAGACACCTCTCTTTGTCCTTTATCTTCATGTCTTTCAGTTTGAGGCAATGTCAACCCAAGTCAGTATGTCTTTATAATAAACAAAATTTCCATGTATGCAACATTAAAAACTATTTAGTCTTCTCTGAGAGTTCATAGACCAGTAAAATTTGAAAACATAAATATTCTGGGAAAAAGTTACTTTTATTTTTTCATTGACAAGATCACTAAAAATAATCTATTTAAGAAAGAAAGGATAGTAATGAAGAAAAAAGGAAAGGCAATCTCATAATAGTATACTTTTCTTCTTTTTTTGAGACAGGGTGTCACTCTGTCACTCTGGCTGGAGTGCAGTGGTGCAATCATGGCTCACTGCACCCTTGACCTCCCCATCCCAAGCAATCCTCCCACCTCAGCCTCCCAAGTAGTTGGGACTACAAGCATGTGCCAACACACCTCGTGAGTTTTTAAAAATCATTTGTAGAGACAAGGTTTCCCCATGTTGCCCAGGCTGCTCTTGAATTCCTGGGCTCAAGGAATCCTCCTGCTTCAACCTCCCAAAGTGCTGACTTTTTTTCCTAGTTAAGTGAATTTAGCTTTAAGGAAAACCCACTAGAGAGAGCTTATTTTTCTTGACAACCCTCAACAAAGATGGGCCCCAGAGGCAACTAATCTAACAGGAACACCTTCATAAGGAAACTCTGACAAAGAAGAGTTGATCACTTTGCCTAAGATGACACAGCAATATCCCAAATCTTGTTTCACTACAATTTCCAGTACCTGGAACTGACTCGAACTAGTTCCAAAGGAAAAGGTAAACTCTTCTACATGTATATATATCCCTCATGTTCTCCTTATCCTGATGCCACTGTCGCCACTGGGTTTGGTTTTTGGCCTAATACATTTATGCTAGAACACTATATTATGGTATTATTTCTGGCACTGTAGCATGAAAAGACCTACATCTGATGACCAAGTAAGATTTTATAAGCTATTTAGTCTCCAGAAGATCTGATGTACCCAGCAATTTCTAAGTTCTACAACATATTGATTTCAAACACTAGTCAAAAAGGAGATCCAGTGATAAAAATATTTTTTAACTCCTTATTCACAACATACTAAAATCAAGGAATGGAAGAATTTTTATTTTTATTTGTTTTGGGAATGATGAGAATATAGCTATTTAGTCCATAACACTTGTTAGGGGTTGTGGAACTTAAAATGAGCTTTGACAAATGGAAGGCATTTTCTACACACAGAAATTTGAAATCCACATTCCAAAGTAAATTAGTAGAAAGTAAGTAAACAAGACCTCTGTATTTCATCCAATTGTTTTAGACCATGATACTAAAAAAACAGACACTAAAATTCTTGTGAGTGGATGTTCCCTCCTCCTGGTGAAACTTAGCTTGCTTCACTATGCACGTAAAAAGAGAACTCAACAGAACATTAGCACAGGAAAGGAGAATCTAATGAAGGCAATGGAAAGCCAACAAAACTTCATTTTTCTTGTTTTTGTTAGACAGCAAACAGCAAATGACCTTGTCCTATGCAATGTCAAGCACTGTGGTTTTAGACCGCCTTTTTCTGGTTTTAGATCTCTGCTTATCCTTTCCTCTTGGAACATTTTTCCAGCCACGTGGAAATGGCTTTTATGTTAACATTTCAAAGGACACTCTACAGAAGCTAACATTAGATAAAGCCAGTCTTTAGGTATCATTATGGGATTTTCATTTATTCTGATTGTCACCAAGTTCAGGACAGGGAATCAGTTGGCCCTCAAATTAAAAAGAAAAGTTTCTGCCACAATTTTGAGGTAAAAGAATTATTCTTAAAATAGCTGATAGTTTAATAGCAAGTTACAGTTACCATTACGGAACAAACTAATGTCATTTCTCCACTGCTGAAGCACAACCACTGTATCAGCTTTGTGCACTTCACTAGGGTAAATCAATTATCACTTACCATTAATAAGCAGAGAGCTATCGGATCCTGGATATGAATAGTTTAGACGACCTGAAGGTAAAAGAAGGCCGTTACTAAATTTGCTGTTTTCATAGATGGTTTAAACTTATTCAATAACAGAGCTAATTGACTTGCTTTCAAATAGGCAAGGTATTTGAATCAGAGGATATATCAATCAGTATGTTCATCAATATTCGAAAAGGAAAAGTTTGAAAGTAGGAAAAGAAAATATTTCTCATATTTAACTAGGTGCTTCTAATTTGCAAATCCCCATCCAAGGTAATTTTCTTTATACCATTATGTAATAGCAACTCATTATGACAATCTTCACATTTCTGCCCCAATAAATGTGAAAATTTTTCTTCATTTGTGTAGTGTTTTGTTACTTTTGAAAGTATGTAATTGGCAGTAATATTTTCCTATGTGACTCATAAGAAAAGTGCCACGCTTATGCCTACATGTAGAGACAGGCTAATGGGTTTAATTTCAGGTTTGGCGAAATATTCTCAGAGGGAAGAAGAACATTTCACTGAACTTACATATGATGAAAAACATCAAAAGCCCAGGGCACAGTAGGCATTCACTAAATGCTGGGTTACTTTCCTCTGAATTTTGAAGTGTGTCAAAATCTACTTTTGAAACTAAAATGGGCACCCAAGATATCTCTCAAAAAAGAATTTGTGAAGGTACTAAAATTTTTGTCAGATGAACTGTCTTCCAAATTGGTAGCCACAAATAACACATGAGGGGGAATGGCACTGGGATTTCTCTATCTTGAAGGAATTACATTTCTGTTTTGGAAGAGTTTCAACATGTAAGTTGAGTTATCTACACTACAAATCCTTACTGAGTACACATATGGACCTAGTTCTAAACTATAAGTTATAAAATAAGAATCATCATGTAACACTTTTAAGTGTCCAAACCTCATATGCCATCTGCACCCACCTTGAGAAGAATGACTGAAGAACCCTCAACAGGTCTTCCTCATCTAAGGAATGGATAGGGGAACCTGGCTGGTAGTTCTCTATGACAGTCCCGCCCTCTATAAATCAGGATTTAGAACAGGAATTTTAAAGTGACTCAGAACTACAAACATTCCTTTAGGAAACAGCAGTCTGAATTTTGACCCCACAGAACCATGACTCTCAAAGGCTAAGGAAAAACGGATAAACATAGGTTCTCCAATGACTTGTGGCTGGGGCAGGCCTTCCAGGATGCCTGCAAGGACTCCACCTAGTTCCACTGAACACTCTCAGAACCAGAGCTAACAAGGGGTCCCATCAATCCAACAGCTACATATTAACAACTCTTTAGAAAGGAACTTAAGGTCTTCAATGTTTTAAAATGCTGCTTTTTTGAAATAGTCTCATAGTAATGAACTCATGTAATGAAAAGAGGAGACTATTCTCTATTGCCAACAGCTTTAATTAATCCATATCCAAAACTTGAAGTCTGGATAAACTCTAAATTTTATAATTTTCCTAAAATTTTAAAACCAAATGAAAGGATTTAAAAGAAATTAAGTTGGTAATTGTTCCATTTAAATTTCAGCTTGTTCCTATATAGGGAGTGGAGGTAGGAATGGAGATGGAAGAAAAAAAGGTAAAAATTAATTTTGATATTTCAATTTATTCCTAAAAATTAGTTTCATTATTTAATGCTAATGTACATAGCCAAGCACCCAAATCTACTGAATTCTATCTTAGGGTGCTTTTTAACTAAAGCCTGGATCTATGGCCTGTCACAAATATATATTTTTAAAAGGATAAACTTGAGATGCTAGGAGCAAGAACATGACCCTGTTAAAAACTTGGGGGATGGAGGGCCAGGTGAAGTGACTCATGCCTGTAATCCCAGCACTTTGAGAGGCCAAGGTGGGCAGATCACCTGAGGTCAGGAGCTCGAGACCAGCCTGGTCAAGGTGGTGAAACCCCGTCTCTACTAAAAATACAAAAATTAGCCAGGCATGGTGGTGCACGTTTACAATCATTTCCAGCTACTGGGGAGGCTGAGGCAGGAGAATCGCTTGAACCCGGGAGGTGGGGGTTGCAGTGAGCTGAGATCTCGCTATTGCTCTCCAGCCTGGATGACAAAGACAAAACTCCGTCTCAAAACAAACAAACAAACAAACAAACAAACAAACTTGGGAGGTGGGAACAGAGTACTGTTTCTGAATTACAACTAAAAGTAGAAGCTGATTTTCTGTAATGGAACATATATACAGATTTTATACTTCTAAAACTCTCTAGTAAATGAATAAGAGCTATCACACACTTTCATTTATCATAAAACATTTTCAGAAGAAAGACTAAATCAATATAGAGACAAAAATATATGATAACATTTGTTGAAATGTTAAGAGGAAATGTCTTATTATCTTCAAGAAGATATTCTAATTATTTAATGCTAACATTGCAATAGAAACTAAGGCTGTTCTATATGAACGATAATGCCTCTTATTTGATGCCAAGAAAGGATTATTATTATTATTACTTTAATTTTTGAGACAGGGTCTTACTCTGTCTCCCAGGCTGGAGTGCAGGATGGTGCTATCTCAGTTCCAGCCTTGACCTCCCAGGCTCAAGTGATCCTACCATCTCGAGTCTCCCAAGTAAGTGGGACGACAGACGCATGCCACCACGCCTGGCTAATTTTTTATTTTTTGTAGAGATGGGGGTCTCCCTATGTTACCCAGGCTGGTCTTGAACTTTTGGGCTCAAGCAATCCTCCCACCTCAGCCTCTTAAAGTGCTGGGTTTACAGGAATGAGCCACCTCACCCAGCCCTAAGGGAGGATAATGAACAATGAGAATCCAAAAGACAATTACTAAACAGGCTGGTTTCACAATGAAGTTTCACAAATGAAGTTCCACTTTATCACAAACTCATGTTTTGGGTACCTTTTAAAAAGAAAATTTGAACTTGACAGTAACAAAACGGTCCTTTAACTCAATTATGAGATTAACTCATCACATATCTCCTGGAGAGACCTCCCGCAACCAAAGTAGTGACCTTTAACACTTTCGCTGTCCCTTGGCCTTATAAATTACAGTCATTCTACCCTCCAGCTAAGACACAATGCGACAATGAAGAATTACTGGCAAAGTTCATAGCTGAACTCTGAAAGTGATACTTGTTTTTAATTTTTTTGATCCGGCCTTGTGATATGATTCCTGTTGTCAGGTTAGAATCAATTGTGGGCTCTAGTAGCAAACACACCTGTGACATTCTGTTAAACAATCAGCTATTCTTTCTACTTAAATTTTAACATATAGGCAGTGACATTAAGAAACTGGGTTTTTTTTAACTTTCATAATGCTTGCCTAACCTGTGTGCCCTACTCTTCTGTAAATTCTCTCCATAACTAAAATACCTACAGAGCTGTCCATAATCTATTATGGATAACACATATCATTTCCTTTCTGGATATCTTCCAAAAGCTCCTATTAAAAGTGCCATGGGAATTTGGTTATCTACAACCTTTTTGCACTCTCCTTGTACTCTTTCCTTTATTTCTGTTCTAATATCCTTTCTGCTGCATTGGTGTAAATTTCTATAGATTGTCTATTCCATGGCTAGCTAGTTGATAATCCCCTCCCATGCCTGAGACAGTGGCCCTCACTCCATGTTCCCAATGAAGGGTGTGTATGTAGTTTATATATAAACATATATTTTTATGTTGATATATAAATGTGTGCTTACATATAAGCATATTTGCATACTTATAAATAAATATATACATGTTATTTTTTAGAGCATTTTAGGTTCACAGAAGAATGCAGAGGAAGATACAGAGATTTCTGATATCCCCCTGCCCCCACATATGCATAGCTTTACCCCATTATCAACATCCCCACCAGAGTGGTATAGGTTGATGGCAAAAACTGCAATTACTTTTGCACCAACCTATACATTTGTTACACCCAAAGTTCATAGTTTACATGAGGGTTCACTCTTGGTGTTCATTCTGTGGGTTTGGACAAATGTATAATGACATGTGTCCACCCATTATGGTATCACACAAAGTAGTTTCATCCCTCTTTGCCAGCCCCCAACCCCTAGCATTTTTATTGTCTCACAGACTTGCCTTTTCCAGACTATCATGCAGTTGGAATCATAAAGTATGCAGCCTTCCAGATTGCCATCTTTCACTTAGTCATATGCATTTAAGGTTCCTCCACATCTTTTCATGGTTTCATAGCTCATTTCTTTGTAGTGCTTGATAACAGTCCATTGTTTGGATGGATCACAGTTTACTAATCTATATGCACCTACTGAAGGGTATCTTGGTTTTTCCAAGTTTTCACAATTATGAATAAAGCTTCCGTAAACATCTATGGGCATGCAGGCTTTTGCGTAGGCATAAATTTTCTCAAGGATTTTTTCAAATGTATTTTTTTTTCAGATTCACCTTTTTCCAAAACAGCTTTCCCAACGAGGAAACATCTTTTTTTTTTTTTTTTTTTTTGAGACAGAGTCTCACTCTGTTGCCCAGGCTGCAGCACAGTAGCGCGATCTTGGCTTACTGCAACCTCTGCCTCCTGGGTTCAAGCGATTCTTCTGCCTCAGCCTCCTGAGTAGCTGGGACTACAGGCACGCGCCACCACACCCGGCTAATTTTTGTATTTTCAGTAGAGACAGGGTTTCACCATATTGGCCAGGCTGGTCTTGAACTCCTGACCTTGTGATCCTCCCGCCTCGGCCTCCCAAAGTGCTAGGATTACAGGTGTGAGCCACCATGCCTGGCCGGAAACATTTTTAACGAACTCACCAAATTTTATTTGTAGCTACAAAGCAACAACTAACTTGCTTACCTAATCATTTCAGCTTCTGGCTAACCTTCTTCTCTCTTTTACATTAAAGCCCCCTTTGGAATTAGAGCTTTTAATACCTAGGCATCTTGAGTTTCCTGTTTGGGTACCAGGTGAGCATTTGATGAGTTAATTCCACTGAACTCAAAACATCAGTATTTCATAAATAAAGTATAATAAAATAAAAATTGAGATGTCTGAATATTAATATAACCCAGTACCTGCCTGCTGTTTTGTTTGGTTGGATTTTTGAGAACTCATCTTTATTTTATTTTTTCAGATGGAGTCTCGCTCTGTCTCCCAGGCTGCAATGCAATGGCATGATCTTGGTTCACTGCAACCTCCGCCTCCCAGGTTCAAGTGATTCCCCCACCTCAGCCTCCTGAGTAGCTGGGATTACTGGCACCCGCCATCATGCCCGGGTAATTTTTTTTTGTATTTTTGTAGAGATGGGATTTCACCATGTTGGCCAGGCTGATCTTGAACTTCTGACCTCAGGTGATGCCCCTGCCTCGGCCTCCCAAAGTGCTGGGATTACAGGCATGAGCCATGGCGCCTGGCCAAGAACTCATCTATCTTTAATCATTAACCAGGTTTGGGCACATTCAGAATTAATTTCTCAAGGGTGAAGGAAAGGATTCGGATTTCAGCATGTGAACCTATTTGATAGGCAAAATTCAATCTTTGAAAGCTCTTGGTATTGACTGTGTTATAAATATAAAAAATACCGCCTGGTCAGCAGCCCTAATCTTAAGGAACATTATGACAGGAAAAGTAGTAGTCTCTGGAGGCCAGCTGCAGAATTTGGAACCAGAAGCCTGGCATACATCATGCCGAAGGCATAGGCTATATTTGGTGATATGACTCAACCTAGCCAAATATAGGCAACAGATACAGAGTGACTCTGGGGATCTACACTACCAAATCCTACAACCTAGAAAAGATCCATACGTCAACTAGGCAATTCTATGCTAAGCATTTGCCAGTTGGAAGAACCAATATTTACCAACAGACTGACTGAGAATAGGTTGGGGGAGGAGGTGCTAAAAAGAACAGTATGTAGTATCACATCCTTTTAAGACACTAACTAAAGTAACCAAGTCAAAAAATAAAAGGAGAAAAGACTAGAGGAAATCCTCCTTTACATTAGCAGTATATATAAGTATTACTTTAATTAATTAGGTAAAATAAGTTATTTTCTAAAGAATAATCCAGATATTACCACTACCGATAATTCAACAGGAAATAATAAAATAAATGCTGCCATTTCAAACACACAAACACCGAAAAGTACCAAATGTATCTGCAGCGCAATTAGATTTCACGCTATCTATAACCTTTTCTCTTCCACAGTCATGACAACAGTGTTGACAACATGGTACAGGCCAAGGAAGGATAATAGGAAATAACTCTGCAAGGTTCTCCAAAACATACAGACAGTCCTATAAAATGACAAGTGGCATAAAAATTTTAAGGATCAACTTTTGATTGATTCACCCTATAAAAATGTGGATACTCCAAAGAAAAGCAGGGTGTTTGCAGAGCAGTCTTCAGTGAGCACCATTAAAAATTTCTAATATACACACAAATATACACACACATACATGTGTTGTTGTTGACTACCTAACTAGAAGTGCTGCTCCCGCCTCTGCTCCTGCTACTTTTGTTTAGCTCACACCTAAGTGAATCAAAACTATACTGTCATAAGTAATATTTTAAAGGAGGTAGTCCTCCTAGCCCTGCACATCTTCTGTTTTTACAAACCCCACTTGAGGCTTGAAGCAAGATGGTGCTGTGGGGACCTGGACACTGGACAGCAAAGCTCAAGAAATGTGTAATAAATCCACTGGTTATGAATGCCAACTTTATACTTACACAAATGCAAAAGACATATCAATATGAACAAAACAGCATTCAATATGTTCTATAACTTAATGGTATAAATTTAATTTTTATTAATTTAGTCTATTGACACAAAAATAACTCCCCAAATCAAAATCAGTAAGCTTATTCTACCCCCTTATCTATCTGTGCTACAACCAACTCCAACAAAGACATTCCCATGCAAAATCACAAAGAAGGAACTGGCTGAAACTGTTATCAACTGAAGAGTCTTGTCCCCTCCCAAAGAGCCACTTAAAATTCACTAAACACACACAGAGTTTAGGCTAAACAAAACCCTTCTCTGCTACAGATTTGGCTTTCAGCTCAAAAGCCAGTGCTTACAAAAATCTTTGAATTAATGGCTTTCTTAACTCTCCACACTGCCATTTCGCTTCCCACATCAGGCACTCCAGCCATTCAGAACTGCTGGCCTGTAACTTCAACTTCTGGGTTACTCCCTCTACCTAGAATGCCCTCCTCTCTCTCTCTGCCCCTCAATGTCTTACCACTCAAGCCTCCACACTTTTGTCCAGGCAGTTCCCCTATTAGGCCTCACATCTTATGAGAAGCCTTCCCTGCCCTACATCATCCTTGCTGTGATTCAGATAACCCTCTGTACTCCTTTCAGTATTCTTCACACTTATTACACTGCATTTACATTACTTGTTTTAATCTCTTGCTGTAGGGCAATGAGATCTTTATGGATTTTGGGTCTGATATCCCAGAGCCTGGAGCAGAGAAAGGTGCTCAATAAACAGCTGTGGAAAACGAATGAAGCAAAGTCAGCAGCTGATGGTCTCTCTGCCATGGAAGATGCAGTGTAACGGGTAGAGTCAAGCTGTATCATCTTGTGACCTAGGTCAAATTATTTAGCTTTGTTGAACCTCAGGAAAACAGAGATAATTCCATCGACTTCACAAAGCTGTTGTGAGACAGTCTTGAGATAATGTTTTCAGAATACCAAGAAAAGTTTCTCGATATGCAGTAGGTACTTAACCAAATTAATTCCTTTCCCTTCCCCAGTAATAAGCCGAAGATAACCAACAGTTTTCCACTTGTAAGAGAAAGGACAGGGAGGATTTCTTTTGGCCAAAAAGTTCCAAACTGGCACCTTGGAGAAGGGAGTGGCAAATCTATGGGATATTTCAGCTTCAGAGAAATGAGAATTTGCTAGTATCCTTGGTTAAAAACAGGGATATAAGTCTTCTCAGGAAGAGAGAAAAGAACAAAACCTAACCCCTTACTTTTATCAAAGCCAAACTGGCAAAGATACAAAAGAATTTTAATAAAAACTTCAAAAATTCAACCTAAATTTTTTCTTTTCAATAAAACCAGGAAAGATCTTCATTTTGAACCAAAACCCCAAATTTAATGTTTCAGTTGTGGTATGATGATTGTAATAGTGGCAAAATAAAATAACACTTATGTGTAAGATGGGTGAGGTCAATGGAGTATGTTTCTACAGATGGGAGGAAGGTTTCATATGAAGGAAGGACTGCTTTGACTACAACTCGGGGCAGGTGTGAAGCTGCAAGATCTAAAAGCATCTAAGAATTTCAGGCAGGAGGGGATGTCTAGAGAGAAACTAGTAAGAAGCTGACCCAATTAAGGAATTCAAAAGATTTCCTACTGCCAGTAAAGCTAACAACAAACCAGCAAGCAGGAAGGCTATTTTTATCCTTGCCAGAAGCCTTCTGACTCTAGATGCTACATTTAGAGGACAGAGCAACAAGATAACTTGCCTTAAGAGGATGTTATGATACCAGTGATTAATGGCAATTTTTTAAGCTCTAAAAAACTCAGCAAAACTAGGTGTAGTTTTTGTCCAAACTAAGCCAGCCAAAGTCAGTTGGAAAAAAAGGGTGAAAAAAATATAATGGAAAGAAAAGTGGAAAAACAGACCGAGTAGTAGAAAAAAATTAAAGCAATCCAGAAAAAAACCCAAGGCAGTAAATTAAAATTCTCCTACCTTGCAAAAAGTTTGATTAAAAGAAGCGCATGTTACAAGATACATATATTAAAAGAACCAATAAATAAACCTAAAGAACTGGCCCCAAGGTGAAAATAAGTTTGACAAATGGCTCTCTGTACTGACATGAACATAAAAAAAAACACCAAGATAAACTTATGAAGTCTCTAGGGACCACAAGCTAAGTCAGTGTAAATGACTGAGAACTTTAGAGATAAGAGAGAGAAGCCACAAGAAATCTAATTAGACTTTTCTCTGACTACAGAAACTAAAAAGAATTAAGACTGAGTTTCTTATTTATAACCATTATTTTATAAAATAGAATACTACTATACTGATAAAAAGCTGCCTTAAAACTGTTTACTGAAGTCCAAACCCCAAAAAGCAATCTGTAAAGTCACTAGTTGGCTTTCTGCATACAGAACTATCATTAACTCTAGTCACTTACTTAACAGGAATTCTGACAACTTTTCTGAACCTTAATGAAGAATGGACTTGCATTTTATATTTGATACAAGAATTTTACCTTTTGTTATTTTTCAGAAGGCCCACTACCTATTTTCTCCTATCAATACTCAGCGTTCTTACTTTTCCTCTTATTAATCTTCTAAATTAAATAATAAACAGGATATTCAAAGATGTCTGGTAATTATTTGGAAAACAAGCTGCATGTAGCCAGGAACCTTTGCTTTTAGTTAGTCCCTGATATATCCCAACAACCATAGTGCCTGGTGCACAGTAGATGCCTGATGTATATTTGTTATATGAATGACCTCAGACAGCTTTTGACTTTACGTATACATCCAAAGCGGTGCAAAAGTGGGGGTGGGAAGGGAAGAAGTGTCTCTGAATCACATGAAGAACACACATGCTTAAGTCCCATGGCAAATCTGGTGAATCAGAATCAGGGAAGAGAACAAGTCAACTTGGAAAAGTTTCCACTCCCAAAAAGGTGCACTTCAGTATGAAACCAGCCAAATGTGAGGTCTGAATCTTTCATAGATTATAATAAAATACAGATTTTTAAATTTTGTACAATCTCCTAAATTGAAATTAAGAAATCTTGGCCAGGCATGATGGCTCATGTCTGTAATCCCAGCACTTTGGGAGGCCAAGGTGGGTGAATTGCTTGAGCCCAGGAGTTTGAGACCAGCCTAGGCAACATGGCAAAGCCCCATTTCTGCAAAAAATACAAAAATTATCCAGGTGCTGGCAGGCACCTGTAGTACCAGCTACTTGGGAGGCTGAAGTGGGAGAAGCATTTGAGCCAGGAGGCGGAGGCTGCAGTGAGCGAAGATTGTGCCACTGCACTCCAGGATGGACAACAGAGCTAGACCCTGTCTCAAAAAAGAAAGAAAGAAAGAAAAAGAGGAAAAAAAAAATTGAATGCCTACCCTCTGTCAAAGCATACTAGACAAAAATGTTTACGTTTTCTTATGTTTGTTTCCTTCTCAGAGGCTACACAATAAATACTCAGGCCATTGAACCAGGAGCCAGAAGCTGTGTGTTCCTCCTGTATTGACCCTTGGAGGTACCAGGAATCTGAGTGACTTTACAGAAGCTGTTGCATCTCTGGGATCTCCAATTTTTTTCAACTATAAAATGAAGACCACAAAACTCACATAAAAGTTTACTATAAGGATCTGGGTAAGAAATCATTCTCAGAAGGGTCACTGAATAAAAGAGAAATGGTATCAGAAGTAAGCAGCCTTTCACTTGATACTGGTTGTTAACGCTGCTTCCCATACAGAAGGTCCAAGTCTACCTTGAAAAGGAAAAACGCAGCCCAGCATCAAAACTATCCTTCAACCCACCTGACACATCGAATATGTTCAAATATTTGTGCAGGTGGAGTATAAGCAGAAGCTAAAATATAAGACTCTTCCAAACCACGTGGCTTAAAGAGGCTTTAGGAGCACCTGCTTTCCCTGCCTAACAAGAGCTGCCATGTTATACTACGTGAAGCGCACCCATCTCGTCAGATGGCTCCCTCTACCCCCGGCATCAGGGAGGATAGAGCCTCAGCAGCCCATATTCTTAACCCTGCCACAAAGGAATAAAGATGGCTTCAGATGTCAGGAAGCTTCAAAATGCTACTTGGTGGAGAGGACAATCTGGGAGAGGGTAAGTAGCCTCCTCACTCCTCCCTGTCCTCCTCCTCCTTACCAATTCCTCTGTTAAATTCCTTTTTTATGTTATGTTCTTTTTTGTAAAGAGGAGCATTCTAATGGCAGGAGTACAAAGCAGAAAAATTAGGGAAGTTCTCTAGAGCAGTATTTCATAATCTGTTATAACAACTATTAAAATCTACTTTGATCAAAATATTTCAGAGAGGCTTTCCTCCATAATAATAACTGAAGACTCCTACCCCTACCTCTACCCTAATGAATGCTACAAGTAAAACAGAACAACAACAAAAATCTTAATATCAGAAGGCTACTATGAATTCAGCAACACCTTTAAATGTATTTTAATTGCATTACATCAGCATCCACATGCTTTTGGAAGATAATCATGCATACATAAGTGACATCTATCATCTAACTGGAATGCCTGGTCACTAATGGGTTCACAGGCTCTATCAAATAATTCCCATGGCTGAAGAGGCACATGGTTCACAAATGGAGAACAAAAACATTTCATGAGGCCAAGTTTAAACAACTGTTTTCTAAACATAATATTTTTAGGTCTATCTCAAAAAGAAAAGATGTAGTTTAGACCCAAAGCCTTCACACAACCAACTAAATCTGATTTCTGATTATATCCCTTACACAAACTACTCCATATGAAATACTGCCACACCCAGACTCACATGATATTCATGGGCTACTTTCAGTCATTACACCATAAAAACCTTCAGTTTTAAAATGTAAAACTGTACCTTCAGTTTTGTAATGTAAGACTGAATTGCTGATGGTAATGTAAAGATCATTAAGTTCAACCCCTCCGTTTACAGGTGAGGAAATTGAGGTCTAGAGAGAAGTGAGCAACCTAAGGCACTACTAGTGGCCAAACCAGGTTTGAATACAACCCTAAACACTTCTCCTTTTATTTTGTAACATTTGGAAAAGTCTGTTATATGCTAACAACTTCGGATCCTTACAATAAAGAAATCAGGCAGCTGGTTTAAATACCTCTATTTAGTCAACCATGCCAGACATTTATTATTTGGAATATTATAGCCGGCAGAAGTTAGATTTTTAAAAAGTTATTTATATTTCAATTAATCACGGCTGCTCTTCAGAATTAAGACTTGTTCTTTATCGTTGGTTTCTCAGGGCACTAAAAGGGAACCCTAATTGGTTGATTCCTCCTTCTCTTTTCCAATATACAGCAACTGGCATCAGCCCAACTGGATTCCAAAGAGATTATGGAACTGCTTTCCCTTCAGAGTTCCACTAATGTTCTTAATTGACTGGTTACCAGGTAATACCCAGAATAAAACAAAGCCTTGCTTTTAGAACTGAGTGCACTGGTGTAGGACTGAATTTAGAATCAGTGAGTTAGACAAAATAATGAAGCCCAGAGGCAGTCTGACCATCTCAATGTCTGATTCAAAAAGTAGTAACTAGTTTAAACCTTCTTAAAAAGTATTCCTTTTACAAATTGTATGACTAATTGTACAGGGCTAGCAAAAACAATTTCAGAGTTTTCTCTCCCCCCCTTTTTAGTTTTGGTAGTGAGGATAATGGGAATGTGAGGGGGAAAACAAGAAATTCACAATTCAGGCACATACAGCTGATAAATGAATCAACTGCATACAATATTCAGGTAGAAAGTCCATGCAGGAGTTTTGGGAAGTAGTAATTCTGTGGCACAGTTGTGAACTGTTCCCTCCTTCCTGTTGCTAAACTAAATGCAGAGAATCTTGGATATTTTTATGACAACTATGAATCAGGCAGCATTTCTTCCCCTCCCCCAAAGTCAGCAAATAACATAGTCATGGATTATATAACAGGATCAAGGAAAGCCTTAAGACCTTCATAGAAAACGAAGGGCTTTTTTATTAAGCAGATATTTGGGCTGTTTTTGTAGCTGTCAGGAAATGAGACAGCAAGAGTCACCTCTACAGAATTTTACTATAGAAGGAAAACATAGAAAAACAAAGTGACATTATTAAAGGTGCACAATACACTCTATTAATTGAGATGTGGCACATGAATGGCATGGATCACCATAAATGTTGTGGGCCCCCTTCTCTTTTTTACAGTAGGAAGGTCCCTAATATTTATCATTGACAAACTGTGGACAAAGTCTGATAATCTTACTACTTAATTGTCATTCTGATTTCATTTCTGAGTGGAGATTACTATTTTTGCCTGTCCAGATGGTAAAACATAAGCTTAAATTGTACACAAAACTTAACATGACAAAGTAAAACATTAAAGAAAAGTACTTGTTAATTTGTTACCTGATTGTTGCTTGTTTTCTGATTTATCTCTAAGTTTTTAACTACCACACGTAGTTAAATCCCTGCCCTGAATGGATGTCAAACAATATTAAGTCATAATAACCATAGAATAAGAGAGCTTTACTACAACTGAAAAGAAAAAATAATGTTAATGGGTTAAAAAATCTTTTAAATGTGTGTTTAACCTTCTAATAACATAAAAAGTTTACTATAATACTTCCCCCACCCACCCACCGTTACCCTCACCTCTCACTCAGGTAACAAAGAATAAAACGATAACCAATTGTCATGGCCTCAAGATAGGATTCCTTATGTTCAATGTTCAGGATTAAGATAAAGGGGTTGCTTAAGTAATTACAGACCCACATCATGAATGACATAAGACAAACTCCCCCTTTGTGGCAACTGCTTATTTGATTTTCAGACCAAATAAAAACAAGGGTTAAATATTCAGTCACAAACGTGTAGCAGGTAGAGGGCAGAGGATCACTATTTTCGATGGACTAGTATGTGTTATGTAAGTAAACGGGGCAGATGAGGATCTGGCCCACACACAAGATGCATTTAGTTTGAACCGAGTTGATTTCCATTCAGAGGCTAGAGCGAGGAAGACTTCAGTCCGATCCTATGACCACGTCGGCATTCACATACATCACATGATTTTCTTTCCTAGGCATTTCCCCTTCCCCTCCCCCGCTTATAAAAACCCAAAAGACAAAAACAACAGCAACCCCAAATCCGAAAGGGGGTAATCACACTGCTCAAAATCCACATCTTTGTAAGCTCAACCTACACAGTACAGTGAGGAATCCAACAAATCCGGATCAAAAGTAAAACAGAAAGCAGGCAGTTGTTCAAAATTAAGAATAGACCCTTCACTTTTCACACAAAAAAATCATGCCACACAACTTCGCCCTCTTCTTCCTCACAATAGAAGTTACCTCAACACAGAAGCCCAGGTCCCATCCTACAGCACAGCTAAGCCAAGGCAAGAGAAAGACTGTTTAGGATGTTCCATTTCCACAGTCAAGAGAGGGAGAGTACAGGAGGAGAGGAAACACACTTCATTCCTATATAGCCACACACGCAATTAATTGTAGCCCAGTGTAAATTATACTCTGCTATTTAACGTCCTACATTACTATGAGGCTTTGAGAAGTAAGGCAACTTTTTAATACTTAGGAGACTTAAGTCACTCCCCTGTTACGCTACTTTGAATTACTTGGTATCATCCAAACCGAGCGAGAAAGAGCCAGCCAGGTTCAGGAAAGCTTCAGCCAGACACGCAGGCAGCTGCCGGCCAACTCTGAATCCTAAAGACTTAATGATATTTAAAAATCCCTCGATTCGCCAGACACATTTGGTACCACATACTAATAATTTACTTGGAAGGAGAAATTTGATTATAAATCCAAGTAAAATTAACCGGTTTGCATTATCCATTTCTTCATTTCTTTGAGATGGAGTTTCACTCTTGTCGCCCAGGCTGGAGTGCAATGGCTTGATCTTGGCTCACTGCAACCTTCGCCTGCCAGGTTCAAGCGGTTCTCCTGCCTCAGCCTCCCAAGTAGCTGGGATTACAGGCGCCCGCCACTGCGCCCAGCTAATTTTTACATTTTTAGTAGAGACGGGCTTCACCACGTTGGCCAGGCTGGTCTTGAACTCCTGACCTCAGGTGATCCACCTGCTTTGGCCTCCCAAAGCCCTGGGATTACAGGTGTAAGCCACCATGCCTGGCCTATCCATTTCTTCCTTATGGTACTTTGAATCATGCCCCATTAAATGTCCCTTAAAGGAAAATGTCCATCTAATCCTTTAAAAAAGTTGGAGGTTAGGGTACCAGTAATCTGTTCTTATTTTGCCATAGGCAAACCAATTTAAATAGAAAAAGGTTAAATACTGTAAGAAATTATAGACCCTCCCCACCATTCCTACCTGAAATAAATCATTCTAATATTAAAGCAACAGAACCTATTTTAGTAGGACTTCCTTTTGTTTTGAAAAAATTGTACTTATTCCCAAATTACTTCAAATTTATAACATATGAAATAAATAAGTGACAACATTTAGCAACTCTCATAGCAGGTTTCTAGAGCTATTTCAGCCTGCATCAAGACAGTATCTGTATAAAATACTTGTTCTAATGTCTCTGTACCAGGGTACAACATGTGTTCTCTAAGTCAACTAAGTGACTGCAATTTGGAATATAGGAATATTAGTAAAATGGTGTATCAAAAGAAAAGTTAAGGTTTCCTATTATTTATTACATATTTTTAAGTAGCACTAAATTAATTCTACCCCAACTGTAAAGATACAGAATTTAAATAATCCCAACAGCCACTCTCTTACAATGATATAAAAAAAAAACTTTTATAAAACTGATGAAACAAGCTTTGTGTACTAAACTTTCAACTTGAGTTTCATGATCTTCTTCTAGAAAGGCTATTATAAATTCTTTTGCTTAGCAACAAAGAAAAGCAGCACAGATGGAATCATCACTTGCCCACTCATTTAAGCATTTGTTTCAAACAAATTTACAGCAATGAAAAATAGTCAGCGAAGGGTCTCTAAATTTAACATGTAGATAAAGCAAGAAAAATATGAAAGTGTTTTAAAATGCAAGGTCACACCACCTTTGGCAGTCAGGAATTAAATACATAGCATTTCTGGAGCAGATCCACAGCTCTTAAAGCAATGCATGAAACACATGAGGCAGTGATGTATAACATGCTTCCACTACTTACTCTACATATGCAATAGGTTTCCTGGGCACCATGGGGATATGTAAAAGACTGGCACTTTAAACAACTTGCATTTCTGAATGCAATCATTATTGCTTACATTCAAATGAAGTACTTGAAATGTCTGAAACTCAGAGGAATTGCAGTGGATATGTTGAGCCTTCCCTTTCAAAAACGGAAAGCAAGATACATTCTACAACAATATGAAGAGAAAAAGACTCCATTTTCACACTATTCAAAGGAATAATATGATATCTGAGTCATAATTTAATATCTGAAGAACAACTATAATGTTTTGACAGTCTGTAGATTGCCTTTGTTCTCTCAATAATTTTGCTGTCTCATTTTGGCTTTCTAGTGAAATGAAGCAAATTGAATATTATGTTGTTTTCATATATTGGATATAAAATACTCAACCACTATCATGAAACTGTGGATTGTTATATTCTGTGTGACATCTGATAATTTTTAAGCACTATTTTTGTCTCTTTATTCCCTTCACACACAGAAAAGAAAAAAGGCTCCCTAATTTTCAGAGTTCTCTCTATACACTGAATGTAACACTGCCTCATGAATCTTTATTTCACTATATCCAACCTGTGCTTCAGAAGGCTGAAAACAGATGTACTCGCATGTGGTTTTAATCTATTTCATGCTGCTCCATTTCTAAGTAACAAGTACCAATTTCACAAGCGAGAAAAAACATGAATAACAATAAGATACAATATTCCCCAAATAATCATCTAGGCATCTACAGTAGTAAAAAGTTTTGCTGTCCAGGTGAAGAAAAAACTTGATAAGCCTAATAATATTGTAGCAATGCACAAGCTGCCACCTGGGGGATCAAAATTCAAAATCAGCCTGTAGCTCAGGCTCTAGGCTTATGAGACTGGGTGTGCAGTAAAGAAAATGAATTCGGTCTCTAGGGAAGAGAATTGTCACTGCTGTTGGTTATGGAGAAGGCAATACACAATTTCGTGGATAAAAATAGCATCCAGACTTGCCAGCTGACCAGAGAAAGGACAGGGAGATAAGGAATGAGGAGAACCGTTTCCCCCAGCACAAAGAGCTAAATCCCTGTACATAGAAAAAATCGTAGTAGCCTCAAAATTCTTAGAAAAGCAATTAAAAATAAATTATAAGAAAACCTAATTGAATTATGAAAGCTAGGTACTCCTTTGAACATTTGTTTAAAAAAACGTAAGTTTTCCAACAAAGCAGTTGGAATCAATAACACATTCATAAAGAAATTCAAAAGCTGTACTTGAAGGTTCCTAGGCCTGTTAAGCATTTTGTTGATAGTAAAAATAAAATTTTTAAACTCCATTACAGCAAGGGAGATTTTTTGTTCCCAAATGAAAAATACAAATTAAATTTTCTAGCTCTTTTGAAAATTTAAGTTAATAATAGCCACACCAATAGATTCAACTTGTATTTCCCGTAGCAATTTTAGGCGTTATTATTTAAACATACACACACAAACTGCATACCTACGAGGAACTAGAAATGAAAGAGAAAAACAAATGAGGTCATTCATAATTTATGAAATTATTTTTAAGATTATTAAAGTTGTCTTTGAATTGTGAAGTCTTTAAAACAATCAAATCTTTTTTTTTTTCTGAGAGGTATATTGTTCTTTACTAATCTCAGAATTAATACGAATTCTCTTTTCTTTTCTTTTGGGGGGGCGGTGACAGAGCCTCTCTCTTCTGTCACCCAGGTTGGAGCGCAGTGGCCCGATCTCGACTCATTGCAACCTCTGCCTGCCAGATTCAAGCAATTCTCCTGCCTCAGCCTCTGGAGTAGCTGGGACTACAAGTGCACACCACTACACCCGGATAATTTTTCTATTTTTAGTAGAGATGGGGTTTTGCCATATTGGCCAGGCTGGTCTCGAACTCCTAATCTCAGGTGATCCACCTACCTCAGCCTCCCAAAGTGCTAGGGTTACAGGTATACGCTACCACACCTGGCTAATGTCAATTTTCTATTTTCTGTTTCTAAGGAAGCAGACCACTGGAAAAGTATTTTATTTATTTTCAAAATGAATTGGTAGGTGTTAGACACCTATTTCAAAATGATAATTTTGTTATTCAAATTTTATTTTTATTACCTTTAAACAAAATTTCACAATAGAATGAACCACTGTTAAAATCAAGCATAGTATTCCTAAAATAGCTATCTAAATCAGAAGGTAGTTCGACAAGAAATGAAATGCTGCCCTGAGCAAAAACAATGTCTTGGCAGTGATAGGCTATGGTGATACAAAGGTCGTGATCTTGTTTGAAAAAGAAAACAAGCATAACTATAATCTGGCATTTTAGGTCCATGCAATCATCTGTGAATTCTTCACTGCTCTTTGTAGGAAAAAACACACAAGGTTCCTGTAATATACTCAAGTCAGACTGGCACCTAAACTTAAACTGAAGCTGGCTTTTTTGATGAGCATGAAAGCGGACTTAGATGTTTAGTAATAATACACGTAATTTCTTTAGTGTCTTCTATGAACTAGGCAATATGCTGAAATCTGTAGCTGCATCATATCATGTCATCCTCACAGCCACCAGAGACTGTAGTGACAGAGTGGCAGTTTAACCAGATCTGACTCCAAAACCCACTGTCTTTCTATTCCGTCATGCTGCAGTCTATAAATCACTATTTTACAAAATCTGTATGTTCCCAGATTAGATCAATCAGACTTAATTTATTCTGTCATCAGACCTAACTTTTGATTATCCCTATAATATCAGCTTAAAGAAACTTAACTTAGTAAAAATTGGTAAGGAGAACTTAAAAAGAGAATATAGAATAAAGGCAGAACTTTAAACAATTACCCGTTGAGCAAACTAGAAGAAAAAAATCTGATAGAGATGTCCTGGCTAAAACTGATGGCCAAGGAAATTCTATTGTCAATCGTATCAGAATACCGTGTGCTGGCCGGGCACAGTGGCTCACACCTGTAATCCCAGCACTTTGAGAGGCCAAGGCGGGTGGATCACCTGAAGTTAGGAGTTCAAGACCAGCCCAACCAACAAGGTGAAACTCTATCTCTACTAAAAATACAAAAATTAGCCAGGCATGGTGGCAGGCGCCTGTAGTCCCAGCTACTCAGGAGGCTGAGACAGGAGAATTGCTTAAACCCAGGAGGCAGAGGTTGCAGTGAGCTGACATCGCGCCACTGCACTCCAGCCTGCGCAACAGACCAAGACTCTGTCTCAAAAAATAAAATAAAATAAAATAATAATAATAATAATGTGTGCCAACTCTTTTATCTAACCTAAGTATTAGTTAGAGGCTTGCTTCTTAAAATGTCACATAACAAGTTGTTTCTATCCACTGCTGTTTGTAGCCTATGTTTTCTGTGATAAAAAATATAGGCACTTAGAAAATGATTTCTAATTACTTATTATCTGTAGTACCTAGTGTATGGGAAGCTCTTTTAAAATTTGCTGAAAGAATTAAACACATTAAGAATATACAAATGTTCTTTAACCACTTTTTCCATATTTTTTTTTTTTTTTTGAGACAGGGTCTTGAAGAGCAGGAACACAGCTCACTGCAGCCTCAACCTTCCCGGCCCAAGTGATCCTCCTGCCTCAGCATCCCATGTAACTGGGAACATAGATGTGGGTTGCCACAACTGGCTAATTTTTTATTTTTATTTTTTTAATGTTTGTAGCGACCAGGTCTCACCATCTTGCCCAGGCTGGTCTTGAACTCCTTGGCTCCAGCCACCCTCCACCTTGGCCTCCCAAAGTGCTGGGATTACAAGTGTGAGCGACCACACCAGACCTTAACTTTAAAAAAAAAAAAAAATTACTTTATTATATAAAGACAGGGTCTCACCATGTTTTCTCCTTTTTCAAATTACTTTATTATATAGAGACAGGGTCCTGTCATGTTGCCCAGGCTGGTCTCGAACTCCTGGGCTCAAGTGATTCTCCCTCCTTTCCCTCCCAAAGTGCTATAGATTCACAGCAAGTTGGAAAAGTAGTACAGAGAAAGCCTCATGTACCCTTTATCCAGTGTTCTCAAAAGGTAACATTTTACATAACTATAATACAAAACCAGGAAATTGACATTGGTACAACCCACAGACCTTATTCATATTTTTCCTTTAGCTATTTTTTAAGAGTGTACAATTTTTCTGGTGCTAGAAATAGCACCTTAGACTCTCCGTTTTTCTGAAGAGAAAACAAAGGGTCCAAGAGGCTGAAGACTAGCCAAAGTCAGAGTGCTAAAAAGTAGCAAAAATAAAGCCAATTCTGAGTGAGAGATCATCTCTCCACAGCTATTTAGCATGCATCTGCACTAGAGTCATCCACCAGAATTCCATGAGAAATTCAGTAAAGACCTTCCAAATAATTCTTATTTCAAAGGTATCACATCAGATGGATGCCTACTTTTTACACATTATTTTATTTTCCCTCTCTCCAGACACCTAAAAGCTTTCCTCATTAAAAAAAATTGTCACCATTGGTCTACTGAAAAATACATAAAATGTTTTTCTGCATCAGTAACATGATAAGCCAAACTCAAAGGGAAACTAGGCTAAGCGGGTCACCAGTTGAAACAACAGGCTGCCTTGTCACCTTTGACCTCAGTGCAAAGTTCTATGTCTGGCACAAAGCAGTGTCATAAACATTGAATCACTGAATGAATGAATCAGCCAACAACTTAAGTGGGATGACCAAATAAACCAAACATTCTCAGTTTCTAAAAAAAACAAAACAAAAAAAAACACCTGCTTTCTAATAAACTGATATTTTTATCCAGAAAAATGTTTTGTGAGATACTTTTCCCAACGTCAGAGGAAAGGCCCTTAGGAAATATCTAGTCTTGTAATTTTCATTCCTGGCTAGACGTTAGCATCACCTAAGATATTAAAAAAATACCATGCTAAGCCCGCACCCCATGTATGGAATGGGGTCCAGACATCTACATTTTATTTTTCAAGTACCCGAGGTAACTCTATGTCTTTACAAAGATGAAGAAATGGAGGCCTAGTCAAACAGAATGTCTTATTCAAGGTAACACAACTTGTCAGTAACATGAGACCAGAATCCATGTAGAAATAGTACTTTTTTTTAACATAATACATAGAAAAAAATTCTGAGAACTACGAAACTTCATTTTAACTTTGAAACTATTGGTTATTTTTTAAAATATGAAACTAGGCAAAAATTCTACCAACATGTGAACTCTTCCTGGGATATAATCACTGTCATAAGTAGGTAGACATAAACAATTGAGGCACTGAGAAGTTATTGCCTGAGATATTAAAAAAATAATAATAATAAGGGATGTGGTTGGTATCTTTGAGCTAATTGCCCATTCTTGGCAATTAGTATGAACGTAGTACTCTTAACTGGTATCACGATGGCTCCACTGTAGAGGTTCATCAAATATGTTGGATATTTTAACAAAAAGAGGTATATGTGTAAAATTGATAGAACTTACTGCATACAAAGTGACTCCATAATATTTGCCATACTGTGTATCAGATTAAATAGTTAATACACATTTAAAGCTATTGTCTAAAATCAATTGGGTATATTTCTAAACTTACCTTTAATGGTATCATTTTCAGCTCTCATTATGTCAATGAGTGAACTCTCCAGTGAGTGCATGTCGAATGTCCTGGGGCGATCCTGTAGACACAAACAGCCACAAACCACTTTTTAAAATAGCATTTAAATATAAAACAGGACAGTAAGTTTCATTAGATGGGACACAGATCACAAAGTAGCAATTTTACTCTCTATATAAGGCACATTATTACTAAATGTTATTATTAACACCAAACATCAAAAACCACAAAAGTGCATGCACAGGGCTCAGCAAAGAGTGATTTGATTTCTAATAATAATTTCAACAAAAGCATCACGTCTATTCAGAAAGCCAAAACCATTAAAACTATTTTCTGTATTAGTTAAGAACACTACATAAATGTAAAAAGAAAAAAAAATCATTATTCTTTCCCATCACTTAAGATTGCAAAAACGTGGCAAAGCTTTCCAAACTTGTCCCATTAGTTATCTGCTAGACTGGTACCTATATGTGCCATTCAAAATAGCTATATTTTCTTATAAGGCAAGGTTTAAAAACAGTCATCAAATGATTGTAAGACTACTAAATGGTAAAGTATACAAAAACAAATGAGAGAAATCTTTTTTTTTTTTTTTTTTTTTTTTTTTTTTTTTGAGACAGAGTTTCACGCTGTTCTGGGCTGGAGTATTGTGGTGCAATCTCAGCTCACTACAACCTCTGCCTCCCAGGTTCAAGTGATTCTTGTGCCTCAGCCTCCAGAGCAGCTGGGATTACCGGCACCCGCCATCATGCCCAGCTAATTTTTTGTATTTTTAGTAGAAATGGGGTTTCATCATGTTGTCCAGGCTGGTCTTGAACTCCTGACCTCAAGGGATCCACCTGCCTCAGCCTCCCAAAGTGCTAGGATTACAGGCATGAGCCACTGGATCCAGCCAAGATAAATTATATACTTATTTTATGAAAATAAAAATATTGATTTATCCATCTCTATGTATTATCAAAGTTGTTCTTGACTATTAATGATTTGCCTTCTCTGAAGATTTGTTTTTAAAACTAATAATGTATATGGAAAGTTGAAAAAAAACCTCCTTCCTTCCAAAAAACATGTAAAAAAATTTTTTGGTAGACTCTCCCTTCCCCCAACATAAAAATAAATCTGGAATAATGAAGCACAGAAGCTGCTCTCATTACTGTCACGAGGCTGTCTCTAAGGAGAAGGATGAGAATAGCAATAGAGAACTGCTGAAGCATGTTCTGTCCCTCCCTGCCCCCAATGCAACATGTTATTAGGTCCCCAAACAACCCAGTCATTACTTTTGGTAAATAAAGGATAAAAGGATCAGAGTTAGAATAAGAGTTAGAACCTAGATGAGAAAGCAAAACAAAACAAAACAAAATCTCAATTCTTATTTACTCTCAACTTGCAAAATTAGGCTTGATTTTGTTGCCATTAAAATTAAAAGGAAGGAAGAGTGTGGGGTACATTGCTGACCTAAACCCCTGGCTTAACCAAGTGCATTTCGAGAGTGGGAATGGAATCCTAAAATATACAACATCCCAAGTGCTCTGACATTCCTCAGGATGAAGAGTACTAGAGACAACTAAAATTAAGGTTTAGCTTGATAAATTAGAAGTAGGAGATGAAAACATTTTAAAATTAAACTGAGACGAAGCAATAATACATGTTCTGACCCACCTTAAGGATACTGTACATAAACACACAAAGGCCGCTGCAAGAATATTAAAGAAAAAGGGGATCCCAAAGGAATCTGCAAGGAGATTTCTAAAAGCTTCTATTCAATTATGTTTCCTTTTACATTACTATTTAAATTCAAAGCTT
Source organism: Macaca thibetana thibetana (assembly GCF_024542745.1). NCBI lineage: Eukaryota > Metazoa > Chordata > Mammalia > Primates > Cercopithecidae > Macaca > Macaca thibetana. Next base: position 7,825,880 of record NC_065583.1, read on the forward strand.
TGACTTTTCTTTAAAAAAAATCACCTCCTAATTGTATCCCCTTCATTTTTCTACTTTCCTAGCTAACTTCTAGAACCTCTAAGCTGACAGAGGATATCCTCCACTTGAGAGCATTTTTATTCTTTTTGGATGGACCTAACATTTCTCCTCTGTGCTTTTATAACACATCTTACCCACAGGATTATTCTGCTTCCCTGAAATAGGGACCAATCCTCCTGATCCCATCTCATCATGCAGATATTCAGTAATGTGCACTGAGTGGTTTTATAATACAACTGCAACTTGAGGAGTCCAAGGACAGTATATTTAGGTAGAATCCAATATTACAGGTAAGAGACAGTATTTCAAGTTCTCCCCCAGGGGTTGGAAGGTTAGGGTGAGGATGAGGATGGGGAAGAGTGAACAGGTGCCTTACCATCCTATACTGCTCTAAACTGGTATGACTCCCTCCAGAACATCTTTGCCTCACCTCTTCCACCAGATTCTTTCCTCATTATCCTCATCTCCTGAACAAGATCTATCTAACGAGAGGCAGGAGTACACATGGCCAGGATCAGACTAAGGGTTAGTATTCCCAAAAGAGAAGCTGTTCTGTGTTTACACTTCCTCATCTCAAGCACTAAATTAAATCAAAACCTGCATATTCTTTCAGAAGCCAAGTAGACTTGAGGCATAATTTGAGGTTTAGAAGTTAATATAAAATTACACTATCTCATTCTGTAGTTGCTGGATATGTTCTCTTTCAGCAATGAACCACACCTTTAAAAGGACCATCCATTTCCATCTCCAATACAAACCGGTCTTGGAGGCACTAATTCCTGGTGTCCGTTCAAATATTTCCAGTGTGCCTACCACAGCGGAGTGATGGTGTGCCAAGTCAGTCATGTCCTAAGCCCACGAGACTACCCAAAAGATCCTGAGGTGGCAGGAGCTTCCTGGCAGATGATCTCTGTTTAAAAATTATCATTTTCTATGTGTGTCATGCTGTAAAACAGGTTAAGAAGCACTGTCCTGTATTTCTGTATCACTCTGCCTCACATAGGTCTTGGCAGGTAGAAAGCACGCAAATGTTTGCTAAATCAATGAATGGATGTATTCCTTCATGTAATTTCTAAACATTTAAAATCTTTATTCTCTGCTACTTCCTTAAGATTTGTCTTTATATTTCCTCCTTTCCCTCTAAAGAGCTGTCTGTTTTCTTTTGGGGGAGGGGAGGAATTAAGTTTAGTGTTGTTTTTCATGCAACTAACAGAGTAAGCAACCTAATGAATTTCTGAAACATGCATTTTGTCAATCACTGAATGACAAGAGCACTGAAAAGAAGCAATTGATAAAAAATATAACACAGACTATTTTTGTTTGGTTTGCTTTATAAGAACTATTTCCAGTAAGTCAAGAAGCCTCCATTTTACCTGTAAGTTTTTGTTTTTGTTTTTTTACCTATAGGTTTGTTTTTTTTTTTTTTTTTTTTTTGAGACAGAGTCTCGCTCTGTCGCCAGGCTGGAGTGCAGTGACATGATCTCGCTCACTGCAACCTCCGTCTCTCGGGTTCAAGTGATACTCCTGCCTCAGCCTCCTGAGTAGCTGGGACTAAAGGTGTGTGCCACCATGTTCAGGTAATTTCTATATTTTTTAGTAGAGATGGGGTTTCACTATGTTGGCCAGCATGGTCTTGATCTCTTCACCTCGTGATCCGCCTACCTTGGCCAAAGTGCTGGGATTGCAGGTGTAAGCCACTGCACCTGGCAACCTACAGGTTTTTTTTTTTTGTTTTTTTTTGTTTTTTTTTTTTGTTGAGACAGAGTCTCGCTCTGCCGCCCAGGCTGGAGTGCAGTGGCCGGATCTCAGCTCACTGCAAGCTCCGCCTCCCGGGTTCACGCCATTCTCCTGCCTCAGCCTCCCGAGTAGCTGGAACTATAGGCGCCGGCCACCTTGCCCGGCTAGTTTTTTGTATTTTTAAAGTAGAGACAGGGTTTCACCATGTCAGCCAGGATGGTCTCGATCTCCTGACCTCGTGATCCGCCCGTCTCGGCCTCCCAAAGTGCTGGGATTTTTAAACGTCGTATTATGAATGGAATTTAGTAAACGATTCCACACCTTCCTCCCACTAGCCTGCCCCACGGGCACCCCAAGCATATTGCGGGAAACAAAGATTTTTGCTGACCTCTAACTGGTAAAGTACATTAAAACTAAAATCCTAAATTAAATTTTAAATTTTCAGTAATGTTTTATGAAATGAAAAAAAAATTTATTCACCCTTTTTACACTAACTTTTAGTAATGATACTAATTTTTTCCTATAATTTGTTACAATACAGGGACGACAAGTAAATACAAATACATAAAGTTTGTTCAATTGGTACTGACTATTAGATGCAAGGTGTTTTGAGAAGGATTCTCAGACTCCACAGGGACTCAGAAGGAAACTGCCTCCACAGACTGCTACAAGGTAGAAGGTCCAACGGCACAAGTACTTCATTCTTGCCAAATCTAGTCTAATATGTATTCTTCCCCAGGACCCAAACTTATTAGCAAGTATAGCTACTATAAACATTTTGTTTATGACGCTTTGGTAATTCAAAGAGTGCAAAAGCCACATATTTTGTCAAGTAAGCATTCTGTTCTCAGAGCAGGTTTTAAGGTTGTCATTCTTGATTTACTCCCTCACTGATCTTTTCTGTCCATTTTTAACATCTAATTTAAAAAATCCTAAAATGTGTGTGTACCATTAGGAAATAGGTAAGGGGGACACAGATAAATAAACCCAAAGTATAAGAACAGTACAAACAATGCTGGTTTTCCTACACAACAATTAAAGAGTCAAATCAAAAGTGTAAGAGCGCTTTGATTTCCATATTTCATTCTTCGATTTTGCCTTTTTAAACTGTTAATTGGATCAAATATAACCACTGACCTATTTTCTAGGCTCCATTTCCCAAAGATTCCAAAGATTAAACTAACTGTAAAATAGAAACCTTGTTAGGTGATGCTCTTCTTGATTGAACTTGAGCTAATGACCAAAACATGAACATTAGCATAAATGAGTGGAATGGGCATTAGACACTAGGAAGCTTCAACTCTGCCTGTCGTATTATATGAGCTTGGGCACTTTCGTCCTTTAGACCTCTTTCCTGGTCCATAAAAGGAGTGGTTTGATTGGATCTCTAATGTCCCTGTCCTAATTCCAAAATACATTTGTATTCTAGCTTTTTGATAACCTAACATATCTTGCTCTTTCAAGATTTACAGTTTAAATTATGACAATTATGGCAGGAACCAAAAATAAGGATGAGAATTTATTAATCAAAGTCCATCACTTTTGTCCACAAAAACGCAAGGGTCAGTGATCAATTAGCAAGAAAATGATCACTTAGAGTCTTAAAAGGACAATCATGGCCAGGTGCGGTGGCTCACACTTGTAATCCCAGCACTCTGGGAGGCCGAGGCGGGCAGATCATGAGGTCTGGAGTTCGAGACCAGCCTGCCTAACATGGTGAAAAAATACAAAAATTAGCTGGGCTTGGTGGCAGGCACCTGTAATCCCAGCTACTTGGGAAGCTGAGGCAGGAGAATCTTTTGAACCTGGGAGGCGGAGGTTGTAGTGAGCTGAGATCACACCGTTGCACTCCAGCCTGGTGACAGAGCAAGACTCTGTCTCAAAAAAAAAAAGAAAAAGAAAAAAAGGACAATCATGGCATTTTAATTACGCTACACAAAACATAAAATAAGCTTCTCTCAAAAAAAAAAAATCTACTTAAAAAATTCGCTGGGGAAAGTTAAGTGTGGTTTCAGATAGATGATTAAAGAATCTCTTATAAAACAAAAGATACTGACAACTCAGTTTGCTTCAACCCCACTGCCAGTTTCTCCTGGCACCCTAAAGGGAGAAATTAGAAAAGCAGATCCACCTTTTATTGAGCATCTACTAAGCACTTTATTAATACTGTCTTAATTAATCCTCAAACCTCCTAAGTTACATTATTATTATTATTCCTTTTCTTTTTTTGAGACAGGGTCTCACTCTGTCGCCCAAGCTGGAGTGCAGTGGCACAATCACAGCTCACCACGGCATCAAAACTCCTGGGCTCCAGTGATCCTCTGGCCTCAGCCTCCCAAGTAGCTGGCACGACAGGCATGAGCTACTGCACCCAGCCTATTATTCCTATTTTAATAATAAAAACTGAGACTAAAGAAAACTTACACAATTTACTACACAGATTCGTTACTGCATAGTTTAGTGGCATAGTTAGGATTCAAACCCAAGTCTTACTATAAACCAAGTGATCCTTCCTTGGGTAGGGTAATGATCATGGCAGTCAAAGAACCACACTAATTAAGACATACATTTGAATAAAGGAGGCACTCTAAGGGTTCTGAGGGTATGAACATGCTGGCTAGTGCCTGGCGAACAGTAGGCACTCAAATGTTACTTATATTTTACTTATACAAATGTTACCTTTTATATTTTACCTATACAAATGATATATATCAGAGGTACTAAAACCATAAGAAGAGAAAGAGAAACCTTATCTTCCTTCTCCCCACTGAGATGACAGAGTGGCACACAAATTAGAAATCTATCATAAATGCATCTCTGGGTTATCTATTAACCACAGTAGTACTGGTGGTAGTAACAGTAATAATAGGATTGCTATCAGCAGCTGACATTATGGGTTACATTCATAAGCTCATTTATTCCTCACAAAACCCTGATACAATTAGGTATGTTCAGTTATTATCCCACTTCACAGATGAAGAAACTGAAGCTTCGAGTAATTAAATAATTCCATCAATGTCAGGTAAGTGGAGGCAGAATGTGCACCCAGGCCTTCTGACTCTAGAACATGTGAGCTTAGTAATCATGAAGGAAAATATAAGATCACCAATGATTTTCAAAGCTAAGCAAAGCAAACTTTATCACAATGCTTAAACCTTATCTTATTTTGTAGTCTTAATTATTATATTTAATATACTGAGTTGAATGTCAGTAACTGGTTAGTTTCAGTTTCTGTCATCCCTACTTCACAGGACAATTTCTAAAGGAAAAGCCTTATGATACCACTATGAAAATCAAAGTTGATAAAAATAAACTTCTGACAAAACAAAATGAACGTTTCAGAGAGGACCCTTGTTTTTAGTATACACCTGAATGATACTGCCTGCCAGGGCAAAATGGGAAGACCTACATCAGTACATAGCTAATGACAACGCTTTTCATAACATTCCAGAAGCTGCCACAAGCAGCACGTGAACCTGCTGGTCTGTCCTATCAGGAAAAACAACTAAATTGTAATTATACCACAGACCAAAATAATCATTTGTGGCCTTTTTTTTTTTTTTTTTTTTTTTTTTAACATCCAGATGGTTGATCTAAGCCAGCATTTCTCATACTTGAGAGTACGTCAGAATCACCTGGAGGTCTTGTTAAAATACAGATGACTGGGTCCATCCCCACAGTCTCATTCAGCATGGGTCGGGTTCAAGGTTTCGCATTTCTGACAAGTTTCCAAATGACACCAGGGATTACTCTTTGAGAACCACTGAGTTAAGCAAATCCATTCAACAGGTTAACTTCATTAGATCCTTAGGGGTGTGCTCTATAGCTTGTATCCTAGTTGGCCAGCTATGATGTAGTCCAGTTTAAATATTCTACAGGAACTATTTTAAGATTTCCTTATGAAGAGAAGGGCTTTGCTCTCAAAACCTGAAACAGCTCTGTCTTTCAAGTTCTGAGGTCCATACCTTTGGAAAGATTAAAATAAAGTTCAATTTTACCAAAACAAAATTCCTTGAGAAAAAGCATCAAGAGGTGAGTGGCTCACCATTAAGAACAAACAAAATACAAATTTGGTGCTTGAATTTTCACAATAATGGGGTAGCTGGCATTCATATACCCCATATCTTAAGAATATAGCCTTTTTATTTTTCATTCAGCGACATGGAATACCTGCCCTTCAGGTATTTACTACTGACAGGTCTTCTCTCTCTCACAACTGGTCAAATGCCCTATAAGCCAAGATAAACAGTCTAAACAAAGGACATGCTAATTACTCATTCCTTCAGATTCAAACTATTTATCAAGTCACATCATCAGAAAATACATAGTATATACTGGTCCCTTTTGACTTGCTTTTATAGAACTATGGCTTAACAGCGTGATCTCAGATTTTAATAAGCAGAAAATATTAGTAACTGCCATTTGTTAAACATCTATGAATTTTCTTGTAAAATTTGTCAGCAACAGAAAAATTCATTGTCTGTCAATGCCCCATGATTAGAAACCTGCGAGGCAAATTTCTCTCAAAACTATTTCACTCTTGTTTAAAAGTATGCTTATTTTCATTAGAGAATGAGATTTACATCACCCATCATGTTACATTTTTCTCTTGGATGCTGGGATGTTCACAGTTAGGTTATGTGCTCAGAGGCAATAACTGTACTGAGCTTAAATGTTCTCATCTAAATATAACCCATGCTACTCACCACCACCACCCTATTATTGCTTCTTTTTATACTTGAGCTAGTATGTTTTGGCATTACTAGACTGAGTCTAAAACACAAAATGTAATTAACTGAATGTAACCACATTATTAAGAACCGAAGCCAAAATTCAGCTATCCCTTGACTCATTCTATTTCTATAAAAACATCTATTACTGTGATCATCACTTCTCAGATTGCTATATATCTGTACCAGGCTATGGAAGTTTCTCTTTCTGGCTTAAACTTTCCTGGTAAAGAAGGGAGGGAAAATATTTTGGTTTGAAAGGAAAGTGTACGCCAGTGTGTCAGCTGCCAAAATAAATAGAAATTTTGAGATGCCAGTAGAGCCCATAATTAATCAAAGGTAACTATGGAAGTTTCAGTTCAAGGTTTGCCAAAATGTAAATATTCCTCTTGAATTAAATAATATGTAAATTCACAGATTATCAAGAGTGGACTATCCAGTCAGGTTTCAAGTTTCCACTTCCAAATGACCCTCACATCCCTACGCAGGCAGCAAATCCCTTTTCCCTTATGTCTCCCTAGCATTCTGACATCCCACAAGACAGTGATAAGCTCTGTTATACAGAGCTTATCGCTATCACCACGCACCATGAGCTTCACTCATTTTCATATCCACAGCTTGTAGCATGCCATAAAGCCATCATCACCAATATAGAAAGCGGCTAATATGTTCCTCCTAGCTCTGTGTTGTGCATCTTACATGAATTACATAACATTTACATATATTCGTTCCTCACAACCATCATGTGAAGTCAGTACTGTCATTTATTATCCCCATTGTAGGCAAATGAAGCTAGGAGAAGTTAACTAATTGCCCTACAAAGTCACACAGTAAGTGGTAGAGTCTGACTTCAGAGCAGATGCTCAGGAAAAGTGGTTTAAGTGAAGTTTTGTTTGGGCCTAGAATTTTTGCTCTATTGTTACCTGCAAGGTATGAAATCCTTCACTATATATACGTGGCCTGAATGAAGACAACGAGCATCAGAGATTAAAGTTAAAGCAGTAATTATCTGAAGCAGCAGGGACCACATTTAACAGCATCTCATATTTCTTAGCAAGTTCCCTCTTCAATCAGTACTTTTTCATTATGACTCCTGTAATGAAGGTAGAGTCTAACAGATCTTAGGTTACCACATGTTCCCTAATAGAATTATAACCTATAACTAAATGAACGAATGTCTTCAGTATATTACCTTGGATCAACAGCTCCATTTGGTTGCCATGTGAATTGACAAATAAGCTCTCTACAGAAAGCCTCTGAGAACATTTTTTATTGCACCTTCACTAAATAAATCACATTCATTTTGAGCATTATAAATCCTTAAAATGATAAACATTTCTTGTCATCACTTATTTGTATTAAAAAACCAAATGACCATTGTAGGCTTGATTAGTCAGTTCCTGAATCAACAGACCTTTTCTTCTTCTTGACAATTTGTTCATACTAATCTTGCCTAGCAGAGAGAAATAATTAACATCTATCACAAGCTTTGATACTTGTGATACTAAGTATCAAACATACTAAGCAAGTGATCTTGATGCTGCAACATCATTGAACCTTAATTTCATCAGCAAAATGAGGATAACAGCACCTCCCTTATAAAACTGTGGTGAAAAGCCAATGAGATAAGGTATAAGGGCAGCAGGAGCACAAGGCATGGCAGCTGGTGAACTCATTCAATAAACATTTCTCTGCCCCTTCTCTCTATGGTGCAATGAAAAAAGCAGGAAACTCACATTTTAAATTAGATATCAGTTGTATCCAAATAAGTCAGCCATTCTGTGCTATTTTCTATAACCTCTTTTCATAGAGATAATCAAAATAAGTTCAAACCTATGACCCCAAAACTATCAGTATAAGACTTCTTCTCTCTAATAAGCTATTCAGGGCAAGAAGTCATTAGTTCAAGGAAAGCAGGCAAGCAGGTAAACAATATTAACACTCAGCCTTGAGGAATGAAGTCATTTGACCTCAGCTGGCTGTTAGAGTTCCTCTTCTCCATGTCTGCTAGGCCTGAGCAAGGTACACAGTCAGCAGGCAGAAGAGTCCACCCTAATGCACAACCTTTTTTTTTTTTTTTTTTGAGACAGAGTTTTGCTGTTGCTGTCAAGGCTGGAGTGCAGTGGCGCAATCTCGGCTCACCGCAACCTCTGTCTCCTGGGTTCAAGTGATTCTTCTGCCTCAGTCTCCCGAGTAGCTGAAACTACAGGCGCCCGCCACCACACCAGGCTAATTTTGTATTTTTAGTAGAGACGGGGTTTCTCCATTTTGGTCAGGTTGGTCTCTTAACTCCCGCCCTCAGGTGATCCGCCCACCTTGGCCTCTTGAAGTGCTGGGATGACAGGTGTGAGCCACGCCTGGCCAATGCACAATCTGTATTCCTAAACTGAAGCTTATGTCTTGTAACCCTCGGCATCTCTTCTCTTTTGTGAGCCTTGACAGTGATCTCAAAAAGCATCCTGTGCCCAGCCTCCACATTTCCAGACTCTCACAACCCACCCCCCCGACCCCCATCCATAGTTCTCCAGAATCTCCTGGGCAGAAGGCACTCCCCAACACTCAGGCACAAAGAGGAGGTCACCGGCCAGTACACTTCAGGAGCAGAAGGATCACGTTTGCCATAGTTAAGTATCCTCAGCCCATGGCCCTTCAAAAGCATCAAACATTTGTGCACTGAAAGCAAACAAGAAATTTAAAAAGTTGACTCAGTCTAAAAGTCTGCAAAGGACCCCAAACCTCTACATTCCTCTTAAAAAACAGAAAAACAAAAAAGACAACAACCATAAAAGCTCAGTCCTGTCCTGTTATCTCTCTCATCTTTCCTTTCAGAGGTCTTACCCACAAGTCCACAGAAGTGTGAACCTAGAGAAAGGGTAAGATGAAGGGAGGAAAATGGTATACTCTCCTCCCAAATTTCGAATCACCAGGTGGTATTTGGGTGCTTTACCTGGATCACCTATTTTTCTATGTTATAGAAGGAGGAGATGAAGCCAATAGTGGTCCACCACTGTTGGCAGCAGGTTGAGCAGTGAAACAGGCTGAGCAGGTACAACAGAAACGTGGGCCTTGCTTCATTTTCTCACTACCCTTCTTTAAAAAAACAACTTGAAAAAATCGTTAATGTTTTCTTTTAAAGACTCCTCCTACAGACACATACTAAATCATTTACAGATGAAATAATGTATGAGGCAACTGCTTCAAAATAATACAAAAGGGGAGAGAGAAGGTTAAGGGTATAGATGAAACAGGACTGTCCAGGAGCTGATAATTGTTGAAGCCAGGTGACATGTACATGGGAGTTCACCAGACTATTCTATCTACCATGGAATATGTTTAAATTTTTCCATAATAAAAATTTAAGAAGACATGGGTCAGGGGGTGCTTTACCAACAGAGAAAAAAAGATATCACCAGTTGGTCACTTTCAGCAGTGTTCAAGAAAATCAGTGTGTCATCTTGCCTCAGTCCCACTATTATTTAAGTATAGTGACTTTAGGAATTGTATTTTATTTTTTTAAAATTAAGTTCAGGCCAGGTGCAATGGCTCACGCCTATAATCCCAGCACTTCCAGAGGCCAAAGCGAGTGAATCACCTGAGGTCAAGAGTTCGAGACCAGCCTGGCCAACATGGTGAACTAAAAAGTACAAAAATTAGATGGGCCTGGTGGCACATGCCTATAGTTCCAGCTACTGGAGAGGCTGAGGAACGAGAATTGCTTGAACCTGGGAGGTGGTGGTTGCAGTGAACCAAGATCGCGCTACTGTACTCCAGTCTGAGTGACAGAATGAGACCTTGTCTCAAAAAATAAAATTAAGTTCAAATTATCACACACCAGTTATACATGGGTTTTCAGATTTTAAGAAATTGTGCTATACTTTGAATAAAACTGTGACTTAATATTTCTGTTTGACGACTTGCTTTCTTAAAACAATAGAATCTTCTAGAAGTCAAACATTAGACATATCTCATTTTATCCTCAAAAATACCAGACAAAAGAAATGAGAAAATAAAGGACCCAGAAGGTGGTGTAGCTTGCCTAGGTCACATAGCTAATGAGTGGCCGAGCCATACCTGGAACCCAGATCTGACTTCCATTAACTAAGATATTTTTCTAATAACATTTTTTCAGAGTATATGAACATTCTGAGTCACGTTCTTATATTGAGTTTTATTTTTTTAAGGTCTCATAGACAATAAAATGGCGGCAACTATTTTACTGACTAGTACCATGATCCTATTGACTAGATGCATTCCTCAAGAATACCTGGAAGAATTATTATTTAAATTGTTACACGGTATTTTTAAATAAATATAGACTTAAAATATATAATACTGAGAAACTAATTATAACTTAGTTTTGGTCTACTAAAAAATGATTGGAATATATCTGATAAATCTTCAGCAAATAGAAATTGCCCAACCAAAATACCTACAATATAAAATGTGCTTGTACAGCTTAGAGCTTTGAACTTGAATAATTCCATTTGTAAACATGAATAAGCACCTATAGATAGCCGATGGAGTTTTTCTTTGGCATGTAATGGGACCAGAATTCTGCTATCCAAGTTAAAGTTTGCCTTTTATAGTACCATTTTGTCATAGAATGTAAATAAGCACGTTATATATAAATATACAGGTAACTTATACAAGTGTGTATTTGTAATTGATAATTACACTTTCCAAATATTTTTCCAAAAAAATCATAAATTTTCTAAAAATTTAAAATTTCCAAATATAAGCATACATTTATAAACACATTAATGACTACGTTAATAAAAGTGTTTGGAAATGCCATTTATACAATTTTTTGTTATAGCTAAAATTGAATCTGTTAGTTTGCCTTAAAGATTAAACAACTTATAGATTAAAATGAAATGAAACTATTGGGCTAGTTGATAATTTGTTTATAATGAGAAAAAAATGCATGTTCAGTCTTACTCAAAGATTAGCACAGGTCAAAAACACATTACAAACCATGTTACTAATTTATTTTTTATGACAGTCCTGTGCCTAGTCTATAACATAGTAGGTGCTCCAATAAATGTGTGCTAAATACATTACAATATATTTTTTTAAACTCTTGATTCCAGGATAAAAGCCAAACTATTCTCGATTCAAAACTATGGCACCCTTTCATATCTCTTACTGAAAAATCATAAATTCTCCATTAAAATGTAGTCTCCTCTAATGTATGCAAAAGCAATCACATGTTCTAAAGTTCTTAATAAAACAACTGTAGCCAAAATCTTTCAAAATACTGAAAGAAACAGGCTGTCAATGCTAATCAAAGTTTAAGCTTATATTGAATTAGAAAACTTCTCTTCAAGAAAATCGACAATTCTGCTAAATATTTTATCTGTCTGGGGTTGTATCTATAGCTTATTCAATAAAGCATATATAGCAAGATAAGCATGACTAAAATATTTTACAGTAACACAGCTATATTTGTAACTAATTTCATAACTTTATTCAATATTAGAAAGACATATTTTAAATTTTAAAAGTTAACCAACCTAATATGGCCACATACATAAGGGGCCTCACATTACCTTTCACTGTTAGGTATTATTATATTTTAGAAAAAGTATTTGTATTTTTTGTAGAGACGGGGTCTGACCATGTTGCCCAGGCCTGGTCTCAAATTCCTGGGCTCAAGTGATCCGCCCACCTCAGCCTCCCAAAGTGCTAGGATTACAGGTGTGAGCCACCATGCCTGGTCAGGTATTATTTTCTTGATATTGTATTTTCTTCTGGAATTTAAAAGATTTACTCAAGGTCACACTGCTCATTAGAGCTCAGAGACAAATTTTTAAAGCTTTATATATGCATTTTGTTTATTTTTACAACAGCTTCATACAGTAAATAATTATATTCAAATTCAGAGTCAAACTTAAGTCTGAGTCCACAGCCTATGCTTCACTCTACATTTTTGGGCTCACAAAATTGCCTTTCTCAATAATTATTCACTTTTCACCTTCAGAAATTGATCGAAAATAGTATCAACACCTTTATCTTTCTATCTACTAAGTATTTTTTAAAAACTTAAAGGTGGAACTCATTCTGTTTCAATAAGATAAAATGTGATGAGAAAAAAATGGATGGGAATCTACAATAAAATCGAATTTTAAAAAATATACTGCTCTAAATTTATCATGGTAAAATGTACTTTTAATTTCTGCAAGGCAGTTTTGAACAATTAAACATAAAATAAAATGAATTTTGTCACAAAAAGTTAAAATGCTCACATTATAGGTTCTCTGCCTTAAAGAGAAACACATTATTCACATTATCTTATGTGTGATGAAACCAAAAACTGAGGTACAATACAGCATTGAAGAAATACAACAGTGAATTATCAAGCTTATTTTCCTCCTAGCAAAACAGAGAAAAAGTCATAAGGAAAATAAACTGAGGCTGTCAAATCCAAACCGAGGCATATATTAATTTAAAAACTACGTTCCCCATTTCTTTCTTATGAACACCAACAAGGATGACTTTCAAAAACTTAAACTCATGAAGTAAGTAGCATCTTTCTAGTTGCAATTAGCAACAACCACATTCATTAGGCTTGCAATAAACAGGTTTTTCCTGAAAGGTGTTGGAACAATGTGCTGATCATATGCCATGCTTCTCTGAACATAAAAAAAAATAAAAAAAACTCTACCCTGGAATTAGTTTTAATTTCATCAGAAAAGCTATCTAACCTAGTTAAACAACCTTCTACAAAGAGGAAGATTTTTCCAATATGTCAATTCTGCTAGATCTAGAACATCCGACCCATAATTTACTGTGAAAAAATTGGTTTCTCCCTTTCTAAGTCAAAGAAAATGTTTCCTATGCAAAGATCCCTCTTGGAACGATACTGTATTAAGAAACAAGAAAATGTAATGAGGTTGCACATTAGACAATTTTAATAATCCACCATGACTTTCAGAACTGAAGCACTGCAGCGGTGTTCCGTTTGCAAATATAAGATGCAGTATATAAGTCTGAGGATCTATACACTTGTTTCCCTATCAAACAAATTTTAGGATAGTCTTTGTGACATACAGATTTTGTCTTTTTCCTTCCTACCTGACTCTTAGCTAATGAAAGTGGCAACATAATTGAGCTGCAGTTAAGAGGATGTCAGCACATATACTAAGTAATTCTCCTTTACTTTCCTGTAAGGACAGAAGATCTAGGCACCCCTCCAAAGAAATGCTATATTCAAATATAATTACTGGCAGGTGCCCCAATATATTATCTGCTTTGGATGTCAGAATTCTAAGATATGTTTGGTAAGACAGGATTTTTTTTTTCTGCTTACGGTAAGGGTCAAATCATGCCTGTAGTCGCATGAATATAGACCTTCATTTTGAAATTGGAACAATAAAACCACATGTCACAGGGCTGAGAAATCCTACATAGGAAGTGAAATAACATATTTGAAAGCACCTAGCCCAGTGCCTGGTATATAACATGTGCTCAAAATGTAAAACAAAAGCATTGATCTAAATATTATCTAAGTTTAACATTTAAAGTTGATAAACAAGTATACTCAATTATTTTCCCCTTTCAATACCCTATCTACAATCAGCCTTTGATCATCATGTATCACTGTAAAATTTTTCCTCTCATCTTACATGCATCTGGGAGGCACTCTCCCTTCCGGTCCCACCTGCACCCACTATCCCCCTGCCATATTATCATTATGTGAAGAGGCACTGTAGTCTAATGATTAACAGCCAAATCTTGTCTGTGAATAAAAATAATAATTTCTGCTCCATAGGATTGTTGAACGAATTAAATGAATCAATACACGTAAAACATTTAGAACACAGGAGGCATGTTAGATTTTTTTTTTTTTTTGAGATGGAGTCTCACTCTGTCCCCTAGGCTAGGGAGCAGTGGCATGATCTCAGCTCACTGCAACCTCTGCCTCCAGGGATCAAGTGATTCTGCCTCAGCCTCTGGAGTAGCTGGGATTACAGGCAACCACCACGACGCCCGGCTAACTTTTGTATTTTCAGTAGAGACAGGGTTTCACCATGTTGGCCAAGCCGGTCTTGAACTCTTGACCTCAAGTGATCTGCCCACCTCAGCCTCCCAAAGTGCTGGGATTACAGGCGTGAGCTACCACACCCGGCCACATGTTAGCTATTATTATATACATATTACTTTAGCTGTGTCTAAAAACAGGATTTCGGCCAGGCACAGTGGCTCACACCTGTAATCTCAGCACGGCAAGTGGGTTGCTTGAGCTCAGGAGTTTGAAACCAGCCTGGACAACATGGTGAAACCCTGTCTCTAAATACAAAAAGTAGCCGGACATAGTAGTGTGTGCCTATAGTCCCAGCTACTGGGGAAGCTGAGGTGGGAGGATCTCTTGAGCCCAGGGAGGTCAAGGCTGCAGTGAGCTGTGATTATGTCACTGCACTCTAGCCTGAGTGACAAAGCGAGACCCTGTCTCAAAAAAACAAACAAAATCAGGATTTGAGGGATGCCCTCTGAATTCATGTAATGAAGCTTTAAGCTAAGCAAAAATAACTTAGAAACACATTTTAATATACAAAAATCCTCCAAATAAAATGTCTTCCCCTATCAGTTATTGGGAGGGGGGGATTATGAATTTAAAAGGTTATTAATTTTAATTTATTATATATGCCCAAACTGCAGTAAACAAATGTAAAAATCATTCTGGTTCATCTCAAATTAAAATAAACATTGCCTACTATCGGTTACACTTCAGGTAAATTATTTCCTTTTAATATAACAATAACGTGCTGGCCTTGATTGAATACCATTATTATAATGTACTCATGTGAGCACTATCCTTTAATGTCTGTGGTAAGTTTCAAGATTTCTCTATCGCACCTAAGGAATTCTTTTTATTCTTTTTTTTCCCTATGAGAAATATTGCAGAAGAAAGGAATTCTTTTTAATAGTAATTAAATTGAAGTGGTAATATCTATAAAATTTCTTTCCTAAAATTAGTAGTGTTTAAGTTATAAATTATTTATTTTTTTGAGACAGGGGTCTCACTATGTTGCCCAGGTTGGTCCCAAACTCCTGGGCTCATGTAATCCTCCTGCCTCAGCCTCCCAAGCAGCTGGGATTACTTACAGGCATGTGCCTATAAGTTATAAATTTAAATAAGACAAATTTAACCAAGTTACTTATACCAACTTAAAATGATACTTTTTCTCAAAAATAACTAATTCAGAAGAATTATTGGTTTTTAAAAAGCAAAATGAACAGCATTCATTTAAGTAAGAATCACAGTAGTCAGTTTACTTACTTCTTTAGACTTTCAAAACCCTATTAGGAGTTTCTTGTCATATTTTTTTCAAACCACTTATTTCTCTTGTGACTTTCAAATCACCCCACTGCTAGCTCTCTCTCCTCAAACGTGTGTGCATGCACTCTGTCTCTCTCTCTCTCTCTCTCCCACACACACACACACACACACACACACACACACACAGCTACAAATGGTGGGGATGGGGAGCAGAATTAACAATTTATTTTTGAATCTTACCATATTTGAAGTCAGGTACACTGACCCATCCTTTTCTCATAATCAATATAAAAGACAGCAATTCTAAGGGAAGAGTAGTTTCTAACAATATATTTAGTATCAATCTTAGTCTAACTATTATTTCATAAATCAACGTAATCTCCAAAGAAACTGTTCAAAAAGATTTCACACATAACACACACTCTATTAGCCCAACAGAAAAAAATATTAATGTGCATACATGTATATTTTTTTCATTGTCTGAACTTTTCATTTTTCCTAAAGCAATCTTTATCAAAAGTCAGTAAGCTGAGAATGGGAACCAAACCGTGAGGCCACATAAATTCACTGTGCCAGCATATGGCAGCAAAATAAGAAAAAAAGGTGTATTTTTTCTTATTTTGATTTTGAGTCAAATCTTAATCCAGTTAAAATGTATTGAATGTTAACTTACATTTTTTAAAATTAGCAGTATAAGAATAATTCGTAAAACTTACCTTTGCATTAAATTTTCTTTAAATTTATGTTCAAAGGAATATCAAAGACAACTTTTTAAAAACGGACTTCTTAAACAGCCTTTTTACCTGACCACTAAAGCACAGTAATTGATCTTTGGTTTTAACAACTGAAACTCTTTAAAGCAAATGCCAATAGCTTTTTGATAGGAAAAAAAAAATCATTTTTAAAAGTCAAAAACTAAATATATCCACATATTTTAAGATGCACTGCACCTGAATCCTCAGGGAAGGAATGATATAGGATTCTCTTAGCAAACTTCCCCTGCCTCTCAGCCAATTATTAATTAAAACAGATAATTCTGCTAGGGCTAACATCATATTTGGGAACAGTGCAATGATTCTGTAATCTGTTTTAGCCTTTGCAGAAATATTTCTAAAGCAACCCTCTAGCTATAGCATATGTGTATGTGAACACATGTATGTATACATATTTTCAATCCTTGTCTTTTTTAACTTAGAATTTGTACTCTGACCAGCTGTGTACCCTTGGCTAAGTTATTGTATATTTCTCATATTCAATTTCTGCATCTGTAAAATCGGGATAATAACAGAATTCACCCTGTGAGGTTGCTGGGAAAACTAGATTCAATGCTAGATTCTTACTCCTTATAAATTTCCTAAACACATACAATCATACCCTCAAAGTATACACATTTAGTGGAGCATCTGACATTCAACCACCTATGAAATTCCCTTTATCTTGTTCATATCAACCTAACTTGCTGCTCATTAATTCAAAAACATCAATGACTCTTGCCAGAATAAAGATATTCTGGTAGCAAGAAAGACAAATGATCTTTGCCTGGATCTATTTTTAGGAATGGTTTAATTATCTATACCACCAATGTTAACATTGGAAAATAAGCAAATGGGTGAAAGGCATAAAGAGTCACTCTGAGATGAACAGTTTCACAGTGTTCAAAAATAAATGGGGATGAAGAAAACATTTAGATAATTTCTCTCACTAGATAGTCCTTACTCATGCAAGGTAGGCCAAAATTTGAAGAGGTTTAAGAGGAATTGCCAAATCCATCAATTCAGGCTGTTCAGACCTACAAGGTTCAGAGAGTTTCCAGTTTTAAAATGCAACCAACCAGAGAGAAAACTGTAATTCAATAGCTGGTTGTCAGTGAGTCACTACCTTACAGTGTCAAAAGAAATTTGTTTAGTTATATAGTTACTTCAGAAAACATTCATTAGTTTCTGCAATAAAATATATTTATATCTACATATTATTTATTCTCATCTAAATAAGTAGGGAAAAAACTGACCCTGATTCTCATGTCAGGCAAGAAAGGTATTAGAGTTAATAATTATTACATCACCAGCTACTAGGTATTCATAATTATCTATGACAAGATTAAGGCTACAATTTAGAAAACTGCCAAAGAAACAGCTGAATATTTTGTTCCAATTACACTCCTGCTAAAATAAAGTCTGGTGGTTGAATCCTCTTCGATCTAAGAAAAGCTCTGATGTGAATACGGGCACTTCAAACTCTAGTTACACAGATATCACACCATGCTATTTCCTTATTCATCCTAATCTATTAACGGAACATAATCTTACCGGAAAAGGAAAAATGTTGTCAGCCCTGTTCAAGCTATCTTCCATCCAGGATTTAGGTGCAAAGGCAGAGCTGGGGCGAGCATACTTCTGGAGCTGAATATGATTGCTTGCAAAATTTTTCTTCAAAGGCGAGATGGAGTTCAGGGGCGTTATTCCACCATTCAGCCCTCTGCGGTGATCTCGGCCTTGGGAACCTCCCCAGCCACCATATCCACCACCGCCCGGGCTCCAGGAAGAGGAGGGTGTTGGTGACGGACTCTGGTAACTGCTCCATGGAGACGGGGGTTTGTTAAGATTATTCGCCAAATGAGGCAGCTGGTTAAAAGCAGCATTTCTATGTGTGAAGGGTGGGGGATGGGGACTGGCAGGAGACCTCCTTTGCTGCTGATGCTGGCTGTGATGATGCTGGAAATGAGGGTGATGTGGGTGGTGCTGTGAGAGAGGCCCGATCTGAGGAGAGAAGCTGCCTCCAAAGCCAGGGCTGACATGATGGGGAAAATTTTGAAACAACAGAGCACCGTTATTAGCCGAAGCAGCAGGGACCCCTCCCTGGTGAAAGAAACTTGCATCTTCATTGATTATTGTAGAGGAGGAAGGCGCTATCGCTGCTGACCAGTTGCTGAAACCAGTAAGAGACGATGCACTAGATGTCAAGGGTTGGGTTGAAGTACCCAGCCCAGTGGCTTCTTGATAGTCAAACCCTGTCAACACTGGAGATTCGATTCTTATTTTCTCCTTCCCATTGCCATTTTCCGAAGAATTGTCCCCTTGATTTTCTTCTGATTTTGCCTTCTCGGTTTCAGGCAGTATTCCAGCTTCCTGACCTGGACTGGGGGAAAGCTGCTGCTTTTCTAAAGGGTCTTGCTGTTCCTGTTGCTGACTTTTTGCTTTTTCTGACCCCAAGATCTCATCCTGAATGTTATGGGTAGCTGGAGCAGGAAAAAGCCACGCTGACCCAGCACTGCTGCCATTGGCAGCTGTGTTATTATTTATAAAAGCAGCAGGGCTGGGGGTGGCATTTTGGTGATGGTGTGGAGGCTGCAGATGTGGATGGAATCTGACTGGAAAAGCAGATTTATTCCCAGTATTGCTTTGCACTAGCACTCCAAACCCGTAATCCCCCATTTATTATTTTTGGGAGCAGAATCTCACAATAAAAAATGACAACGTGATGCCTCACGCCTTTTTTTCCTCTACCCAAAATTTAAGTTGTTTGCTTGCCTGCTTGAAATGTCTTATTTATAGCTAGCTCAAAGATCGCAGCTTATCACCTTAAATTGTTCTGATTTGGAATTCTGGTCTCTGACAGAAAAAAACAACTCAAAAAAATCTCTTAAAACATTGACATGGATCCAATTGGGCTTATTTTTAGGAGGGAATAAAAATGAAGAGGGTAAAAATCAAGTCTTTGGTTAGTAAAATAGGCGCTTTCTTTTTCCAAAGGAAAATGTACATGAATGACAAAAACAGAGCTTCTCAAGCATCTATGGATGTAGAAGAATAAGCCTTGCGCGGAGTAAAAATATAGATATATATAATTTAACAATCACATATGGTTTTCCTCAGCAGTTTAGATTCACTCACATAAAAATTAGAATAGGGCTAAGAGGGGAATACGTTCTTTTCTTGGCAGCTTGGTTAAAAAAATCAGGAATAATTTAAGAACATTATATATTATATATTTATATATATAGATTATATTAGGTTATCTGGGGTGGGAAGTGAATTCCTGGTTTCGGGAGAGGAAATCAGCATTGACTAATGGAAAGATGATCGCAGGGAGGTTTCTGCTGTTCCTGGTCCTGTTTTCTGCTCTTTCGCAGGGTGCAGTTTTGGCCTCTGGGGCTGTTCCTGAGGCTCCGGGTGCAGATCTTGCTGCGGTCGCTGTTCCTGGGCTCCCCGCGGCTTCCTCTCCCCCATGAAAGGGGTTGGAAACACCCGTTTCTCCCTCTTGTGGGGGTCGCGATCAGGAGGGGTTAGCGAGACTCGACGAGGGGGAGCGGGCGGCCCGGGGGTGCGGGGACCGAGGGGGCGACCTGGAAGGTCCTGCGGTTTCTGCCTCTTCCCCTCTCTGCGGCTCCGGGGTTTTTTTCCCTCATGGGACCAAGGGGCGGTTTGTTCAGTTCCCTCAGTTCGATTCTCCGCAGAGAGGGAAAAAAGAGGAAAAAAAGGAAAAACCCACTACCGTAGTTATTTTAAAGGAGAAGGGCCTCCCCCCTCGGCTTTCTCTCTCTTTCTCCCAGAATTTTTTTTAAACTATAATTTAGAAGGCTTTTGTTTCTCCTCACGGTTGCTGGGCCGTCGCCGCCGTCGCCGCTTTACCCTGGTCCCGCAGTCCCCGCTGTCGTTGTTGAGGACTCCTCCTGGTTCTTCTTTTTCTTTCCTTCTTCCTCCTCTTCCTCCTCTGCTGTCGCCGCTGCTGCTGCTGCCGCCGCCGCCGCCACCGCCTCCCGGTGCCCGGGTCCCGCAGCCGCGGCTGAGTCCTTCTCCTCAGGACCGAGCCGAGTGAAATGACAACCAGCTGGAAAGACCCAGAGACACTTCCGGTTCGAAGAGAGAGGGGTGGGGTAGCGCGCATACCCCACCTACCTGCCGGAAGACCAATCATCTGTTAGAACTCAGACTAGACCACGCCCCCTCGCTTCAGAGCTACTCCCAGGAAGGTCGAAAAGTTACCTCCAGAGACGCCTCTTCCGTCTGCGCCTCGCCTAGTGAGGCCGGGCGCCTGGAACCCGCTCTCCCCACCCAGAGTGAGCGCAGCAGGTCGCCATCTTTTGTGTGGGCAAGGGACTTCTTTGATATTTCTCTTCCCTAACTGGGCTTTGCAGGAGGAGTAATAGGGACGTGTCAAGGAGAACGGATTCCTCGCTCACGAAGGCATACGGTCAAGGTGTTGGAGATCGAAGTGGTGGCCCGTGAAACCGCGGATGAATGAGAAGAGTGCCCACAGTAAAGGTGGTGCTCCAAGCATCACGTGCTCTGGCCCGAGCTCCGCCCCAGAGGGATCTGGAAGGGGAGGCGGGTCTTCCCAGCAGCTGTGCGGTGCCTAGAACTGCGTTTGCCCTTGCCCAGAATGTAGACCTCAGGAGGGACTCTCCCTTAACCTTCCAAGCACTCACCCGCACCTCCCACTCTCCCATTCAGCTAGGCTCGCATGTGGTGCCGTCTCCCAGGCGCAGAGATGCAGCTGAGGCGTCTGTGGCTAAGCCCCGGTATCATCTCGTTCTAGTACACCTTACACGCAATACCAAAGGGAAAATTCCAAAACTAAAATTTTATCTTGGCCCTCATATGCTCCTATTTCTTCTATGGTTGCCCATTATTTCGAAGATAAAGGCCAAACTTGTTAGTCTGGTATTCAAGTCTTTCTACCTAATGGGTAATATATCTTAGTGCCTCATCCCCCTCCAAACACACTCTCAATGCCTTTTTACATGCCTTTTCCACTCTTCTCCTTCGGTAATTTCCTATTTATTTTTAGGAATCAGTTCAAAAGCCACCAACAGTATCTTCTGAATTCTCTCTTATAAGCCTCCACGGCCCTGTTTAGGTCTCGTGCTTATTTCTCACACTACATTGTGATGGTTTATGTCTTCCAGACCTGTGCTGGACTGTGGGCTCTTTGAGGAGCAGACACTGTAGATAGGAGACATCAGTGAATGAATCCTGAAAATGTGAATGAACAAACCAGCAACAATGAAGTCTTTCCTGGTGACAGTCCCCCACCCCACCACCACGCCTTCCACCCATCACCCATCCCCCACCCCTCACCTCTGTTTCCAAATCTGAATTAATTATTTCCTTACTTTTGCCATTTGGTTTGGAGCTCACATATCAGACTTTTCATTATTTGTTTGCTACTCAAGGGCTTTAATGTCTTGTTTATCTTTGTACATTTCCAATGCTATGACCACCATCAGGGCTTAGGATAATACTTTGCTCTCAGCACAGCTTTAAAGATGTTAATAAGTATTTTCCTTTAGCAGGAAGGAAAATGAACAAAGAAATCAGGGTAGAGCCAGAAGTAACTGGCAAAACTAGAGGGAAAAGTAAGATACCAAGATTAATGAAGAATAGTGTGAACAAAGGTGGCTTCCATTTCATTTTCCATAGCCTTCCTCTAATGGTCTCAACTTCTGCCTCAGTCTGTCAATCCTCCATCACTTCCATGTAGAACACCTGAGGGCCTTCAATTGGTGATTTTATTCTCTTTCATTGTGTCATGAGCATGAGTCGTGTCTCTGTAACTCTTCTATGGATTCTTTGAGCATAGAGATTGGGTCTTACCTGCTGTTTATTCCCTACAACTGGACATGCCTGGAAACTTAGCTGGTTCCGTCAGGCGTCATTTCCTCCAGAATGGTTTCCTTGACTGGCCCTCTCTCTAGTATCTTGTAGATTCCTCTCTTTTAATTACTGCTGGTTGTCAGTGGGTTAGTTTCTTAAGGGCAGAGGTTGTGTCTGATTTAGCTTTATGTCCCCAGTGGCCAGAAGAGGGTCTGGCACAGAGCAGACTCAAAATACATTTATCGAATGAACAAATGAATGTTCCATGCCTCGTAGATGGTTGAGGGTCCCTCAGAGCTACTAATTATCAGTGGCTAAAATGGCAGCCATGACTTGGAAAAAAGAGCACCTTTGGAACCAAACAGCCCTGAATTTGAATACCAGCTCTGCTGCTTCCTAGCTGTGCAGACCTGGGCATCACCTCTATAAGCCCTTGGTTCCTCCTAGATAAAATGTGAATGATATTTCCTCTCTTGCTAAGTTTGTAAATTACATGAGATACATGTGAAGTGCTAGACTCCTAAAAAGTTGTATTAGTCCATTTTCACACTGCTATAAAGAAATACTCAAGACTGGGTAATTTATAAACGAAAGAGGTTTAATTCACTCACAGTTCCACATGACTGGGGAAGCCTCAGGAAACTTACAATCATGCCGGAAGGTGAAGAGGAAGCAAGCACTTTCTTCACAAGGCGGCAGGAGAGACCAGAGTGAAAGAAGAACTGTCAAACACTTATAAAACCATCAGATCTCATAAGAACTCACTATCAAGAGAACAGCATGGGGAAACTGCCCCCTTGATCCAATCACTTCCCTCTCTCTACACGTAGGGATTACAATTTGCGATAAGATTTGGGTGGGGACACAGAGCCAAACCATATCAGAGGTGTTCAAAAATATCACTTCCTTTGTAACACATTAAATGCAGGGAATTCCTTCGCAAGTGTCTTTTGCCTAGAAGCAGCTGCCTGCACAAGGGAATCCAGGAACTTGTCTTGGTTGATAAAAGGTGGAGACACCCAGGGCCACAGTCAGGTGCTGCCAGGTCAGGCTAATCTTTTAAGGCTAAGTCAGGTGTGGGTAGTAGATTTGGGATGGTTTGGAGCTAGGATGACCACTGAGACATCAGACTTTTGCTTAGAGACTGGAAATATGGAAGAAGGAAGGGGAAACCTATTATTTTCTTTCTTTCTTTCTTTCTTTTTTTTTTTTTTTGCATCAGTTGCCTACTCAGGAACCCAGGATACCCAGAGCCCAGGGCTGCGCTCCTTTTAAACATTCTGACCTCAGAAACTTCCCATGGTAACTATGACAACAATTCAGCAGCTCCATTTAGGATCTCCAAAAGGATCTACAGATGTAGGTGAGCGCTGGCTTGAGCACTCTGCTGGCAGAAGAGAACCCTTCTCATGAGGTGTGCTCACCAGAAAGTTTTTGGGTTGCAGGGAAAGCAAGTTCTGCCCAAACATTAAGGTGCTACTAGTTAAAAAATAATAATAATAAACAGCTTCATCCCTATCTAGTACAGTGAGGGCTAACACACCTTCAGAGAAGTTGTAGGCTGGGGAATGCCTGTAACCTGCTGGCTACTGCCCAGCCCCCTCTGGGGTTTGAGGTCAACCACACCCAGAACCTACAGCCTCCCAGGAAGCAGGGCATTAATATCTCCTTCATCAGCCTTTTTTAAAGCTTGGCAAGCAGTATAAATCCCACCCCATCATCACACAGGGTGAACTCTGCCCCAATCCAGCTCTAATGTCCCCCCTACTTTCCTTGAAGCATACATTGTCAGCCTTCTCCCAATAGCCCACACCCAAGCTCCCCAGAGGCCTGTCTAATGATCAACAATCAGGACCACTACCCAAGGCTGCCCGGGTTGTGCACTGTGCAACTCTGTAAGGCACCACAGACTAGTATGTGTATGCATCCAGTGGAGTTGTACAAGGCAGTGGCCTTGTTTCAGTTCCTTTACATCAGACACAGGGGCACATTATACAAATTTGACACACATATAAAAAAGGCTCATTACATGAGCCATGCTTATTGCATGAAGAAATATTTAAAGCACTCGATCCTCTTAGAGTTAGCGGCCCAGGAACTTTCTGTAATTGAATTGAAGGACACTGTGTCCTTGGTGTTGGTTTTGGTTAGTGAGCTGTACTGAGAAGACAAGTCTGGACAAGCATATGGTCCAGGCCTCCAAGAGATTAATACCCAGCAGTTACTTTGCCTGGCAACGTTAATAAGCATTCCGATGTAGTGGTGGAATATATGTTTAATGAAACTAAAAAAATAATAATAATATTCAAAGGCAGGGCCTCTGAAGGTAGGGGAAGAAATTACCTTTGGAATATCCTCTTCTCCAAGAGTACCTGGAAGCTCACTACCATAAGGCAAGCTTGATAGAAACAAAACCGAGTCGTGAAAGCAGGTTTTATTAAACCCCACTTCTGATCTTCACTCTCTTTCAGTATTGGAAAGTATGCATATTTACTTAGAAATAACCAATTTTTTTTTTTTTTACAACTAATGCTGGGTCGTGTGTTCTTCTTTTGTTTGTTGTTTTGCAACCTGTTTAAGCCCTTTGCATTTTAAACATGATTTTCTTCCTGCCTTCCCATTTGAGGTATTATCATTAACACAGAGTGAATAGTTAACAAACTATTTTGATAGTGAGTTGTGAAGCCAGTCCCTCCAATGCATTGTTATTGAATAAATGGTTTGGAAAGGTCCAGGACACAGATATGCTTCACTTGAAATTGTCGTATGCTGGCAAAGATTTAGGTGAGCTAGAGCAGGGAGTTGACCCTCCAAACTGTGACACGCATCACTTGGGGTTGAGTTGGATTCTTTTGTGGCTCCAGCCACCTATGTGGCCAGGCTGCTGACCTAGATTACCCTTTGCTGTTTTGATTGGACATACTTCACTTTCTCTATCAAAACTGTGGCCATGCTGCTGAACAGCTGCCCTGTAACACTTTGTGGCTAGGCTGGAGGATTTTCACCTGCAATGCTGGGAAAAAAGTAACTTTTCAGAGATTGCAGGGAAGCTGCAGGGTTCAGAGGTCAGATAGCTGGGAGTCAGGGATCAAAATTCTAGCCCTAACATAGCCATAAGCTCACAGGCACTGGTCCAGTTTGTCTGATGGTTTCCTTATGGCCAGAATTTGTACTATAAAGAGTTTCAATTCTGAACCCCTAAGCAAAAGAAGTGCAAAGAAAGTCATCAATATGTGCAAAAACAAAAACCAAAATAATCTTTTTAATATCCAAATTTCTTACTCCCTTGTCCTTGGAGTATATATATATTACTATAAAACAATAATATTAGTTAATTCCTAGGCACCCAACCTCAAACTTTAGAGTTCATCAGTTCCCAAAGGAGGTCATCAAATGCAGATTCCTAGGCCCTGCTCCCAAATATTCTGATTCAGCTTTCTCATAGTATTTTTTAATAAAAGTGTAAGGTACAAGGGATTTTCTAGTAATAATGTAAGAGCCGAGAAAGTCAAAAATAAAAATGGCTAGAATAAAATATTTCCTTTCTCACTTTAAAAAATTTTAGAAGAGTTAACATAGAGCCAGTGGGTGGTTTCAATGAGTCATCAGAAACCCAGCTTCCTTCTAACTCATTGCTCTTCTCTCCTCCAAGTATGATTTCTCCCTCATGATACAAGATGGCTGATCAAGCTCCAGCCATTATGTCTGCATTCCAGACCAGAGGACAGAGGAAAAGATGAAAAAGGACAGAACTGTTCTCTTTGAGGGAACGTTTCAGACGACACACACGTTACTTCCATTCTCTGCACATCGGTCATAACTTAGTCACATACCTAGTGGCAAAGGAGTTTGGAAAGTATGGTCTTTATTCTGGACTCCCAAGTACTTAGTTAAAAATTGGGGTTCTATTACTAAAGAAGAAGGGGGAGATGGTAATTTAGGTGTAAAGTACTGAGACCCAGTGAGGTTTGGTGACTTCCTGGAGATCTTATAGCGCAGTCAATCCCTCATTTTGCAACTGAGGAAACTGAGGCCCAAGGAAAGGCTTTGTCTAAAATAATCGAGGTTTTTTTTTTTGTCCAGGTATCTTGACTCAGAATTCTGTCTCCTGCCCAGTGGTCCTTGAATTTTAATCATGCATCAGAATCACCTGAAGAGCTAGTGAAACCAGACTAGAATTTCTCATTCAATAAGTATGGGTGGCGCCAAAACTTTGCATTTCTAGCAAGTTTCCGGGCTATACTGATGGTTTGGTGAACACACTTTGAGAACCATTGGTCTACAGCACCATCTGGGTTTAATGAGAGGCCAATGAATTCAATGTGGCCCACTGCACCCATCACCCTCCCTCCAGCCCTAGTCCTCCTCCCATTTTCTCTAGCTCATTTAATGGTGCCATGATTCATTCTTTCGGTTACCTAAGCCAAACTGTGGAATCATCCCAAACTCCTCCCTCTCTCTCTCCATCCTTTTACTGTTGGTCCCTAAGTTTTCCTCCTTTTCCCGCCTTAGCATCTCCTTTTCTCCCTGTCTCGAGCTTTGCTTTAAGTCTGATCATTTCTCATCTGAAAAAAATTTTTTTTTTCAAAAGTCATTTTCAGGCTTAATGTCTGGCCTTGTCCACTGAATCTTTGTAAATGGGGAGTCTAATTACATCACTCCATTGCTTAAACAGTTTTGAGTGGCTCCCTGATGTACTCAACTGTATTTTTCAAACTTCAGTGTTTTCCATTACAGCGTTGCCGTTTTTGCCATGTAGGTGTAGCTCCTGCACTATCACCTATTCAATATTTTTCAGTAAGTTGGCTCACTTTTTAAAAAATTTGAATAAGTATACATTCAAGGAAACTTGATTCACCAACCAAAATGAAAAACAGCTACCACTTGCTATAACCAAAAGGTAATTATCAAAATTATTTCTCTTTGTTGAAAAGGAAGAGTAATAAGGTTGGAGAGAGTAAAGACTTCCTAAGTCAATTTCTTTTTCCTTTTCTTAACAGACAGGGTCTCTGTCACCCAGAGAGAGTACAACGGCTCTCTCACCTTGTCTCACTGCTGCCTCCCCTTCCCAGGCTCAAGCCATCCTCTCACCTCAACCTCCCGAGTAGCTGGAACCACAGGTGTGCATCACCATGCCCGGCTAATAATTTTTTAATTTTTTTGTAGAGGCAGAGTCTCACCATATTGCACAGGTTGGTCTTGAACTCCTGGGCTCAAGTGATCCTTCCACCTTGGCCTCCCAAACTGTTGGGATTAAGACGTGAGCCACAGTGGCCAGACCCTAGGCCAATTTTGAAAGATCTTCTTTATGTAATTAGGACTGAAAGAAAATGGGGACAGAGCTAAATGTCTTGTATGATTCAAGATTATGCATTGCCTTATATGTGTGCTGCCTCCAGTCATCTCATGTATCCCACTGGGAAAGGACCCATTGCCTGGAAAGCACTGCTAAACTCCTTTAATGTGGCATCAGGGCCATCAACAGCCTGGCACCTGCTTGACGTCTCAGCATCATCTCTTGCAACCTTTTAAGAGTATTGCTCCAAGCACATTGAAAAACGTGTGTTCCCACAAACTTGCAATAAGTCATGAATGCTATTTGCAGCAAGTAACACAGTGCCTTAAACAATGGGAGGTTACTTCTCTCACACACCAAGAAGGCTGGAGGTGGGTGGTTGCTGGTGCTGGCAGGCCAGTGATGTCAGGGATCTAGGTTGGAATCTGTAGATGTTTTTGGTCTTCCCTCCAAGGTCTTAAGAAATCTGCCACAGTCCCTGTCATCATACAGGCATTCAGAAGCTAGAGGAAAAGGGCTGCAAAGAGCCTAGAGTTTCTCATCATGAACATTCCTCTGATGAGATAGGAAAGGCCTTTTCCACTTGCTCACTCCCTGTTACATCTTTTTGGTCAGAGCTGGGTCACATTCCTTGATCTAGATCAGACATGGACCCACCTTCCCTGAGACCAAAGGAGCTCCACCTAAAACATAAACCAAATCACGACTCAGCTAGCAAAGGAGGAGGGAAAGGCTCTGGAGGAATCAACAAGTGTATTGCATGCCCACCATAAAATTACCGTAGGTCTCACCTGCTTTGTTTGCCCAGGGAGCTCCTACTTAAGCATGCATGGCCTTCTCTGCCCTTTGAACAGAAGGTTCTCCTAGGTTGGCATGGACACTTAGCTGCTTAATTGGCAATTATGGAATTGACCATTTAGCTCCTACCTACTGGAGTTGCTCCTCCACCAGGTCAGGAACTCTTTTCTTTTCTCTTTGGTGTTCCCTGGGCCCAGCATTGTGTCCAGCACATAGTAAGTCTTTAATGAGTGTTTGTTGAATTAAGGCTGAATTAATTAATGTGTTTCTTCTTCTATGCAAGTCACAAAAAAAGTCCAAATACTAAATGTTAGGGTGAATTACAAGCATGCTTTGGAACATTTGATAAACAGTGCTCTCTATTTCATTGCTGTTTTGTGTTGTTTTGGAAGAAAATATAGCAATTTCCTAAGAGCATATGTGAAGTTACTGTTAAAATAAAACTTCTACCACACTGCTGATCTTACAGCAAATCAGTCACTGTAAATCCTGGAGAGTGATTTTATAAACTTAGTAAACCATTTCCATCTTGTGTAAAACACATTATACGGGTAATAGCTTCATTTGGCCGACTCATCTTAGGTACAGTTCCACGATTGCATTAAGCTAGTTTTTATTGATGTACCCTCAATGTTAAACAGCTTCTTAATGAAGTGGATTGCCTTGAAGCTTTTGTATAGTGCATGCACACACACACACACACACACATAAAGTTATCACCACCCAAAACAACTGCTGAGGCAGTAATGATAGAATATTAATGAGCAATATCACGTGCAATTGGATGTGCTAGTTTCTAATGTTGTTGAGTTGATTCTTAGTAATGGGCTTCTTGAAATGACCTGGCCCCTGAAGAAGTACCTTCAGGTTCAGCAGTCCATGTAAAATATAATAAATGCATAAATAATTTAGCAAGGGAAATAGGTAGCATTATGGCCACAATTCTGTGCTGCTGTTATTTAAAAGGCTGGCAGCTTGGTAGTTAGAAACCACTATGACCAGGGGTGTTGTAATTCACCATTTGCTCAGAGTTCAAATGAGACAGAGGAGAGCTCCAGGCCCCTGGCTCATTTTTTATTTAGAGGCAATTTTTAAAAATCCATTCAGCCATTTAAGTTCCAGAAATAGAAACAGGAAAAAGAAATAAACACGCTTCAAAGTTAGAAGTTTAGAGACTGCTTGGAGTCTTCATTAGGCAGGGTCTGGAATATTTTTTTTAAGCAACATTCTGCAAACTTGGAAATGCAAGTTCCAAGTGAGAGTGGTGAGAGTTTAAATATCAGTTTCATTGTGTGTGTGTTTCTTTTAAACCCATATATGGTGGTTTCTGAGGCAGGATTTTTCAAATCCTAGTCCTTTGTATATACTTAGATACATAATTTGTATTGTATTATTGTACTACATATCATATTTATTATTCATTCAACATTGCTTATAAATGGACTCAATATTTTAGAACCTAAGTAAATGTTAAAAGGAAAATTCTGTATTACTAATGTAAATGAAAAATCAATATATGCCATAAGAAGTTACTGTTATTTATTTTTCCTAATATACACTGAAATAAATGCATATCGAGTGGAACAAATGTCTAGAAATCAAAATAAGAGACAGTTCCTCTGTGTACTATCCGAAAGAGCTCAAGGACATTTAGGGAAGCGTTGACTTCCTGGTTAAGAACGCAGACCTTTCAGAGCAGGCAGGATTGGCTCAAGTCCCACGTCTCCCATTTGCCAGCTGAGAGACTTGTGAGCAGGTCTTTTTGTCTTTCTGAACCTCAGATTCAGCATCTGGAAAATGAGGATAAAATTTTTTGAGCAGTTAGTTGAAAGGATTATATGAGGTAATATGTATAAAGCTCTTAGCATAGCACCTAGCCCACAGCAAATGTCCAAGAACTATCAGTTATAATTATTATTCATTTGTGATTGGGGAGATGTGGGTCATCGTGGAGAACAAAACACCAATGAATTCAGTTCCAGAACAAACAAAATGTACTAGGTGTCTACCACATGACGGGCTCTGTGGTAGGCCCTGGGGACATGGAGATAATTTTCAAAGTAACAGCCATGTAAGGAGATAATGGTATTTAAGCAGCCACGTAAAGAGATACATGCAGTGCAGTGAGAGCTTTGTGTGCAGGTTAAGATGGAAGGTTAGAGAGGAGAGCATGATCAAAGTCAGCATCAGGGAAGACAGATGTGTGGATCCATACATCAGATCTTTTCTGATGGCTCACAGGGACATACATCAGTACTGGAAGGTGCCAGGTAAATTGGATTTCTGCTGGGGAACAAGATATGCATGAAATTCAAACGTATATACAGCCATGGAGCCATCATCATTTACTTATGGGCTCAAATGACATTAATGAGTTGGAGAATATCATTTTCAAAACTAAATGGTGGTCAAGCAACGTGTAAACAGAATTTTGGTTTGCTTTCCTTCCATAGAAGTCACAGACAGGTGGTTCACAGATATTTTTAGTTTGGCCTGCAGAGTAATTTACATTTTTATTCTTATTACCTGCTAACATATAAAAATTATGCAATTTCATAAGAAAACCCAGATTTGTGTCTTTTCTTCAAAAAGTATAAGATGTGGCCATCTGGATACATGTTCCTACGTATGATAATTTGGGGCTGGAGTTGAGCAGCTGCTGCTGTTGTAAGATGGGGCGTTTGCTCTCCAATTCTCCGTAGTCTCTATCCAGTCTTTGGTGTTGACCAAAGGCCCAGAGAAGTGGGGCCCCTGCCCTTGGCCTGCTTTAGAGGGTCCACCCTGGACCTTCTCCATGCTGCAAGAAGTCTGAGGAGCCAATAGAGGCCTGCACTGCCTCTTCTACACCATACTGCAGGTACCAAGAGACCCTGAATGCCCAGCCCACATAAGCCGAGCCTGCTTCTGGAGCCTGCAGAGACCTATTTTCTTGGTTAATTCACCCAGCACTGCCAGGGTGCACACCCTGGGACCCAAGGGGTGGCAATGAAAAGCTGTTTTATTATTATTATTATTATCTGTTGAGGAAGAGGATGATGCTTGGATGTGCAGGCCAGAGTGTCCACCCACCTGCGCAAAGCCCCCTGCTGTGTGAAATGGAGTCAAACATGAGAAGAGAAGAAGAGCAGATGGTGTGTTGAAGAGGGAGGACCCTAGACTGGGGACCAGTTTTTCCTATGTCATCATCTTTAGGCAAGGGAGAATTCTAAATTTGAACTTGACCTTCCGGGTGGTTATAAAGGTATATTTGTCAAGATAAGAGATTACTTAAATTTGGCCAGGCACAATGGCTCACACCTGTAATCCCAGCACTTTTAGAGGCCGAGGTGGGCAGATCACCTGAGATCAGGAGTTCGAGACCAGCCTGACCCACATGGAGAAACCCTGACTCTACTAAAAATATAAAACTAGCTGGGCATGGTGGTGCATGCCTGTAATCCCAGCTACTTGGGAGGTTGAGGCAGGAGAATTGCTTGAACCCGGGAGGCGGAGGTTGCAGTGAGCCGAAATCGTGCCATTGTACTCCAGCCTGGGCAACAAGAGCGAAACTCCATCTCAAAAAAAAAAATTAATTAATTAAATTTGATAACTTGATTTAGAGCTTGTAAGTATTTAGACTATGTTGAGCGGGCTTCCATTTATATTCTTTCCCTAGACCTGCAAATATTAGGAAATATTGAGAATGGGCCTGTTGGTGGATTTCACTGCTTTCCCCTTGCTGCCTGGCATCTGTTGATATTTGAGTTTGTGACTTTTACTAAATTATGAGCTTCCTGAGGGTGAGAAGAGCACTTGACTTGTTTAGCGCTATACCCTTTCCCCCAGTATAGTCCCTGGCACGTCACAGGGTACCCAGTAAATCCTGAATGAGTGACTATCTAATCTGAGAGTTGATATTTTTGACTAGTTCTCTTGGAATTATTTTATCCTGTCATATATGTATGCAAATCAGAGTGTGTAAACTTTTCTCTTTAGAAGCTTGATTAATTGCTGAAAAAATTTTTGGTTATTTCTATTTATGGCTGGGCATGGTGGCTTGAGCCTATAAATCCTAGCACTTTGGGAGGCCGAGGCAGGTGAATCGCTTGAGCCCAGGAGTTCGAGACCAGCTTGAGCAACACAGCAAAACCCAGTCTCTACGAAAAATACAAAAATTAGCTGGGCATGGTGGTGTGCCTGTAGTTCCAGCTACTCAGGTGGCTGAAGTGGGAGGATCATTTGCACCCTGGAGGTTGAGGCTGCAGTGAGCCATGATTACACCCCTGCACTCCAGCCTGAGTGACACAGTGACACCTTGTCTCCAAAAAAATAGAAAATTAATACAAAATGAATTTATGTTCATGGTAAAATAATCACAAAAGTTTGAAAAAAAAAAAAGAAAAGAAAAGAAATTTGCACAGCATCCCAGTCCCACTGGAGCAACCATTATTAACATTTTGTTATATTTATTTCCAGTCTTTTTTTCATACGTTTGTTTTCATAATTGAGATTCTACCCAGAGATTTATGACAATACAATCACCATATTCCAACTATTTGAGTGGCTTTCTTGCTGCTGTTTATCATTCCCTGTGATGCATTTTAAAAAATAAGTTGTATAAAAAGCTTCTAGATTTCATGAAGAAATATTGAAGCAAGAAGTGATATAAACACTTTCCAGAGTGGAGAATATGGTTCTCAATTTTTGTACGTGTGAGAGTTTGTGATTTACTTTACTCACCAACTGTTTATCATTTTTATTAAGATCATGGTCACCATGAAGGGTCCATTATTAGCCATCTAATGTTTTTGCAGACTTTTTTCTGTTAAGCTCTCTATGAAAAAAACTGCATGTGCTCGGTCCCTTCCCTTTGAAAACCGACAGACTGCCATTCGAGCACATTTGTCATTCAGTCAGTGGTCCACATTCATCAGTTGACACCCGAATGCTGCACCATTGAAAGCCCAAGACTGTCCATTTTAACGGAATAGAGGTGACTAAATTCCAAATCGCAATAAGCATGACAAGCCAATAAATAAGGGTGCCATGGGGACACTGAAGAGAGGTTGCTTTACATAGCCTGCACTCTAGGGAGGGCTTCCAAGAAGATGGGACATGTGAGCTCTATCTAGAAAGATGAGCAGGGTCTTGGCAGGTGCTGAAGGGAATCAGATGTCAGGTTGGGGCTCTGAAAGGGTGGGGCTGGGTGAAGGGGAATGTGCCTAACCCACATTCATTGACTGTGTACTCCAGGTAAGTGGCCACCCTGGGCCTGCAGCAGATGGAGATGGAGGGAATGAATGCAGACATGAAAAGACCTTTGGGTGATGTCCTACATAATAGAACACAGAACTACATCCTTGATAAGTAGGCCCCAATCCACAGCATTCTAGAATATCCTAATAAAAGTAATTTAAAATGTCCTCTATGACGTGGCCTCTATGGTTTTTTTTTTTTTTTGGATGGAATTTCGCTCTGTTGCCCAGGCTGGAGTGCAGTGGCGCGATCTCGGCTCACTGCAATCTCCTCCTCCTGGGTTCAAGCGATCTTCCTGCCTCAGCCTCCTGAGCAGCTGGGATTACAGGTGCGCACCACCATGCCTGGCTAATTTTTGCATTTTTAGTAGAGGCAGGGTTTCACCATGTTGGCCAGGCAGGTCTCGAACTCCTGACCTGAAGTGATCTGCTCGCCTCAGCCTCCCAAAGTGCTGGGATTACAGGTGTGAGCCACCATGCCCAGCCTAATTTGGCATCTATTAAAATTAAAAGTGTGCATATCCCATGACCCAGAAATTCTACCATTTGGTTTCAAGTAGAGAAAAATCTTATTCAAATCGCTTGTGTAAAAGTGTAAATATTGCATCACTGTTTGTAAACGTGAAAAAATTGGGAGGATCCAAATATGTAGGCTATATGTAGTCCATGGAAACATATGGAAAGTTAGACAGCATGAGGTAGATTTATATGTACAAAGGAAGAACTCCAAGACAGAGAGCAGAAGGCAAAAAACAAGTCACATAATACTTATACATTATGACACCATTTATGTAAAAAATTCACACAGAAAAATACTGTTTTCTACGGTTATAGAAGTATGCAAGTTTTTAATACTTTATAGATAATGCAATTTTATATAAGAACACAGATAACTAAATAAATGCATTGTTAGAGGACTTTAGTTCAGCTGAAAACTGTGGCTACCTCAGGGATTAGAGGGGGTGGTTAAAAGAGACTTAGGCCTTACTTTCTTAAATTTTGTACAAGGAGAGTGTATTCCTGTGAATTGCTTGTGCAATTAGAGACTAATTAAAAAAGTGTAAATGTTCTAACTTTCAGGATAAATCAGTAGCACCTATTTGGAAACAAATCGAGCAACATGAAACAAGATACTCTTAGATGTTCCTACCCTGTGGTCCATTCGTTTTCCTTTTAGGACTCCATCCAAAGGAAATAACCCCAGAGGCTGCAAAGATTTTCACAGAAAGATGTTTAATGCAGTATTATTTATAATGGTGAAAAAATGGAGCCATTTGAAATGTTCAATAATGGGCGAAAGCTTAGGTAGTAAGTTTACATAGTAGAATGCTGAGTACCCACTAAAAGTTTGTTGTGGAAGAATTTTTATTAAAGTGTAAAAAGGTTAACAAAATAATACTAAGTCAGAATATAAAAATATGAAGGCAGTATGATCTCCAATGTGATGTAAGTACAAATGCCCATGGGGTTATGGGAAGGGATCCAGGAGAGCCATTTGACCAGGTCTCATGTTCACTAATTAAGACTTTGGATGTGACCTGTAAATGCAGTTATACAATCATCACAGGAATACTCTACACACTGTTTCACACAGTCACAGATATACTGTTGTAAGAGTCACATGATAAATGGCAAGAGTGTATCTGTGCACAGTATATCAAGAGTATACACATTTAAAATACAGCACAATGGTTTTCATTCTGTTTTAGTATTGCGTCACACCCAGAGATTCACAAATAGAGGAAGCCCAGGTCACTGTCCCTCTTGGAGAAGACCAAACACCCCAAATGTCAGTGTGCACGCAGGTGGTCTCTTGGTAATGGGATTGTAGATTTCATTTTAATGGATAGCTTTCTGCTTTTTCTAAATCTTCTACAATGAGCATGCGTATTTCTTTCAGAATGTAAAAAGAGCTTCTACAGTGAAAAAAAACAAACCAAACCAAACCAAAACAAAAACAGAAGAGGAAGTGTCCACCTTTAAAACACAAAAGCAGTGCCTGGCTCTAAAATGTGCCGCATCAGGATGTGTCTGGGTGGAGACCTCAGCAGGCTGGCACCAGGGCTGGACAGAAAACATGCAGCTGGACCCTGCTCCAGGGTGTCACAGAAAGGCCAGCGGTGACTCATGCCCCACATTGCCCTTCTAGGTGAGGCCAGGGCAATGCCATCGGCCAGGGGGGCAAGATGATTCAGGTTCAAAGCTGGGCCGAATGTTTGCAGGGGTCTGGGAGATAACACAGGCTCCCGACAGGCTGGGGGAACCTGAGGCCGTGGCTCGGTAGCTCTAAACCAGCGTGTGTGACAGCTCAGAGGCAAGGAGGAACCACACATTTGCAGGAGCAAATGGGATAACCAGTTCAGGCTGGTAAATAAATCCCTTTATCAAGGGATTTCAGAACAGAGGACGTATTTGCATGGTAGACAAGCTGTACGTGGATGATGGGCACAACAGAGTCAGAAGACACAAGAATCACTAGATTATGGTGGAATCTCTTATTAGTGGAGTTGGGCCTCTGGGAGCGTGTGTGTGTGTGTGTGTGTGTGTGTGTGTGTGTGTGTGAGAGATAACCCCTTCCAACCACCACTCTCCGCCCCGCCCCCATGCTTTTTCTTCCCACTAACAAAGCGGGTGTAACTGGTTCTATCAGCAGAACAAACACAAGGCCTTTGGTTTTTCTGCTTGTGAGGAAATCACTCCTGCCTCCTCACCAGAGAAGCGCAAACGCTGACGGGTCAGCGAGCAAACTGAGTTTCTAGTGCCGAGCAGCTGGGGCCAGGAGCCAGAACCCTCATTAGAGGAAGCTGCTACTATTTCCAGGCTGTGTCTATTCAGTGAAAGCAGGTCATTACAAACACAGCACGTTTTTGCATATTAACCAAATTAAAATAATAATATGTTCTCTCCTTTCATGTGCTATACTGATAAATCCCAATTTATGAATGAAACATGCTGATTA
This sequence comes from Macaca thibetana thibetana, assembly GCF_024542745.1. Lineage (NCBI taxonomy): Eukaryota > Metazoa > Chordata > Mammalia > Primates > Cercopithecidae > Macaca > Macaca thibetana. Next base: position 7,862,546 of record NC_065583.1, read on the forward strand.
GTTAGTTAAAAAATAATTAGTCGCAGAATGTGCCTCTAAGTTGGAGACTTAATGAATGCACACAAATACGTTCTTCCAAGTCCTCAGCAGATTAGTCTTTTAAAGGAAAATATTCATAAGATGCATTCATGAGAGACAAATGATGAAGTAGCCTGATTTTATTTTTCTTTCTTTCTCCCTCTGTGGGATAATATTTGGATGTTATTTAGCGCCTTGTCAGGCTGAGTCACCTTAGAAATATGGGTCCAAGCAGCGGTCCTCATACTTGATTAGGTTCTGATGTTCAGATGTCAAGAGAAAGGTCTCATCTCAGCAGCTCCTTCTTGCCCAGAAGAGAACTTTCCAGCTCCGTTATGGAGCCTTCCTTTCTGGGAGCCAAAAATTAATTACAGAAAGACCACAGTGGTGGAAAGCCAAGGGACGGCATCCACAATACCAGAGTGTAGTCTATTTGGTCTTCATCATGTTCCCATAGCTGAGAAAACCACTCTTGGGTTTCAGATAAAATCTGGATGCTTTGGCCATTGAGAATCAGAAGACACTTGGCAATCCAAGCACAAAAGAGCACGAAGATGGCTGCCAAGGCAAGGGTCTTTAACCCACAGACTAGCTGGCCATTCCTAACCTGGAGGCTGCCCTGGGCATAATTGCACTGGGGTTAGTACATTCCAAAGACAACATGGACCGCATTGATATTGTAAAAATCACCTTCAAAAATTTCCTAACTTGTCCATCACTGTGCATGATATAGGAAGATTGATTGTTTAACATCCATGGTTGGCTGAGATACATCACTGTTTCTTTGATTGAGCCCCAGTAAAGTAGTGGGCTTGCATTTAGGAACCTTGTTGTATGGAAATCATGTGGGCACCTACACACATTGGCCATGAGAAGCCCAAAGGAACAGAGAGGAATGAAGGCAACCTTTTTAGATTCAGACTCTGCCCCACATGCACTCCATGGCATAAATCATGATGAGAAGAATGGCCCATGTTCTTAAAATTTCCTTTCCCACCAACCCCCAAAATGTGTATAGTGAAATTCACATAAGTTAAATGGCCCTACTCTCCTCTAGGATTTGGGATAAGAGAATGAGATTTGGGGTCAGAAAGACCTGGCTGTACAAACTGTTACCTTATTTCTCTGAGTTTCAACTTGCATATCTGTAACTCTGGAGTAATACTAATACCTATATAATACTCTCTCTGTGCCTGGGACTGCTCTAGGTTCTTCACTCATCCAACATAAACAATTTAGCTAGCCCTGATTGGAAGGAGGGAATAATATAATTTGTGTAAAGTTCTGGCACATCTCAGACTGCAATAAATGGTAGCTATCTTATTGCCTCCCTGCTGCCCTTCAGCCTCACCCTCCATGCCTCCCAACCACACTTTCTCCACTTCATCCATTCACTCATTATTATTTTATTAATTCAACAGATATCTACTGACCACTCTGGGCCTCCGAGGGATCAGAGGTGGAGAGGTCCTGATAGATCCCCTAATGGACTTTCTCTCCTGCCTCTCTGCCTTTACTCTTCCCTTGGCCTGAAACTGCCACATCTCAAATATGTCTGCCTCACAAACATGTCCTTTGCAACTCAGCTCAGTCTTTACCTCCTCCATGAAGCTTTCTCTTATTCTACCATGAGCTGATAGTCACCAAATCCCATGTAAAGGCTGGAGTCCATTCCAATGGGTCAGGTAATCATTCTCTCTGGTCAGTTAGTACCAGTGGTAACATATTGTGAAAATCCCCTGTGATCCCACCTGCCCCCTCCCCACTCTATGTATATTTCCTTTGCTCTATTAGTGTCTTGTCTTTTTTTTTTTTTTTCTTTTTTGAGACAGAGTCTTGCTCTGTCACCCAGGCTGGAGTGCAATGATGTGATCTCCACTCACTGCAACCTCTGCCTCCTGGGTTCAAGTGATTCTCCCATCTCAGCCTTCCAAGTAGCTGGGATTACAAGTGTCCGCCACCATGCCCAGCTAATTTTTATATTTTTAGTAGAGACGGGATTTCACCATGTTGGTCAGGCTGGTCTCGAACTCCTGATCACTCAGGTGATCCACCCGCCTCGGCCTCCCAAAGTGCTGGGATTACAGGCGTGAGCCATCACGCCCAGGCCTCTTCTGTATTTTCATTGTTCGCTTTTCTTGTCTGTCTCCCCTACCTGACCGTAGGGCCCTGAGGCAGGCTTGAATAGCTCATCTCTGTGGTTACTGAAAGGTAGCTGGCCAGGGCTGGCCACTGAAAGGGATCAAAAACGAAAAGGGGAAAAGGAGAAAGAAGATGGGTGGAAAATGAGAAATATGGGGGAAACAGAGCCGGGGTATTTTCAGCCCATGAAGAAGTGGCCACAGGCTATAAATCTGTCTTTATGAACACCCCCCCAGCCATCTGCCCCCAAAACTTTGGCACAAGAAATCTCTGCCTTTTCTATAAAAAATTCAGCTCATATGAAAATTGTATATACATGTTGAGTATTATCTGGGCTTTGCATTTAGAAAAGAAAAAAAAAATCTTTAGCTATTGCCTGTGTCTGTTTCTTTGTCCGGCCCTTTGAGGCTCTGGTCTGTGAGTGTCTGTGCCAGTGTGCATGGCTGAGAATGGATGCTTTATGTGCAAAGGAAACACGGCTTTTCTTTGGCTGGTTCTCTGAACTCAGCTGCCTGTCACAGGGCTGGCTGCCTCGATCCGCTTCAAGGAAGTCTCACGTTTGTATTTTAGTTCTGTATTGAGGAGGCTGCTGCCTTTCCAGGGAGTCTTCTGGGACATCCCCTGAATCAGGAGGGCCTGGGGGCCATGGAAGTCTCAAGGCCCAAGTGCCAGGCCTCACAGAGCAATCTTTCCCCTGGGGAGGTTATCTGTGGCAGTGAAAAGTGAAAAGGAGTCAGGTAGACATGGGTGCAAATCTGACTCTCAGTTCCCAGACATGTGACCTTGAACAAGCTCCTTGACCTCTCTATGCCTCAGTTTCCTCATCTGAAAAATGGAGAGAGCAGAATTGCCACCTCAATAGAGCTGCAGTGCAGAATAGGTAAGATAATGCATACGACTACATTTTGGGCTCTGAAAGGATAAGTGCACATGTTGATTTTTTATTAATGTAAAGGGAAGTTAAAATTGAAGTTTTAGCTGAGGAACCAAGGTATGACAGCTGCTGCAAGCCACAGGTGGGCTGAGGCCAGCCCAAGAGTGCAGGATTTACAAAAGTAAAATGCAAAAACCAGTTGCACACTTATTGAAGCTTGCCACCTCTTTGGAAGACAGAAAAGGGTTGGGCTGTGGAAATTTCAGAAAGATTTTGTGAAGACTTCTTTGGAAAAGGAGTTTGTGCCTTCACTCTTAGCCCTAGTTCCTAGTGACTCCCAGAGAGCTTGTTTTGTGTGCTTGTAACTGGGTGATTGTGGTGGGCTGGGGTCTGACTCAGGCTTAAGGAAGCTGTAGTTGGTGGCAGCAGAGGAGAGGAAGTAGGGACATGGCCTACGATGGTTGGGCAATGATAGATGAGGCGGAGGGCAGGGGAAGGGGGTGTTACACTCCTAGTAGGAATGTCAGCCTGGGGTCATTGTGAAAGGGATTCTGTTCAGAAGGAAGTACCTGGAGAGGCCAAGAAGGGGAATGGCGAGTTACTGGGCAAACAAAAAGCTCACCTGCATCGAGGGAGTTGTAATCATTGGTGGGGCAGCAGGGCTCTCCCCAAATAACCTATAGAGCATTCAGGAGGGAAATTGTCAACTTAAAACATCTATCAGACTCAGAGAGGACAAAGCCAGTCTTTGATAGTCCCATCCAATTAAGAACTTCCCCATCCCCTTTGCCTCCCTTCTCTATCCCCATGTGATTCTTGGAAGGACCAGAAAACAGGTTAGCAAGCTAGTGGAGAAGCAGAAAAGCCAGACCCACAGGTTTCTTTTGGCAGCAGGCCTTAGGGGAAAGAGGGAAGAAAATGTAAATAATGAATTGAAGCAACATCCCTGATTTAAAGCTACCACAGGATGTTTTATTACTTAACAATGATTAGAAAACTCAAGGATCTGTCCGTATTCTCATTCTAGGGCAAAGAATGGACTGAACAAAATGAAGAGTTTTAAAGAGAAATGGGAGACAAAAATAAAGTTGCTTTAATGAGTCCTGCTTATTCAATGTATTGGATACATGATTACTTATCTAGCACTAACCATGTGCTAAACACTGTACAAAGCACTTTATATTTTCAAAATAAGCCATGGAGATGGATGCTATTCTAATTTCATTTTGCAAAGGAAAAAATTCAGAAGGGTTAGATAACCTGAGTTGGGTTTCAGGGAGGATGGGCAGGAGCCAGGATTGGGGTCAGGCAGTGAGGCCCCAGAACTGGCCACCCTATCACTTTCCCTCTGAGGTGTCTCAGCTGGCAAATCAGACAAGGTATTTGAGGAAGGACTAAAGTTGGGCCTCATGCCTCCAAGTGCACTAAGCTAAAAATATTTCAAGAGTTCATGGGACTTTTCACCAATCCTTTTGGGAAAGGATTTCAGGGAGACCTGCTGTTTGGGCTAGAATGACTTGGTTTTAAATGTGAAGACCCACTCCAGCTAACTTAAGGAAGAAGAACATTATCATAAGGATACTGGGATGTATTCGGGAAGCCTGTCACCACTCTCTCTGCCTCCATTCTTCTTGCTCATTCTCCTCCTTCTTTTCCCATTGCACACCCTGAAGTCCATTTTGCAGAGCAGGACTACCCCAGTTTCCCAGTTAAGGGAACTTCAGTTCCAGTTCGAGGGAGACCAGTTGGCTGAATCCTGACTTGAAGTGTAGAGCATGATTCAGTTAAATATATACTGAGCAACTACTAGGTTCTGGGTTTTATTTTAGGCATTTAAGATATAGCAGTGCACAAAATAGATAAAAAGGGCGGGGAAGAACAAACACCAAAACAAAAGGGGCTTCCCCTTGTGGTGTTGAGAGGCGGGTGTTCCCACTGGAAGAGTGGGTTTCTGATTGGTCTTTCTTGGTCAGCTGACCTCTTCTAGCTCAATCATCCGTGCCCAGGGCCGGGCCACAGGGTACGGCGGAGGTGGCTGCATGCAGGTACCTGGGACTGAGCTGGGATTGGCGTCGTGGGCTGCTTGTCCCTGAAACTGTCGGTCCGAGCCAGAAGACTGCAGGCACAGTCCAGTTGGTCCTAGCAAAAGCCCTTGAACAGTGGTGGTGACCGGCTGCTAGATCCTATTGACGTTCTCTCTCGTGTGGGCCACCACTCATTAGCCTTGCCCCAGTATCTTTCATACTGGGTTTGACACACAATTGTCCTTTATTTCACCCCCTTTTGTGTTGCCTGAAGCTAAACCTTATTTTACCCGTTGCTTTTTGCTCTTCTTTCCTTCCTGAGTGAGCCTTTTAAAGGAGGAAATGGGGAAGTCTGGCCCTGGCCTGGTGCGGGCAGCAGCTGAGGCGGAGCCTGGGGGTGACAGAGCACACAGAGAGAGGACAGACTATCCCGGAACTGTTGTCCCCCAGATGGTCTCCTCTGAGGCAGTGACCCTGCTTTGTACAGCTGGGCCTGGCTGAGGGAGCTGGCTGAAAGGGCCTTGTCAGAGTGCCCTCAGCCTTCCTTGTCCGGCTGGCTGGGATTGGCGAGGACCTGGGCAGCCGGGGTCCTCGCCTGCTTCCTGTTTGATGGGCACTGCCATCAACGTTAGTAATGCCAGCTGCTGCTTTTCAATTGGCCAGGTTCTGGGCCTCCCCGCCTTCCAACCATTTCTACAGAGGTTTTTTTTCTTTTTTCTTTTTTTTTCGTTCCTTTTTTCTTCTCTTTTTAAAACATGAGCTACTGCACATTCAGTAATGCAATAGATTACATCAGATGCTGCATTTGCCGGCCTCAGCACTGCGCTACACTCCTCACTGCTGCAGTAAGGATGCAAACCAGGTTTATGTTAGGATGGAGTTCACGGTGCAGAATCCCTAGACAGGTTTCTGTGGGATCCTTGGTTTGTCAGTTGAGCAGCATGCTACTCTGTCTTTTCTTGGTGGTTAAGAGCATGAAATTCTGAGTGGAGAGACCAAGATTCAATCCTGCCAGGGCCACTTTCTGTATGTGTGACCCTAGGCATGTAACTTAAACCTTGGTGCCCCAGTTTCTCGCGTAAAATGAAGGTGATAGTGGTTTCCTCTCTGCATCATTGTGAGTTGAAATCGGGATGATATACACAAAATGCTTACCATGATTCCTGGCACAGAGTACCCACCCAACACACGGCAGCCATTGTTAATGTATTTGTTACAGACCTCCTTGAATTCTGTTCCCCAACATAATCTCCCACTAGCTGGGATTGTGGAGGGCCCAGACACACAGGGTCCTTGCCTGCTTCCTGTTTCATGGGCACTGTGATCGGCTTTGGTAACGGCAGCTGCTTCTGGCCATAATGACAGTGTGCTGAAACCAGGCTTTGTAGTCAGACAGACCTGCAAATTTGTGACAATCACACATACCTCTAGGGTTATGAGAATTAAATGAAATAATGGGTATAATCATAATACATGTATATAAGCACTTTACACATCTTATTCACTTAATCCTCCCAGCGACTCTAAGATGTAGGTAATATTATTATGTGTATTTTACACATAGGGAAACTAAGACATTAACGAAGGTGTTAAGTAATGGGTTCAGGCTACAAGCTAGTACGTGAATAAAGGAAGAAGTGGGTAGGGTAAGCCTGCCTACTCACTGTACCAATTGCCACCCTCTACCTTACTGCCTGAAGCGCCTGGCACCCACTAGGAGTTCCAAAACTGTGAATTACATTTCTATACATTGCAGGTGTATAAATGAGAAGGCTGCAGAGCAGGGTGGATGTTTGGGATAATATCCATGGGAATCACTGGGGAGTAAAGTCAAGCCAATGATACGATCTAATGAAGTTAAGAGGACCTACTCTGTGCCAGACGTTGTCCTGGAAGATTGGCATTGTGTAATTCAAATTCATCCTGAGATCACGGTGTGTCGTAGATGAATTGGTTCCTTCAGTTAATGTGAATTTTGTCCACACGTATCTCTGAGCTTCCTGATTTCAGATTACTCCAGAAAAATCACTTTTCCTAAGGACTGGGAGGAAAAGTGACTCTTACAACCAGCCCAAACTGAAGAGCAAACAGGATGTGCAAAGATTTGGAAGGACAACCCTGTCACAGCCAAATTTGCAGCCTTATTTTCCACTGGTCCAGAAAAATATATGCACAGTGCAAAGCAGTCTCCAGGCTGAGAACCTGGAGGTGTCAGTCAGGGGCTGGGAGGAAACAGATGGCATGCTCAAATTAGGCAATTTGAGGAATGTTTAATAAAGGAGCTATTTACAAAGGTATGGGCAACCCACAAGATACGGTGCAGTTTCCTGGGGCTGGTAATAGCTGAGTGCTGTCAAGTCTCCTAGGCCTGAGAGGACAAGAGACAGAGTGCTGACCTGGACCCTGAGATAGAGAGCCCGGTGTGCAGGATCTGTAGCCTTTGGTGGAGGGACTCAGCCAACCGATAGTGGCCCAGCAAGTGGAGGCAGGGGAATAAATACTCCAACCTCACTTTCTATCTCCTGCCCCACCCCCTGTAGTTTGAGCCCAACCAAGAACCAGACAGCAAACGGGCACCATTGATTCTGGTCACTGAAATGAGCTCCCAGAATCACAGAGCAGTTCCCAAGAGGCTAGACTGTGGGTCTAGAGAGGCAAAGGGAAGATTTCTGAAACCTGTTTCTCAACTGGAACCCTAGAGAGGCTGTTGTCCCCCAGGACTGGAGATTTAGAGGAAAAGTCAAGTTTGGAATCCCAGTGATAGTGACCTGTTTCTGGGATTGTGGAGACGGGTGGCAGGGCTAAGACTAGGTTTGTGCTGGCTGAGCTGGAAGGCTGACATGACCTCTAACCCTCTATACTAGGGATGTGGGCTCTTTACCTATTCAAACTGAAGTTAGTACTCAACCTAGGTTTTCTCTATGGCTATACTCTTAAATGCCACAGATAGCCAAAGGGAACCTTCCAAGATCAGGAGTGACTCTGATTGCAAATTCCTTCACGTCCTTCAAATCCTGCTTCATTTCTTCTGTGGTGTCTTCCCTGATGTTTCCATATGCCTGTTCCACATACACAAATAAAATGAAAATACAGATCTAACATGTAGACTCCCGACAATGGTATGTTTTACTCATTTCCACATGCCCGGAACCTGACACAAGGCTGACATATTGTAGAATACCAATAAATATTTGTTAAATCTTTACGTTTCTGTAGTCCTTAGCAGATTCCAATTTAGCCGGCATTTATTAAGCCCCCGCTACATTCCAAGTACTATATCAGGCCATTTTCTTATCAATTTGCTCATTTAATATTCCTGACAACCCTGGTTATATTTTACTCATTTTTACAAATGAGGAAACTGAGGCTCAGAGAGATGAAAGAGGCAGACAAGAATTTGAAATAGAGTTCTGCTTCCCTGGTATAATGCTCTTTCCTTTTCTGCTCAGGAGCTGTCCCTTGATTGGCCGCTGAACAGTTACTTTATCCATATGCATGAACTGGCTGCATGAATGAGCCCAGCAGAGCCTCTGTATGTGTGTGTATGCTTTGTGAATCTCTGAACCTATCAATTGATGGTGCTGGCCTGCTCATAGGGCTCGTCCCACTTTGATGGTTGCTGCCAAGTACTCATGGATATTCTCCCTTCAAGTCTACGTTAAACCCATTGTTCAATATGAGATGGGGTCAGATGGATGCTGTGCTGAACTCACGTCTAAATTGGATGCAGGGATCTGGCTCCTGCTTGTCTCTATTAATTCAACACACATATTTCAAACAGTTTCCTCGTTGAACAGTAAAAACATAAAATTGTCAAGGGCCTACCCTTTCGTTTTTCTACAATGGAGCTGCCAAAATTCTAATTGGCCAATAAAATGCACCTGCCATAGAAGAGCCCCAAACACACCCCACTTAGCAAAAAGAGAACAAAAGCTAAAAGTTGTTCCTTATTATATAGATTCCATATGCCCTGAGCTTGCATACGGTGCTTTCCATCAATCCTCCTAATGGCTCTGAAGATAGGAGCTATTGTGAGTTTTTGTTTGTTTGTTTGTTTATTTTTGAGACAGTCTCACTCTGTCACCCAGGCTGGAGTACAGTGGTGCAATCTCAGCTCACTGCAAGCTCTGCCTCCTGGGTTCAAGCGATTCTCATGCCTCAGCCTCCCATGTAGCTGGGATTACAGGCACCCACTACCACACCCGGAGTTTTGTATTTTAGTAGAGACAGGGTTTCACCATGTTGACCAGGCTGGTCTCGAACTCCTACCTTAGGTGATCCACCCGCTTCGGCCTCTCAAAGTGCTGGGATTCCAGGCCTGAGCCACCACACCCGGCCTTAGTTGTATTTTACAGGTGATGGGCCTGAGGCTTCGGGGTGTTGGGGGACATTTTTCCAAACGTAGCTTGGAAGTGGCAAAGCCAGGATGCGAGGCAGACCCAGATGTCTGGCTCTTGCCACGGATGGGACTAGCCAAGGGTTGCTTTCTACTGCTTCTAAGCCACTGGCCTCAATCACAGATCTTGTCATCTCCACTCTTTCTCATCACCTTGTGCCCTATTTTGCCGAGGATTCAGGGCAGATTCAGATCTGGCCTAGAAAAGCATCCTCCTGACCCCTCAGAGAGAGGGAGAGACAGGAATGTGTTTCTAGGTTGTTCTGTGGAACCTAAGGTACTCTCATGACAAGCATTTCTCCTTCCTGTTAGTCCTCAGGACTCTTTATCTGCCCCTTTGTATGACCTTGTCATGGGTTGCCTCACTCATTTCTGCCTCTCTCCCTTTGTAGGCAGGAGCCTATTCAAGGGCAGGGCCTGTGTCTGACTCTTCTTCTCTTCCTTCCCACCTGAATTCTCAATGTTCATCAAACATGTACTGAGCACCAATTATGCGCCAAGCTTCATGTCAGATACTTGCACAACTGTGGCTTTGTTTTCTGTTTGTGGCAACTCATGAGGAGTAGATTGTAGGATCTGCCCATTTTACAGATGAGGATGCTGAGGCTGGGAGGGGTGAAAGAACTTGCCCACGGCCACAGAGCTGGTATCTGATCATAGGCCTATTTTGCTCCACTGTGATGGTCTTTCTGCAACATTGTACTGCTAAGTAGGTGCTCAGCAAAAGTTGGTTGTCTGAAAAAGGAAGACAGCAAGGAAGAGAAGAAGGCAAACGGCTGAACAAATTTCAAAGACAAGAAAATAAAAGGAAGTAATTGAATATTTCAAAGCAGTAAATTGGTGGAAGATTAGAGAAACGGGTTTAGGGTGTAACTTCCTCTCTTCTAAGGTCACAGAAAGAAGAGCACCCACCCATGACCAGAAAATAAGCAAGGTGGCAGCAGCTGGAGTGTTAGCTACAGAGTGGATCTTTCACTGGGCTTTCTGTGAGGATGGAAATACTCAGATGGTCATCACAACATGAGGTTGGACCGTGTAGCATGTGTGCTCTATGTGGGAACATTAATGTTCTTTTCAGGGAATGTGCGTAATTTATATACACAGTATATGCATATACCTATATGTGGAGTAAAGTCAGAACTCACTGCTCTTGGTGTTAAATGACCAAGGTTCAAATTTCAGGTTAGTTATTTCCAAGCTGCCCAGTCTTTGGTGAAACCTCTCATCTCTCTTAACCTTAGTTTTCTCCTCTATAAAATAGGTATGAGCAGATTCCTCACTGTACAGAGGGTTAGTAAAGTGGTGAATATTTGCACTGAATAGGGGTTTAGTTCAATGTTGCCCACAGCATTCTAATATCTAACTTATTTATTTCAAACGCAGAAAGGTAAAATAGGCCTCTCTGCTGCTAGCTCCCCCTCCCCACCTGGGTTATTACCTGGAAGCAGTTCAGAGAAGCAGAGGACACCACAGACTTTGGAGCCAGACTGCTGCACCATTTCCAAGCTGGGTGACCTAAGGAGGCAATTTATTTAACCTCCCTTTGCCTTAATTTTTCCATGTGTAACATGGGAATAATTATAGGACCTCCATCTTAGAGTTCTTAAGAAGAGTTCCAAGATTCCGGGGTTCCAAGCTTTCTTGGAACCCTGCCTGGCACACAGCAAGGGTTCAGAAAATGTAAGTTATTACAGCGTTGTTATTATTTTTGTGTGCTGAGTGTTTTCTTGTGGCTGCGTTTCAAGGGTTGCTTTGGCCCCTGCCCCCGTCATATTCCAGCTGCCAAGCTGAGGAACCCAGATGTGCAGGGCAGCGAGGAGAGAGGGTTGTTGTCTTTCAGTGATGTCAGGAGAGTTCCTTATCAATAATTGAACAGTTTTTCCAGGAACCCAATCTAGAGCATGCAGTGCCCTGGCTGCAGCAAGGCCTGGCTGGCCGGCGTTCCCGGAAGGCTCTGGGCAGAGGGGATTGTTATCTCGGTGCTGGTCCTGCCTGCTCTGTGGGGGAAGGGATCTTGCTGCTGGTGGCAGGGCTTCTGCTGGAGGGTGGGACTCAAGACTCAAGCCTGGGACAGCGTTCTTAATCTTCACCCAGGCCCTCCCGCACAGTCCTGTTCCAGTAGTCCTTAGACTAGCCCTATTCTTCACCCAGTTTGCTCAAGCCAGGAGCCTGGAAGTCATTCTGAACACCTCCCTTCCCTTGCTACTCACTTTTAAGCTGTTGACAAGTCTGCGTTATTTTGCTCTTAAACATGTCCCAAATTTGCCCCATTCTTCCTTTCTCATTGCCACTGCCCTCATTCAGCTGTGTCTGGCCTTCTACAGCACCCCACTGGCTTCCCAGGTCCCCATCCTGCAACCCTTCCCCACTCCCCTCTTTCTAAAACACATACACACACACACACACACACACACACACACACACACACACACACAGAGAGAGAGAGAGAGAGAGAGAGAGAGAGAGAATAATCTTTCTAAAATGCAAATCCGGTCATGTCACCTCCATACCTAAACCCTTCGATGCCTCTCTGTTGCCCTCAGGAAAATATATTCAACCCCTTTATGTGATCCTCAAGATCTGTTGCCAGCCTCTGTCCAACTTCATCTTGAGCCCTTCTGGTCTTCATTTGTGACCTTCTGGCCACATTGCCCTGTGTTATTCCCTGTCCTGGGCGAGCTACATCTCACCTCTAGGTCCTTGCCCTTCTTGTTCTCCCTACCATGACTGGCTCCTACACATCCTGCAGTTCTCAGATAATGTCACCTCCTCATAGAAGCTTTTCCTGATCCTCCTGTCTAAAGCAGTGACCACATACCCCACCCTTTTCCCCTGCTCCAGCCCTTGCATATTTCCACCGTGAGATAATCCCAACAAGAATAACCTTTTCAATCTACCAGCTTTCTTATTTATCATCTGTCTCTCGCACTAGAAGGTGAGCTCCTTGGGGACACACAGATCCTGCCTGACTTGCTCATAGCTACATCCTCAGGACATCCAATAGCCCCTGGTGTCTGGCAGGTGGCCAGCAAATATTTATTCGTCAGGCAAATGCAAGCGGGGAGGTTGTGTGGTGGAGTGGGGTGAGTGCTGGACTTGGTTCCCCAGCTCTGTCACCTGTTCCCTATGTGCAATGAGGCACGTCATCATCATTACTCTCTGAAGCTTGCAGCTGGAGTCAGGGGATCTTGGGTCTAGTCAGACTCTGCCACTTCCCTGCTGTGTGAGCTTGGGCAGCTCAACCTATCTCTCTGAGCCTCCTTTATTCCTCATCTGTCAAATGAGGATTGGACTGCCTGCCTCGCAGAAGAGCTGTCAAGATTCCATGAGATGAAGAAGGTGGAATCCATCCTCGTAGATGGAATCTGGCACATTTGGGGGTCTGCCAAATCCCACCAGCTTCTTGCGCTAAGTGGGACAGACAGATCCTATGTTCACCCCACAGAAGTCACAGCCAAAGAGGCTGAAAAGCAAACATCCAGCCAAGAGCCTGGCTAGACAGCACCCCACTTCAAAGGAACCAAGCCAAAGCAACAGCACCCAGAGTGTTTTCTTCCTCCTTTCGGGGAAGGAGGGCTCCCTCTAAATTTCACTGTATTTCCCTTCGGGAAGGGACTGCCAAGGAGCTCAGAAAGACCTTGGACACTCAACCACAAGCTTTTCTTCTGCAGTGGGAGTGCCCATCATGCCAATTGGATAACCTGATGGATTATTATGGGATACAATTGGCCTTACAGGGTCCCCCTGCTGAGAGAGCCACAAGGACAATAGGTCAAATGGCTTTGCCGTGGTAACATTCACTTTGTTTGCAAGACTTTATCATAACACTGGCTGGAAAAGATGATAAAAAGGATTAGAAAATGCGTAAGATGCTTTGCACCAATGTCAGAGCTGGTGGTGATAAGGAAGGTGCCACGTGATCCTACCCTGTAGGAGCTGGTGACTTTAGGTTTTGTGGTTATGAACTCCCAGCTATAAAAACACCTTTACTGTTGGGACTCCTACAGGAAAAATTATCTCTGTTATTGGGACTATAGAGTTCTCTAGTATAAACTTCCCCTTTTGTCGGTCCCATCGCAACAATTTATTTTACAACCGTGACCTAGAAGTCAGGGTTGCTCTGGCATTAAAGCCAGAAAGGGCCATTGATGCTTAGCAGATAGCCTTCTGCCTGCTTGCCAGGGTGCTGTATTTAAGAAAAATAATGTGAGGTAGGGGCACTTTGCACAGTACCTGCTATAGAGTAAGCCCTATAAACATTAGCTGCTCTTACTCCGACTCCTATTTTGTTAACAGTAATATGTGTAAGTGCACTCTGGAGCCGCAGATCCTTTTTTGGAATGAAGTCTCTGTTAAAGAAATTCTAGGAGTCTGGAATGTGTTCTAACAGCCCAGATGAAGTGAATTTGGTTCCAGTGCAGGTGACCCTTAAACTGTCATCCTATATCCATCCAGATACCTAGTTATCTCTCATTCCTAAGGCTGACCCAGATAAGAAACTCCCGATTGAGGGGAAGGAGGGAACTCACATAATGTAAACACCTGTCAGCTACCTCCAAACACCTTATTGCATTTAAGTCTCATGGCAAGCTGGAGGAGAACGGCGGTTTTCCTCAACTTACAGAGAGAGAAACTGAGTCTCAGCACAATTTAGTTACTCACAAGAGGACTATAGCTAGAAAGCAGCCAGGCTGACTTGAACTCATGTCTTGATGCCTCTAAAGGCTGAAATTCTCTACTGTCAGGAATGGATTCTCACACCTTGGCTACTTCTTTATAAGCCAGGAGCAAATTTGAGCTTGCAAAGTTTGTATTTGTTTAAAAAGTGGCATCCTTAGTCCTGGCCAACGTGGTGAAACCCCATCTCTACTAAAAATACAAAAATTAGCTGGGTGTGGTGACACGTGCCTGTAGTCTCAGCTACGCGTGAGGCTGAGGCAGGAGAATTACTTGAACCAGGGAGGCGGAGGTTGCAGTGAACTGAGATCGCGCCACTGCCCTCCAGCCTGGTGACAGAGCGACACTCCGTCTCAAAAAAAAAAAAAAAAAAAAAAAAGTGGCATCCTTAGCTGCAATTTATTTTCCAGTGTCCATTCCCCATTTTAAGGGCAGCCCTGCACCAGGCCTTTAACTTCTCTGCCTTAGCTGGTCAGGCTTCTCATCTGTAACCCAACCCACAGCCAAAGCAGAATCCAGTCAGAGTAAGTTATCTGCTGTCAGGGCTGCTTAAATATTTCATGGCGGCCTGGATCGCTCTGCTCTGGGGCAGGCAACGCAGCTAATGGATCAGCTGTAGGCACCAGATGTCCAGGGGATGGGGATAGATGGGCTGGAGGAGGAAGCCGGCAGACGATAGATGCTCAGGCCAAGCATCTTGTTAAGGATGAAGCTGTGTGTTTATAAGGGGTCAAATTTTAAAATGCTGGATTTAGATGGGCCCTCGAACCTGAACTTAGGGGAAAGGCTGCTTTAGTGTTTTTGTGGCCTTTATATCAGCCCTTGCATGATCTTCTAAGAAACACACACACGCCCACACACACACACACACACCCTGTGAAGAAAATGGCTGAGTGCCTCAATCTGCAGATTAGTAAGTTGAGGCTCACAGAATTGAAACAGCCGACAGGTTTGACTCACATGAAGGGATGAGAGAAGCCACATGGGCTGGACGTGGTGACTCATGCCTGTAATCCCAACACTTTGGGAAGTAGAGGTGAGGGGATGGACTGAGCCCAGGAGTTCGAGACACGCCTGGGCAACATAGGCAGATGCTCTAGGTCACCTTGGACGTAACGACAACTTTCAGTTTACTGTGTCTCTATCTAAAAAGAAGTAACGGGTTACTGGAAAGATCCTGGAACCTGTAGAGAGAGGAAAGTTGTGTTCTCTTCCCATGTCTTCCAACTACTGCCTATGACCAGATCACTTCCCCTGTCTGAGCCTAAATTTCTAAGTTCTGAGGAATTCTTGGGATCCATGGTGCCATCACATCATAACTATTGCCCCCCACCCCCAATCCCGCAGCAGATTAGGTGGGGGCTACTGGCAGAGAAAGCGAGAAGGTGGAGTAGAGGGATGATAAGGCCATTCCAATTCCGTGCCCAGGATTCTGGTCTAGAGAAAACAGCCATCAATCCTGAGCTGAGAAATGGAGGGCAGGGCAGGCAGCTGCTTATGTGTTGGTTGTCTCTTTTCTAAGAGTTCAACTGCAAAGAGAGAATGCTGATGCTGATGGGGAAATGGCAGGGAGGTGAATTCACTGGAAGTTGTACCTGTGAGCTAAGGAGCAGGGCCTCGCTAGGGAAACAAGGAGCCTGAATCCTAAAACAGGGAGGTAAAGAGTTCTGAAAGGTGGTATCTAGCCAGATGTAAAATGTCTGGGTTTAAAATGCCAGCTGTCCACTTCTGGATCACTCAGAGATGATTTATTGAGCACCTACTATATGGCAGGCACTAAGCTAAGTCCTAGAGTCCTGGAGTGAATAAGACAGACATGTCCCTGCTGTCTTGGGGCCTATGTTCTAGTGTGAGGGAGTCAAGTGCTGTCCCTAAACAAGATGAGTTTCATGAGTCCCACGGACTCTGCGGGAAACAGAACAGAATGAGATGGAGTGACTGGCGGGAGCACCTCCAACAGGGAGGTGACAGGAGTGACCTCTGAGTTGGGCCTGAAGAATGAGGTGGAGCCAGCCAGGGGGAGTGGGTCGAGCAGAAAAACAGTGAGAGGAAAGCCCTGAGGCTGCCTGTAAATAAGGAGACCTTCTGTAAATGAGGGAGGCCTTCAGCTGAAAGTCACAGAAAAGGCGGACTCAAGGTGGCTTCTACGATAAGCACATTTTTATCTCACTGAGCTGGGAGTTCTCAAGTAAAAGGGTGGAAAATGCGGAACACAGCACTGCTCCACCACGTCATCAGGGCCTGGGTTCCTTCTGTGTCTCTGCCCATCCCAAGACTGGGTCCCTTCATGGTGCCTGTAGTGCCAGGCACATCCAGACATAACAGTGCCTAGCAGAACAAAGAAAACTTCTGTATCTTTTCTCAAAGAGAAGAAGCTTTCCCCAGGAGTCCCCAGCACACTTTTCCTTAGACCGCAAGTGACTCACAAGCCCAGCCCGAACTACACAAGTGAGAGAAATGGTATTTTCCATGATTACATTGGGTATCTAATTGATACTGGGTAAGATAACCTATCTTGATCAGTGGACACTTCTATCAAATCAGAGTCCTGTTGGCCAGGAGGGAAAAAGGAAAGAGTGTTAACAAGGCAGCCCACAGGGCCCAGTACAAATAGGAACAAGACGGTGGTTAGAGGGAGGAAGAGAGGGCAAATGTAGAAAGAATCAGGTGTTGGCCAGGTGCAGTGGCTCACACCTGTAATCCCGGCACTTTGGGAGGCCGAGGCAGGGGCATCACCTGAGGTCAGGAGTTCAAGACCAGCCTGGCCAATATGGCGAAACCCCGTCTCTGCAAAAATATAAAAATTAGCTGGGCATGATGGCAGGTGCGTGTAATCCCAGCTACTCAGGAGACTGAGGCAGGAGAATTGCTTGAATCCAGGAGATGGAAGCTACAGTGAGCCCAGAGCCTGGGCAACAGAGTGAGACTGAAAAAAAAAAGAAAGAAAGGAAGACAGAAGGAAGGAAGGAAGGAAGGAAGGAAGGAAGGAAGGAAGGAAGGAAGGAAGGAAGGAAGGAAGGAAGGAAGGAAAGAAAATAAAGAATCAGGTGTCCTAGGAGGAGGTGAGGTCAGAGAGACGGGCAGGGAAGCACCGATTTGCTTGTGAACAGGCTGCGTTCCTCATCTGTAAAAAATGAAGCTGATAATAATATATTTCATAAATGTACCAACAATACATGATAAGGCTCACCATTGTGTAATGTGCCATCAAGAAAGAATAACAACTGTCAATTAAACTCTGATATGCCGTCAATTGTAAAATATACTCTGATCTTTGAGATGTTAAAATGTGAAAAAGAAAACAAAAAATGTGTGTGGTAGAACCATTGAAATCTGGTGGTAGCAAACTAAGGGGCAGAGGCAGAACTGGAATTTCCCTGCAGGATCCCTCTTTCTGTTCTTCCCTTGTTGTTTGATATTTGTTTTTCTTCCAGTATGGTGAAATTGTTTCTGTAGTTTGTTAGGACCATATCTTGAGAGTGGAGCCAAGAGGTTTGACTCACATGATGAGATGGAAAGTCACATGGGCTGGGTGCGGTGGTTCACACCGGTGATCTCAGCACTTTGGGAGGCAGAGGTGGGAGGATCACTTGTGTCCAGGAATTTGAGATCAGCCTGGGCAAAATAAGGAGACCTGCTCTGTACAAAAGCAATTAAAAGTCACCCTGGCTTGGTGGTTTGTGCCTGTAGTCCCAGCTACTCATGATGCTGAGGCAGGAGGATTGTTTGAGCCCAGGAGGTTGAGGCTGCAGCAGTGAGCTATGATTGTACACTACCCTCTAGTCTGGATGATGGAGTGAAACCCTGTCTAAAAAAAGAAAAAAAGAAACAAAGAAAAAGAAAAGGAAAAGGAAAAAAAAATCACATGGTATCACGTGAAAACAACATAAGTTTGAATTCCTCTTGGGTCCCCCAGCTTTGCTGGGACTTTGGGCAAGGCTCCTGCCTTCCCTGAGCCTGTTGCCTCTTCTCGCTCTCCTGGTTGCTGTGAGGATTTGCCGAAGTGGTGTGCAGGAGCCTTCCATCTCATATTCAGCACACAGTAGGTGCTCTATCCATTCCCTTCCTTGAAAGTGGGGAGAGATTGGAAAACAGCTCCCCCGAGAAAAAAATAACCTTTGTCTCAACTCTCCTTCAAAACCCACCTGCCCTAATGAAGCTCCATCTTGCCTTTTGCCTTTTGCCTTTGAGTCAACAGTTCCTAGAAATGGACACAACTTCGCAGTACTCTACATGGTGGCTGCATCAGCTTTCACCAATCTATCACCTGCAGCCGGACGTACTTGCTATTTCAGTCACACTCGCTAAGTGCTTCCATCTAAACCTCTTGAGGCTACAAGGTACCAAATGTTTTGAATTAATTGGCTTCTATTTTCCTTTCTGTACATGTGCCTCAGTGTCTTTTTAGGGTGAGATTGACTTGCAGAGTCCTTCCTGAATTCTGGCAGCCCTGATTCAACTTGGAGTTAATTATCTCTAATATGCTGTACAATTCCCTCTGTACCTTTTATGACATGGAGTTGAGACATAATTTATCCAAGTCTATCACTGGAGAATTTTTTTTTTTTTTTTAAAGAATGATGTGTTTGCCTTGTAAGAAAACCCACTCAGCCCATTAATTGTTTATTCACTGGGTGTTTCTCCAGGACAATCCTCTTTGCCCAGCATTGCGCTAGGTCCCTTATAATTCATGACCAAGCGATAGGCATCTCACAAGCCTAGCAGTCAGTATTCTTACTCCCATTTGGCCAGGGAAATAGTTAGGAATGGAGAATGGCTTGCTGTAGTAGTTCTCCATTTGCTCTCTCTGCCCTCTCTTTGTGCTGGGCTCCTTGTCCTCTGGGCTTCCTGCTGAACCCAGGAAGGAAGCCCAGAGGACACTAGCAGGAGAAGAGAGGCACTAGCAGGAGAAGAGAGAAGGTGAAGTCTTTCTTCCAGTTCCCTACCTAGTTAGGTGCCACCTGTCTGCCAGTCATTGGGTCCTTCCATGAGTGTAATACCTGATAGATGCCAATCCCACTGTTTCTTCCCTCTGTCCCCTCTGCTCTGGAGCGGGTGACAACTCCTCCCTGTTACTCTTCTTTGCATGCTTCATCATTCCTGGTTTGCTTCCTCATCCTCCCAGCACCTGTGTGGTCCCTTCCCTCTTTTTTTATTTTTATTTTTTTTTTAATTTTAGAGTAGAGATAGGGTTTCACTCTGTCACCCGGGCTGGAGTGCAGTGGTGCAATCATAGCTCACTGCAGCCTTGAACTCCTGGGCTCATGTGATCCTCCCACCTTGGCCTCCCAAGTAGCTGGGATGATAGGTGGGAGCCACAGCACACAGCACGTGGTCCCTTCCTTAAATTCTCTTCACCTGACCCATCTGCGGTGAGTGGCATTTCCTCCAGGACCCTGACTGACACACTCCATCAAGACCACACAGCTGATAGCCACATGGTGGGCCCGGGATTCCACATTCTGCACCAGTCCACCATCTCCTGAGATCTGCCCTCCCGTGTCTGTTATCCTGAGAACTTGGGGTTTTCTTGGATAAGGAAAAGGAAGGTGTGTTTTATCTTCAAACATCTTTATATTTTTGATAGGACACTTAGAGGAAATCAGGCTTTTTTAGAATTCAGTGAGAGCACATGTGTTTCACTCTCAAAACTCAAATCAAATTCATCCCATTGAAATCAAACCCCTAGTTCCTTTTGAAAGACTGTTGTCCGGCTGTAGCTTCAAAGGCAACAGCGGAAAGCTATACCAACCTGTTAGGGCTGCCATAACAAAGTACCACAAACTGGGTGGCTGAAAACAATGGCAACGCGTTCTCCCACAGCTCTGGAGGCCAGGGTTGGAAAATCATGGTGTCAGTAGGGCCCTGCTCCTCTGAAACTCTGGGCAGATGCTTCCTTGCCTCTCCTCGCTTCTGGTGGTTTGCTGGCGATCTTTGATGTTCCCTGGCCTGTAGCTGCATCACTCCAGCCCCTTCCTCTGGTGTCATATGGTGTGCTTCCCTTATGTGACTGCATGTATGTGTCTCTTCTCCTCTTCTGGGAAGGCACCAGTCATATTCGATTAAGGGCCCACCCTACTCCAGTATGACCTCATCTTAACTAAGGACATCTTCAACAGCCCTACTGTCAAAGAAGGTCACACTCCAAGGTATGGGGGTCAGGGCTTCAACATATCTTTTTGGGTGACACAGTTTTACCCATAACAGAGCCACCAATGAAGACGGTGTTGACTTGGTGCAAGGAGGGTCTGTCTGTCACTTGGAGCTAAACCAGTCTCCAAGTGGCCATCAGACCCTCCTTGACCTAAGTCAAAAAAGAAAAAGATTTAAGAAAAGAAAAAATCAGGAGCTATGATAAACATTTCAGGGTGGGCAGACCTTTTTTTCTTAATGGCCACAGGCAACATTGTTTTCTGAGCAAAGCCATCTTTATATGAATTTCTCATCTGGAGTGACAGGGATGGAGTGGTAGAGACTTAGAGAAGTGAATGATTGGATAGTTCATCATTTTCACAGAGCTGAGAGGACCTGTGGAGGCATTCAATGTGTGTGTGTGTGTATATTGGTGGCTGGGCAGTGGGGAGCTGGGGAATGAAGCAGATGTTTAAAACAAATTCCTTTTCTGTCTTTCAGAGCAACATTTCTCAGTCTGCACCAGCCTGTACAGTACGCAGGAGCGGGAGACTGCAAGGGTAGAGAGGACAAGAGAATCCCAGGGCAAGGGGAGAAAGGGGCGTGGAGGAAAAGAGACTTTGGAGAGGTTCTAGAAAATTGCAAGAATCAGCACCTCTTCCTTCCTCTTTCCTCCCTCCCTTCCTGCCCTCCTTTCATCTATTCCTCTTCCAGACTTCCCCTCCCATCCTTGACTGACTCCCAATGCATCCCATATCATAATCTTGCTAAATAAAGATTAGGAATTAGGCTGTCTGGAATCTGCAAATTAAATGATTGAGCCAAACAGAAGTGAAGGCCACCGAGGGGGCATGTGGCAAGGAGGCTGTGACAGTATATGGAACACGTCATGTCCAGCAATGACAGGACATTGCCTGAGCCATCTCCAGTCTGAGCAGGCATTTAATGAACAAATGCAGAAGTACCCCAAGGATCCGAGAGGAAACTGCCACGCGGGTGGAGAGATAAGCCTCAGAGCCCCGCTCCAGGTGCTCTTTTCAAGGCTCCTTGTTATAGGGAAAATGTGATTTACATCTTTTTTTTTTGTGGCTGTGAATTATATTAATGAACAGCTATGTGCTCACTGAAGTTACTGTGACCCAGAAGAAATGGTTTCAACAGTATTTGAATTTCTCATGTTTAAATTCTGTCTCTCTCTCTCTCTCTTTTTGGAGAGAGAGACATGTAAGAGAAATCTCTGTTTGGAAAGAGAGACATTTAAGAAAAATCTTCACAGAGTGCCAACAAGTACAGAGTAAAGCAGGCATTTCCCTTCCATCTCTGATTCCTGGTTCCCCAGAGGCCACCTCTATTACTCATTTTCTTCAATTAATTATCTCCAAAAAACAAAAAGTCTATGTCTTGTTTGTTTGTAGTGTTATAACTGTTTCAAATGAAAATGCTCTAAAGTAACACAAGAGAGTCCCCCACCCCCGCACCACTAAAATAAAACTTGTTTCTCTGGGGAGTAAGTTTTTCTTCTACTGGGTCATATCACCTCAAAGTGAACAAGTAGGGCTAGAACACATGACCAATTAAATCTGGAAATACCCTGTGAGGTGGGTGTTGTTACTCTCATCTGTAGGCATAGTTATCCCCATTTTACTGATGAGGAAACCGAGTTCCAAAGACTAAGCAACTTACCAAGACAAAGTCTGACCATAGGTCTGGGGGGACTCTTTTCAGTGCATTTAGCAGCCTTATAGTGTTTTCCAAGACTACTGGTCTATTTCATGGTCAATTATTCCCAAATAAGTGAATAAATAAATGATTAAATCAGGCTGGACGCGGTGGCTCATGCCTGTTATCCCAGCACTTTGGGAGGCTGAGGCGGGTGGATCACTTGAGGTCAGGGTTCCAGACCAACCTAGCCAACATGGCAAAACCCTGTCTCTACTAAAAATACAAAAAAAAATTAGCTGGGCGTGGTGGCGGGTGCCTGTAGTTCTAGCTACTAGGGAGGCTGAGACAGGAGAATTGCTTGAACCCGGGAGGTGGAGGTCGCAATGAGCTGAGATTGCATCACTGCACTCCAGCCACCATCTCTAAATAAATAATTGAATAAATTGATCCCCAACAAATTTTTATTAAGCACCTATTATGTATCCTACTAGGTGATTTAGGAGCATATACAAGTAAGGGATGGTTCATATAAAGATGGCTGCACATTTTGAGTCTATTTTGAATCTGAACTGGCCCTCTTGCTTTGCTTTGACAAAAAGAATGCAATAGAAGTGCTTCTGTGTAACTCCCAAAGCTGGGCCATAGGAGATCTGCAGCTTTCATTTTCACACCCTTTGAATATTCCTTTTTAGAATCCAGCTGCACATGCCACATAGAAAGACCACAGGGAGAACTGAGAAGCTCAGTTGACAGCTTCAGCTGAGTTCCCACCTGACAGCTAGGACCAACCACCAGTCATGAGAATGAGCTGTCTCAGCTGAGTTGAGCCTCCAGGAGACTACAGCTCCTGCCAAAACCGTGAGGACCAGTAGAACTGCCCAGCAGAGCCCAGTCAGCCCTGAGTCATGGTATACAATTGGTGTTTTTTTAAGACACTAAATTTTGAGATGGTTTATGACACAACAGATGACTGAAACATAAGGCACATCATTTGCCAAACAAAAGGAGCTTACAAACGAAATTCTGATGATTTGCCGTGCTGCTGTATATCCTTTTTATGCATCTATTTTCTGTTTAAATAGTTAGGGTTCTAATTGCAGTAGGAATCCTGACTGACACAGGAGACACTGAAGGGATTTAAAAAACTTTTTTTTCTGCTAAGAAATGCCAAGATTAAGTCTGTACTTTAGGAAGACCATGGCTGTGATGTAGAGAATAGCTAGAAGAGGAAGAAGCTGGAGGCAGGGGAACATTACGAAGCCATTGGATATTATGATGGCGGGGAAGTTGGAGGATGAGCATGTTGGAGAGATACTGAGAATGCAGACTCTGTAAGTCTTGGTGATATTGAGGGTAAGAGAGAGGCAGGTGTTAAGGAAGATGTCCCTGACTTGATCAACTGGGTAGATGGCAGTGTCATTTCCAGAGATTGTAAACCCTGGAGAAGGAGGGCAAATATGAGTTTCCTTCTTTCCTTAGTGGGCAATAGCACAGAGTAGTCGCTGGGCTCCTATCCACCCTCCAATCATCTGGTCATGTCACATCTCTCCTTAAGGCCCTTCACGGTGTCTCCATTCTTTCAGGATGAAGCCCACCATCCTCACTGACTTGCTTCTTACTCCCACAGCCTCATCCACAGCCTTCCTCTTTGGTTCCAGGGACATGTCAGTCCACACATACACCACGTTCTTGCCTACTTCCAGGTCTTTGCTCCTGCTGTTCCTTTTGCCTGGATTGCCCTTCTTTTCTTTGTTTGGCTGATTCTTATTTCAAGATTCAGTCATCACCTCCTCCAGAAACTTCCCCATCTCAGGATAAGTGCCAGTCCTCCGAGACCCAAAAACACCCTATGTTTAACTACGGAGCTGCCCTGATCAGATTCCATGGTCATAACCTGTTTCTCTCATGGCTCCCCTGCCAGACTGAGAGTCCCCTGAGTTTAGATCTTCAGAGCTGGCACAGAGCTGGGATAGGGCTTTTCCCATGCATGACCTGACTTCTCAGCTATACTATTATCAGCACTGTTCTTCTTGTTGTTGCTTCTACTTTGCAGTGACGTGCTTCTGGGGCAATACTGTCCACATGAATTAATACATGGACTTAAAGAGCGGAAGAGGGGATGATATGGTCTGGATGTTTATTCCCTCCTAATTGCATGCTGAAATGTAGTCCCCAGTATTGGAGGTGGGGCCTAGGGGAAGGTGTTTGGGTCATGGTCAGATGCCTCATGAATAGCTTGGTGCCCTCCCCATGGTAATGAGTTCACATGATTGCTGATAGTCTTTTGTTTTCGTTTTTGTTTTTCTGAGGCAAGGTCTCACTCTATTACCCAGGCTGGAGTACAGTGGCATGATCTCAGCTTACTGCAGCCTTGACCTCCTAGGCTCGGGCCTCCCATCTCAGCCTCCCAAGTATCTGGGACCACAGGCGTGTGCCATACCTGGCTAATTTTATTTTTTTGTAGAGATGGGGTCTCACTTTGTTGCCCTGACTGGTCTCAAACTCCTGGGTTCAAGTGATCCTCCTACCTTGGCCTCCCACAGTGTTGGGATTACAGGCATGAGAGAACTGGTTGTTTAAAACTGTGTAGCATCTCTTTCTCCCTCTTTTGCCCCCTTTCTTGACACATGATATGCCTACTCCCCCTTCATTTTTTTTTTTTTTTTTTTTTTTTTTTTGAGACGGAGTCTCGCTCTGTCGCCCAAGCTGGAGTGCAGTGGCCGGATCTCAGCTCACTGCAAGCTCCGCCTCCTGGGTTCCCGCCATTCTCCTGCCTCAGCCTCCCGAGTAGCTGGGACTACAGGCGCCCGCCACCTCGCCCGGCTAGTTTTTTGTATTTTTTAGTAGAGACGGGGTTTCACCGTGTTAGTCAGGATGGTCTCGATCTCCTGACCTTGTGATCCGCCCGTCTCGGCCTCCCAAAGTGCTAGGATTACAGGCTTGAGCCACCGCGCCCGGCCACTCCCCCTTCATCTTCCACCAGGATTGTAAGTTTCCTGAGGCCTCATCAGAAGCAGATGCCAGCACCATGCTACTCGTTCAGACTGCAGAACTGTGAGCCAAATAAGCCTCTTTTCTTTATAAATTACCCAGCCTCAGGTATTTCCTTAGAGCATTGCAAATGAACGAACATAGGGGACCAGCATTTCAGAGTTGAAAAGTAAGATAAAGAAACAGGTGCAAAGTTTATACACAACTTCTTCTGGTAGTGACTTAAGCTGGAGGACAATTAGTCCCCAGGTGGCATTTTACAACTACAAGTCTCAGAGGGCATACGGAGACTGAAGAATATAAAATTGCAAAGGAAAATTGGGGATCTTCAGGAGAAGCTAGCTTCTGGGAAGTAAAGCAGCCTGGCTTGTCCCTACCTCCTTAATTCCAGACCTTATCCCAAACTGCTCGCTGGTTCAGGACCCTCAAATGACACCCGGAGTTGTATATCCCAGTCCTGCCTTCTGGAGTCATGTCACAAACTGCAGAGCAGTGACTATAGAATAGTCATAGGCAATTACAGCACTGTAGGCCCGGCAAGAAAATTCAAATTCATTCTGAAAGCTCCTACTATCTTTTCTCTTTCTGTGGAACACTTGGCTGCAGGTTTTGGGGGCTAGAGAAGGGAATAGATGCTATTGGACCTTACCGTTGGCATTGCCGTATTAGACACATGGGCACAAGATTCAGGTTGGGGGACAACATGCCAGCTAGGACAAGGCAAGTGATACAAATAGGTGAACTGGGCCAGGTGTAAGGCCATAGAGAATGATGGGAAATGAGTAAAATTAGGATGTCTCGCTCCATCCAAAGGGAGCAGGCATCACTCAGCTCCCACAGATTCTTGCCATGAAGGCGTATCTGCATTAGAAGTCAGAATTTGTAGGTGAAGACTTCCAATATCAAACATGGGACATGAATTTTTAAAAAAAAATTTAGGCCGGGCGCGGTGGCTCAAGCCTGTAATCCCAGCACTTTGGGAGGCCGAGACGGGTGGATCACAAGGTCAGGAGATCGAGACCATCCTGGCTAACCCGGTGAAACCCCGTCTCTAGTAAAAAATACAAAAAACTAGCCGGGCGAGGTGGCGGGCACCTGTAGTCCCAGCTACTCAGGAGGCTGAGGCAGGAGAATGGCGTGAACCCGGGAGGCGGAGCTTGCAGTGAGCTGAGATCCGGCCACTGCACTCCAGCCTGGGTGACAGAGCGAGACCCCGTCTCAAAAAAAAAAAAAAAAAAAAAAATTTAAACTTTTTACCAAATGAAGCACACAGCCCACAGGTGTCCAGATGGTGACCTCTCTTCTACTGACATCCTGTGCTCCAACTTGTGGTCCATATCTCAATGTTCGCTAATGCATAAAGTCACAGAATCTACCTCTCACACTTTCCAGCATTTGGGTCACTGGTAAATTTGAGGGTGAAGTAAGGTAGCAGAAAGATTTTGGGAGCCAGAAAAAAAGTGAGCTTGAATCTCAGCTGCCCTATTTCCTAGCTATGTGGTCTTCACTGAGCCTTACTTTCCACATCTGTAAACCGGGGACAATAATTGTAGTAGACACCGTTAGTTGCATGCAAACAACCATTCCCTATCCCCATGCCCTGATCCTTCATAGTAAAAGGAAATCATTTTGTTCAGGCATTGGAGGAGCAGCAGTGAGCTCAAAGGGATGAATTGTGCTCTGTTTAAGTCTTTGTGGGGACCAGTGATTTGCCTAGGGACAGCCATGAGACCGACCTTGGAGAATGAGTTGGGAAAGGAAGTCTGCTGACAAGGTTCCTGAGATATATTTTCCTCTCAATAAAAGAGAAAGTCTAAATGAAGAAGAGTCCCCTTTCTGCCGTCACCCTGACCTTCCTGTTTGAGATGCTGCAAGGTGAGAATGTGATGCTTAAAAGCGGTGGCAGCCATTTTGTGACCATGAGGGAAAGCTCAAAAGAATCCCAGAGATGCTGAGCCGGAGTGCTGGCCGTGTGGAGCTGCTTCTGAGCATTTTGTCGAGAAATGTTAGCGTCTCTATTGTTGAAACCGCTTTTCTCAAACCTGCACATGCACCAGAATCATCTGGAGGACTTGTTCGAACACAGATTGCTGCCCTCACTCCCCAAGTTTCTTATTCAGTAGGTCTAGGGTGGAGCCCAAGAATGTGTATTTCTGACAAGTTCCTGGGTGATGCCGATGATGCCAGTGAACAATTTATTTTGTTTTATTTTGTTTTTTTGAGACAGTATCACTCTGTCACCCAGGTTGAGTGTAGTGGTATGATCATAGCTTACTGCAGCCTTGATCTCCTAGGCGCAAGTGATCCTTCTGCCTCAGCCTCCTGAGTAGTTGGGACTATAGGCACACACCACCACACTCGGCTAATTTTTGTTTTTTAATTTCTTTTGTAGAGACAAGGTCTTGCTATATTGCCCAGGCTGGTCTCCAACTCCTGGATGCAAGCTATCCTCCTGTCTCGGCCTCCCAAAGTGCTGTGATTATAGGTGTGAGCTACCACGCCTGGCCTGAACCATGTTTTGAGAGACATTTTTTAAGCCACTGTTAGCCGAGATGTCCTATTGGTTGCTGCTGAACACCTCCTGACTGATGTAACGACACTTACCTGAGAGAGGCATGGTGGACATGAATGGAGATATCATATGTATCAAGCAAAAGCATAGTGTTTATTTGCATATACTTTAGCTTTTTTCTGCCTCTCCTTTTCATCTGAAGGTGCTGTTGTCCATTCAATCTCGTCTAGCTGGAGCCAACAGTGAAATGAACCTAGAGAGCTGCTCTCTCTCTCCCCCACCAAAAAAAAAATACATGATGTCAGTGATACACACAATGAAGTTTCCACAATGTAACTTCTAGCAGAATATCTCACCTCCAGCATGTCTGAGAAATCTCAGCGAAAAGCACATTATGGGACTGGCTTCTACTCTCAGTACAAGATGCCAATTTACACCATTGGTGAATTTAATCTGTTGAGACACAGCTCTGATTTTACAATGTAAAGGCTTGTGATCAAGAATTCAATGTATGAAATTTCCCTATATAGCTCTCTTCAGAAGCCTCCCATGTGCTTATCTCGAAGACTAGACACTTACCTGGTCAGGCCCAGAAACCAGCACATACTATTTACCGCCATCTGCCATCCTAACCAGAGCCTTTGCAAAGCTTCCTGTTCCAGACCTGCCTCTGGGACTCTTGGCCTGCTATGCCCCTGTGATCATGCTCTTTCTTGTCTTTTTTCCTTTTCACAGGTGTCTCCACTCCTACTGCCTAGGAAGCCCGTTCCTGTTCACCGAGCCCTCAGCATTCTCCTTTTTCAGGTTGTGCTGGTCTTTTCTGTCCAAAGTCAAGGGCCTTAAGGTGAGGCATCATGGATCAGTAGGAAGAGTCTGGCAAAACTACCCTTAAGAGGACCCCAACCCTGCCCCCAGTTCAGCTCTGGACCTCTCTGGGTCAAGTCAGCAGGTCAAAGGGCTATGCTCAGGAACCTTCTACAGCAGCCAGCCTCTTTAGCTCTAATGTGCAGATCATCACCTGGCGACCTCGCTAAAATGCTGATTTTGTCTAGGTGGGGGCCTGAGATTCTACAGATCCTACAGCTCCTACTTGTCCACAGATCACACTCACAGTAGCAAGTTCTAGACCTACACTGCCAAACAAGGCAGCCACTCACCCAAGTAGCTACTGAGCGCCCAAAATGTGGCCAGTCCAACTGAGATGTGCTGTCAATGCAGAACACATACTGGATTTAAAAGATTTAGTACAAAATAATTGGTTGTTGTCAGGGGCTGAGGGGAATGGGGAATGACTGCTCGCAGGTACACAGCTTCATTCGGAGATGATGAAATGGTTCTGAAATTAGGTAGTGGTGATAGTTGTACAACTGTGTGAATATACTAAAATCCATTGCATTGTGTGCTGTTAACGGTGAATTTTATGGTTTTTTGTTTGTTTTTGTTTTTCAGACAGAGTCTTACTCTGTCACACAGGCTGGAGTGGAGTCTGATCTTGGCTCACTGCAGCCTCCGCCTCCTGGGTTCAAGCAATTCTCCTGCTTCAGTCTCCTGAGGAGCTGGGATTACAGGTGTGCACCACCATACCCAGCTAGATTTTTTTTTTTTTTTTTTTTTTGGAAATGGAGTTTCGTTCTTGTTGCCCAGGCTGGAGTGCAATGGTGCGACCTCCGCTCACCACAACCTCTGCCTCCCAGGTTCAAGCAATTCTCCTGCCTCAGCCTCTTGAGTAGCTGGGATTACAGGTATGTGCCACCATGCCCAACTAATTTTGTATTTTTAGTAGACATGAGGTTTCTCCATGTTGCTCAGGCTGGTCTCAAACTCCCAACCTCAGGTCATCCGCCTGCCTTGGCCTCCCAAAGTGCTGGGATTACAGGTGTGAGCCACTGCACCTGGCCATCTAGTCGTGAATTTTTATAGTTTTAGTAGAGACGGGGTTTTGCCATGTTGGCTAGGCTGGTCTTAAACTCCTGGTTTCAAGTGATCTACCCACCTTAGCCTCCCAAAGTGCAGGATTACAGGCGTGAACCACCACCCCGGCC
Source organism: Macaca thibetana thibetana (assembly GCF_024542745.1). NCBI lineage: Eukaryota > Metazoa > Chordata > Mammalia > Primates > Cercopithecidae > Macaca > Macaca thibetana. The sequence continues at coordinate 7,892,016 of NC_065583.1, forward strand.
TAAATTGTTTCTTAAAAAGAAAACAAAATTAGTACAAAATAGAGTGTAACATTTCTATCACTGATTACATGTTGGACTAATATTTTGGATACATTGGGTTAGATAAGATATACTGCTAAGATTAATTTCACCTACTTTTTTTCTTTTCTTCTTCTTCTCTCTTTTTTTTTTTTTTTTTTTGAGACACAGAGTCTCCCTCTGTCGCCCAGGCTGGAGTGCAGTGGCGCGATCTTGGTTCACTGCAATCTCCATCTTCCGGGCGCAAGCGATTCTTGTGCCTCAGCCTCCTGAGTAGCTGGGACTAGAGGCATGTGCCATCACACCCGGCTAATTTTTTGTATTTTGATAGAGATGGGGTTTCACCATGTTGCCCAGGCTAGTCTCGAACTCCTGAGCTCAGGCAATCCGCCCGCCTCGGACTCTCACATTGCTAGGATTATAGGCATGAGCCACTGCACCCAGCACTTCTTTTTATTTAAAAAAAAAAAAAATGTGAGCTATTAGTGTACAGTTGACTCTTAAACAACACAGGGTGTCAGTTGAACTGCCTGGGTCCACTTACCCATGAATTTTCTTCCACCTCTGCCACCCCTGAGACAGCAAGATCAGCCCCTCCTCTTCCTCCCCCTCCCCTCCTCAGCCTACTCAGCCTGAAGACAACAAGGATGGAGACCTTTATGCTGATCCACTTCCACTTAATGAATAGTAAATGTATTTTCTCTTCTTTATGATTTTTTAATAACGTTTTCTTTTCTCTAGCTTGCTTTATTGTAGGAATACAGTGTATAATATGCATAACATACAAAATACGTGTTAATTGGTAAGGCTTCTGGTCAACAGTAGGCTATTAGTAGTTTGTTTTCGTTTTTGGTTTTTTGTTTTTGAGACAGGGTTTTGTTCTGTGGCCCAGGCTGGAGTGCAGTGGTGTAATCACAGCTCACTGTAGCCTCAACCTCCCAGGTTCAAGTGATCCTTCCTCCTCAGCCTCCCAAAAAGCTGGAACTACAGGCTGTACTACCACACCCAGATAATTTTTCTTTATTTTTTTTTTTTGTAGAGACAGAGTCTCGCTATGTTGCTAGGTCTGGTCTCAAACTCCTGAGCTCAAGCAATTCTCCTGCTTCAGCTTAGTAGATAGGTTTGAAGGAAGTCATGTTATAAGTTGGTTTTGACTGTGATTGGGGGGGTACTGCCACTAACCTCTGTGTTATTCAAAGATTAACTATAATTTAAATTACACATGTGGCTTGCATTTACGATTCACATTATGTTTCTATTAGATAGCAATGTTTTAGATCACGGTCTATGCACACATTCTGGGGACTAGAATGCCTTGCCCAAACAGCTATGAGCTTATTTCCAGAAACTGCATGGACTCCTTCCCCAGGTCTGTCCTCCCAAAGGCTGAGCCAGCTGCCCATGCACAAAACTTGAAACCCGTTGGTGGCCAAAGGGTAGCTGTTGGTTGGGAGGGGAACTAGACAACGGGGCTTGGCCATGAGGCTAGGGCACCCTCAGGGGTTTTTGCCTGCACAAGGCCCATCTCAGTACAGCTACAGACCAAGGCGGGGAGAGAAGTGGGGCAAGGGTCGGGCCTGAGGCTGGGGATTGGGTCTTGAACATCACCACCTATAGGCACAAAATGCTGAGGGCATCTGAGATTTCTAAATTCAATCTCGGCCTTCCAGATTGTTAGGCAGATATATTTGTCAAGGTATGCAGCTAGAACATATTTTATTTAACAGTTCATTAGCTTGATTTATAACTTTTAATATTTAGACATATAATATGTGGGTCTCTGTTTGTACTCTTGCCCTGGGCAAGTAAAGTAATTACCATACAGGTTTATAAGGGCCGAGATACAGGATGTACGTGGGGCAGTGGGAGCCCAAAGGAGGGACATGCTCTGCCTGGGACAAAGTGGTCTTTGAATAACAATGAAATCTAGGGGAAAGGGTCATGGTTGGGGACCACGACTACAGTGAAAAAAAGTCAAACCTATTTTTCCTTTCCTTGGCAGAAGGCAGGAGGAATACCAGGGCATCAGGCTGCTGGGTTGGGGACCCTGGTGAGCCAGCCAGTCTTACCTCCCTGCACTGCCTCACATTTGCAGCCATGGGGCACCTGCTTGTGCCCCATCTGTCTGGTTCTTCAGAGTAAAAAGAAGATGGATTCGTTGCTGAAGTGGCCCAGACTCTAATCTGGACCTTTTACCAGCCCCAGTTCTTTTATTCTTCCCGATGGCAGTACCATGCACAAGATGATACGGCATCCTGGTGAAGACTTTGGGGTAGACCTCGGTGTGGGACCACTTGGGCCTGAACTTCAGGTCCGTTTCTCTGGGTCTCAGTTTCCCCATCAGTAAAATGGGCTTGAAAATAACAGTACCATTAGAGAGTTCTTAGGAGATAAACTGAGATAATATTTATAAAAAACACGAAGCACTATAAACCCCAGTCCTTACTATTTTATTGACAGATGGGACACTGTGGGGTAGAAGGTAAGGAACCTGGCTTAAAGACCACACCAGGTTTCAGGACGGAGGTTTCAGCCATGTTCTCCTTCTCTCCAAAGCTTGTGTTCTTTCCTGCTCTCACATGTGAGCATTTCTCAACCACATAGAGAAATTCATCTTCTCTTTCATGTGGGGTGCATTCATTGAGCTGGAGAGAGAAGACTAAAAATAACGTTAGGTATAAATTTGGTCCAGGGAGAAGGGCTGTGACTTGGTTGGGCTGGGCACGGAAGGAAAGGCTCAGCTCTCCATTTTCTCCTTGCTTTTCAACCAAAGGCCTTTGGCTTGAAAACACACCTGAGCCTGTGATGAGTTTTGGAAACCACAGTTGTGATGACAGGGCAGGAGACCTTGCCAGTGCTCTCCAAGTCTCGACTCTGCCATCTGTGCTACAGAACTCCCCTCTTGTCCCCTCCTTCTCCTCAGAGTGCTAGAAGGAGCCACGTGGGTGCTCTCCTCAGGAACTTATATGCATGCCCAGACCCAGATCTTCCCAAAGCTGGCCACTGCTCAAATGTCACACCTAGAGAGCCTCCCTGACTACCCTACCTCAAGCCTCTTCCACCTCCCCGCCCCAACCCACTCTCCAGCATGGTGCCCCCTTTTTTAAGTCTTATAGGCCTTAGAGCAATCTGAAATTACCTTGTTCATTTCTGCATCAATCTGTTTCTGCATCCTGCCCCTCCAGCGTGGGAGCCGTAAGACAGTAGACCCCGTGTGTCACTCACTGCTATGTCTCCGGAGCCTCCAACGTGCCTGATGCCTATTAGTCCTCAAAATTTTTTAGTAAATAAATGTATGCACGGAGGAATGAATGAACAAAGAAATGAAGCCTCAGTTCTGGTCCCGACTGTGCCACTAAATTGCTTTACCTCTCTGGGTCGCACTCTTCTCAATTATGAAATGAGAGGGCTGCATTAGAGTAGGAATTTTTTAAGGGTACTTTGTGGGTAACACTGAAGGGTTTAAGCAGGAGAGTCATGTAGTCACATTTGTACTGAAGACAAAAATAAAGTGACCCTGGGACCTAGTAGAAAGTGGATTGAAGGTGCCCATTCTGGAGTCCAGGGAGTGGTCAGGAGCTGTGACAGACGTACAGGCCAGAGACAAATGAGTCACCCAGGCTTATCAGGAGACAGCAGATAAAGCTCGCAAACACTCTCGCAAGTGACAAACTGCCACCAGGAACCCAAGCAGACTCTGGAGTTCTATACAGGGTGGTTGAAGCCTGTCTGTCTCTATCTCTTCCCCACACACATATAAACACTGGCCATCCCCTCCCCTGCTTCTTTGTCACCTGGGGCTTACCAGATGATGACAGGTTAATCAGGTGATTGTGACAGATTACAAGAATATTTAATGTTCATGAATCTTCTTCCTAGTGACTACTTATATATCATCGACCCTTTTCCATGTGGAGCTTACAATAGTAGCTATAATATTATGTATGTACAGTAACACAATACAATACAACAATAAACTAGAAAGCTATACATAGAGAACAAATCAGGATTAGGGAAAGATTGATTTACTAGATTAAGACCAGGAAGGAAGTTAGGACATAAACAAGTAAACAAAGGATTCTAGGCATTTATCAAAGTTGGCCACACATTTAGATTGAGCTTCCCAGTGGCCACAACAAAAAGGAAAACATGATGATGCTTTAAATATGAAAAAAATGGTGCTACATTATTTGTACCGTATAAGGAAAAATATACTATATCTCAGAAATAAAACTTTCCTTCCTTTTTTTTTTTTTTTTTTTTTGAGACAGAGTCTCGCTCCGTCGCTCAGGCTGGAGTGCAGTGGCATGATCTCAGCTCCTCAGCTCACTGCAACCTCCACCTCCCGTGTTCAAGCAATTCTCTGCCTCAGTCTCCTGAGTAACTGGGATTACAGGTGCCTGCCACCACACCCAGCTAAGTTTTGTATTTTTAGTAGAGATGGGATTTCACCGTCTTGGCCAGGCTAGTCTTGAACTCCTGACCTTGTGATCCACCAGCCTCGGCCTCCCAAAGTGCTGGGATTACAGGCATGAGCCACCGTGCCCTGCCCAGAAGTAAAACTTTCTTTGTCACCTAAATTGGAAATGACTTACATTTTTTTAACATGAGATAATCCTATTTATTTTTAAAAACATACATAGACAGAAAATTTTAAGGAAATACACCAAATCATTGATTATAACTATTTAGGTAGTAGGATGAAAATGTTAGTGACATATTACTTTCTCAGTGATCTTATGATTTTTCTAAATTTTCTGGAATACATGGTTATTGAATTATGCTTTATTTTGTATTTTATGTATTCAGGCTGGAGTGCAAAGGCATGATCAGAGCTCGTTGCAGCCTTGAACTCCTGGGCTCAAGCAATCTTCCTTCTTTAGCTTACCAAATAGCTGGGACTACAGGCACATGTCATCATGCTCGGCTAAGTTTATTTATTTATTTATTTATTTTTTTGTAGAGTCTTGCTATGTTGACCAGGTCTTGAACTTCTGGCCTCAAGTGATCCTCCTGCCTTGGCCTCCCAAAGCACTGGGATTACAGATGTGAGCCACTGTGCCTGGCCCGGATGTTGAATTTATAATCAGAAAACTGCAATGAGTTTTTTCCAATTTTTAAATTTGTGGTAAATATACATAACATAAAATGTTACTACCTTAACTGTGTTTAATATATACAGTTTAGTGCCATTGAATATATTCATAGTATTGTGCAACCATCACCACCATCCATGTCCATAATTCTTTTCATTCCGTAAAACTGAAACTATGTACCCATTAAACTAGAACTCCCCATTTCCACCTCCCTCCAGCCGCTGACAACCACCATTCTGCTTTCTGTCTCTGTGATTTCTGGTGCCTCTAAGTACCTCATCATGGGTTTTTATATAGGGAGAAATGACTGATGTCATGTGCATTTTCCAATTTAAAAAATAGAAATCAGTGGTAACAAAGACATTCCCAAGACTGGGTAATTTATAAAGAAAAGAGGTTTAATGGACTCAGAGGTTTAAGGTTCCAGCTGGCTGGGAAGGCCTCACAATCATGGCGGAAGGCAGAAGGCAGGTCTTACATGTCAGCGGGCAGAGAGAATGAGAGCCGAGTGAAAGCGGAAACCCCTTATAAAACCATCAGATCTCGTGAGACTTATTCACTACCAGGAGAACTGTAGGGGGGGTAACCGCCCCCATGATTCAGTTATCTCCCACTGATTCCCTCCCACAACACATGGGAATTATGGGAGCTACAATGTGAGATCAGATTTGGGTGGGGACACAGCCGCACTCTATCAGTGGTGTTAACGATCATTTTGCAGGAGGAGTAATATTTTTTTATTAAGAAAGGGAGACAAAAAGTGGAAGGACTGGGCTACTCATACATCAGCAACATGTGTTTGAATTTTGGGGTATAAATTAATGAAACCAATAATCACGAGTTTAAAATCAATTCTGCCTCTCAGTAAAACAATGAATAAAAAGAGCTACAATTTACGGAGTCTTTAGGAGGGTACGTGCCAGGCACTTGGCTAAGCATGGACAGAAATGAGTGCGGCCCTCCTCCAGCTCTGAAAGGTAGGGTTCTTCTCCCATTGAGAGATGGGTTTAGCTAGCTCCTGTGCTGTGTTGGAGTTACACAGCTCTTCACACTGGTCCTTCTGACGCCAGACTCATGGCCCAGCGCACGATGGGACTCTTCCTCTCTTGGGACAGCCTGCTAAGTGTGCTGAGGATATGGGTAATGGTGGCAAAGCCCATTATGCTTCATACCAAACCGAAAAGGAGGAATCTTGCAGGAGGTTCCATCCCAGGATAAATGCAAAAAAAATGTCCAGATCAATTTCAGGAGGAGAACCTGATCAGTCCACCAAGATGTAGCAGATTACTACAATGTGATGGCTTTTTATTCAGACAAAAAAAAAAAAAAAAAAAAAAAAAAGCCTACTACTGTTAGGGGGCATATATGCCTTACCTTGCTTGTGGGAGGAAGGACAACCTCGCTGATAAGCCCTGGGTAGCCAGGCTGTTCAGCAGGTCCCCCCCAGTCCCTGTATGTTGTTTTTGGTTTTGTCTATATGGCACCACAACACTGGCCTCACTAGAAGACGTACAATTCATAGTGAAAAGTGTTGTTGGGAGAGAACAGCCACGGGGTGCTCTATGTCTTCATTCACATTTCATCATAAGCAGGGGTTCTGGAGTTAGAAAGTATTGAATTCAGGTTCTGATGGTTTTCTCACTAGATTCCTGTGGCAAGCTACTAACCCCCTCTAATAATAATAGTGCTGACCTCATAGGATTATTGTGAGGTTGAAGTGGGATGCTGGCTGTCAGGGGTTTTGCCCCATGTCTGGCACACAGCAAGTGCTTAAAAGGCGAGAGTTATAATTATTCACTAGCTAAGATTACAGGCCATCCCACAACCAGCCATGCCGGCCAGGCGGTGTCATGCTCTGATTGGGTAGCTCTGGGTCACAGTTGCATTCTGAAAAGATGATACTGTTGCATGGACTAGGTATTGTAGGAAGGCAAGGGTGTGGACAGTGACTAGGAGATATTGTAGGCATTCAAATAAGAGATGATGCAGCTTGAAAGAGGGGAGCGACTGTGGTGCCAGAGGTGAGGGCCAGGCATTGTGCTTCTGGAAAGCTGCAGGGAGTAAGTCATGAGTTCTCCCCAGGTGCACCAGAAGCTCTGCTTCTTCTTCTCCATGGGAACAAGGAAGGAGGAAAACACTACGTAGCAAAGGTAGAGGAACACATACCATCAGGCTAGCTTTCCTGTACCAGATCAGGCCACCAACATTGCCCTTCTTGGCATCTTGGATTTCTAAGAAAATGCAGCCCCATGGAGGGAGGGCATATTGTTAAGCCAGAAGTAGGCTCCAGAGCACACTGCCAGCTGTGCAAACCACAGGCCACAATCAGCCCTTTTTGCATGGGGTGCTGGGAACTATCTTCCTCAAGCCTCTACAACCCTTCCTTGATTGCAAGCAAGTCCCTGGATTTCAAAACAGGAAGTAGCCCAACTTGAGTTGCTGTTCTTGCCGGCAGCTTCCCTTCCCGGCGGCTCCCCTTCCCGGCAGCTCCTCCTCCAGACAAAGAAAGAGGCAGATGTTTTGCAAAGAGCAAGACGACACTCTTCACGGAGCTCTGGGGCAGGAGACAAGATGTACAATGGCACAGGACAGGGCACCCAGGTAGAGGACAGCATGGCAGGGCTGAGGCATGGCCCAGCACCTCTGTACAAGGCACACCTGGAATTGATAAAGCGAGTATGGAGAGGGACGTGACTGGCATTGAGAACTGTCCATGTGCCAGGGATTGAGGCCACAATATTTTATCTTGGAACTATCTCTCAGTGGCCCTAGAGGTGGGCATTCTGTCTCTCATTTGACAGGCTCTGAGTTAGAACAGCCAGGATTCACATCTCAGTTTGACTCCAAAGCCCCAGACTTTCTTAGTTAACAACCTGATTGTTTTCACCTGCATAATACCTCATGCGTCCAGCCGATATTTTTCCTACTGGGTTGGATGAACCAGTGGGGGAACAATCAGAGACCACTGGCATCCATTGCCAAGAGATAAGAATGGCCTCGTAGCTGTGTATACACTTATATGCATGCACTTTGCATATTGCAGAACGTAATGAAAATGTTAGGGCTTATCACTATGAGCAGTTCTACCATTTATCATACTGCTTCCTCCCTTAAATTAGGACAGTCTAATTTCCTTGAAGTCAGGAAGCACCTCTATCAGTTTCATCTTGTTCACCCAAAGGATGGTACCCCATCGGTACCTCGCACATGGCAGTTGTTCATTGTATATCGTTTTAAATGGAAATGAATTGAAATATGCGTTTTATCTGTGCTCCACAGTTCTTTGGAATTTAAAGGATTGCCTCATCAATGTTAAAGAGCTTTTCAAAAGCAAACATTTTCTCTAAACTCTGAAGGGGTTGGTAAACATTAGTTTCAAGGAGTGTAAGGCCATGATATTGGGTCTCAATACACAGGGGCTTGTTTCTCAGGAGACTAAGACACGCCTGACAGTGCTGTGTCCAAGATACTCATTGTGCCTCCCAGTTTGACTTTGATGAGAGTCTGACCAACACCCAAAGGCCTCCTCAGCTTAAACTAAGGCCTGTCTTGCCAGAAACCAAAGTTCCCAGCCATTAATCAATGTCTAGTCCCTACCAGGCTGAGAATAGACTCCGTGCCTGTAAAGACATTCAAGGAAGCTGCCAGTGGCTTCTGGTAATCGCCAGTGTGAGTGGGAAAGATGTAACTAGCGGGTTGGGGGAGAAATGAAACATGAGGGGCTACTGTTTTTGGCTTCATCCAAAGCAAGGTGTCATTTTTCAGAAGAAAATAAAATAATGAAACAGGAAGAACATAACAAGGTCAATGTCACTTCCTAGTTCACCCTGTGTTAGACTTCAAACAGTGAGTCCTTGTTTTCCGTCTTTTCTATGGGGCAAGATGTGATTGCAACTGAAGTACATTGATTAACCCAAAATAACTTTCCCTCAATTTGCTGGATGCCTAGGAATACTCCGGAGACCCTGCTTTTGTTTTGAGTTAGCCATTTGGGAGCTTGGCACCGATCCCCATGTAGCAATTCAAACTGAGTGAACCAGAAAAATGTCAGGAACTACACAAGGACATATAGTACAGTTTAATTAGTTTAGAGAGAGGGTGAGTCCCCCCCTTCTAGCTAAACATCACTCAAGCAAATTGTTTTTTTTATGGTCTTGTTAAAATAATTTCATGGTTGCAGTTTTGTTCTCATACTAACTGCGCAGGACCGCGTGGGTTATTAAAAAGGGTAGTCAGCCTACAGAAGGTGGGTGCATTCTGTTTGCTTTTTAAAAACATAGGAGTTTAATCACCTGGCTTGTGCAATGACATATTAAAGAACCCAATCTTGAATGTCAGCGCAAGGCTGAAGCTCCTATTAATAATAGTCGTTAGCTAGGAAATTCTTCTGCTGACTTTAATCAGGAATTTTCCATAGTAACCAAGGCTGCCCACGGGTAGCCAGGCAGTGCGGATTTTCATTCCATCACGCACATTTTTCTGTTCATTGTGGTACAGAGAACATTACTTACTGGAACCTGTGAGCAGAGCTATGCTCTCTGGGAGTGGAAGTCTTTTATTGCTCCTCTTTCTTGGAACAATTCCTCAAAAAGATTGGAGAACTGTCCTCTTTCAAGGAAGACGAGCCACCTGTTTCAAAATACAGGCCTGCACAGTTAATTCCAGGCTTCTGCATCTTTCTGGCGTTTCTCCCTCTTCTGACATAAATCTTGTAGTCGTGACAAAGATGAGAAATCAGGGCAACCCTTCTACCTTTTGTGGGAACCTGATTCTGATTGCACGGTGACATCATTCCTCTGCTGAAGAAACTTCCATGGCTCTCCATGGCTCACGTGATAAAGTTTGGACTTTTTTAGCCTGATGTTCAAGGTTGTTCATAATCTGGCCACAAACAGTTTCTGACTTTCTTTCCCTTTTCTCATCCCACCAGGATAGAGCTCAGTCACACTAAAAGGCTCTTTGGGACTTCCTTAACATAGGCTCTTCTCTTCACCTTGGAACATCTTTCTCCATGTCTGTTGGACAAAATCCTTTTTGTCTTTTGAGGCAAAGCTCAAATGGCATCTCCTGTAGGGAGTCTTCCTTAAAGTCTGTGCAGTAGGGACATTGAAGCTGCCTCAACAGCGCTACTCCTGGCTACGGCATTTAGAGATGATGTGTGTGTTTGTGTGTGTGAATGTGTAACATAAAACTACTTTTTATGACATCTACCCTTCAGAGAAGATGGTGACTCCCCAGAGTATTGCTGCTCTAAATGAGGTTGACAGCATCACCTTCCTCTGGGAGTCTGTTCGAAATGCACAATCTCAGGCCTCACCCCAGATCTACTGAATCAGAATCTGCATTTCATCACATCCCTAGGCAAATCCTTCATGCATTCAAGCTTGAGAAGCACAGGTCTACAGGGCCCAAACATCATGAGGGTCTTGAATTCCTCCACAGTACATGACTGCATAGCAAAATCAGCAAGGAATGCTTTCAATAGCACATATACTTAGGCATCCTTTGATTCAGTAGGTCTGGGGTAAGCCCTGTGCATGTTTGTATTTTTAAAGACTACAGGTGATCAAGGTGCACAGCCAAGATAGAGAACCACTGGCTGAGCCCGGTGACCCCTAAACTTGAGTGTTATATTGGAATCAACCAGAAGGCTTGTTAATACAGATTGCTGGGCCCTATCCCTGAGTTTCTGAACCATCAGGTCTGAGGTGAGCCTTATAATTTGCATTTCTAACAAGCTTCTCGGTGGTGCTTCTGCTGCTGCTGTGGGGACAATGCTGCCAGCCATTGTCTTAACACACAGGACATATTTTTTGGATGTATAAGTGGAAGAGACGATTAGAAAGAAAATTTAGATTCAAAAAATGTCTAGTGTCTCAGTTATCAATCGCTGCATAATGAACCATTCCAAAACACAGGGGCATACAACAATTAATGTGTTATTTCTCACAATCTTATGGGTTGCCTGGGCTTAGCTGGTATGGTTCTTTTGTTTCATAAGGGGTAGCTGAGGGTACTAATGGAGCTGCCTTCTACTAGAAGCTTATTTGCAGCTGCAATGCCAAGGATGACCTCTGATCTTCAAGGCCCTTTTCCACGTCGTCCCCTCCTACCCCTTAGCCGTCTGGCTTAAGCTTCTTTACAACATGCTGTTGGCTTCAAAGTGGGAGAAGGTAGAAGCTGTCTGTCATTTTAAGGCCTAGGCTGGGAAGCCCTAAAATGTCATTTTTGCCACATTATATTGATATAAACCAAGCAAGTCTAAAGGCAACTTTAGATTCAAGGGGAGGGGAAACGGAATTCCCCTCTTAATGGGAGGAATAGCAAATAATTCGTAGCTCACTGCATTTAGTTTATTGTAGAGGAAAAAGCAAGGGAGCAAATGAGAAATACCTAAATTCTGCTAATCTGTCATTTGGCCAGATTAGCAATATCTACTGCAGCCATCTGTTGCTCTCTATGCTGAGCCTCAATGGCTGGGAATTCAGAGGTGGGCATCAGATGTGCTTGGTCTTCTTGCTCTCCTTGTGATCTCTTTTTTTGAGGTAGGGGAGATCCAACCCTGTTTCATCTATTTTGCCACAGGTGGAAGGGGCTTGGGAGAATCGTTTTGTGGGTATTAAACACTGCACAGAGGGTTCTATAGGGCTCAGGGACTGAGGTAATGAAGGTCTCTTATTAGTGCAATAAAACACTGTGATGAATCCCTTTACTGTTGGTCATCAGGTAGATGGTTTTAAAAACAGTTTGGGAATGAATGAAAACTGGAATGACGGCAACATAAGACCCTCCCCATTGCCCATTCAATCAGGAGTTGTTATAGTAATTTTATTATTCTTTAACAACGAATGGCTTTAATAGTTGTACTTTTGGTATGGTCTGCAGAACCCTTTTTCATGGGCATTTTCCCATGGACTCTTTTGCAATCACCTGTAACAGTGGATACTATTATCTTCATTCTGAAGATGAGGAAACTGAGTTTCTAAAAGTAGAAGTTACCCAAGGTTATGATAACTAAATGGTTGCTGAAATTCAAACCCAGGACTCTAGCCACAAACCTTTTCCATGATTCTATTTCAGGAGATCTCTTCCGGGAAAGAATTTAACTGAACACCCTGCAGTCATCCTAACAGGTCAGGAGGAGCAATAGGGTGTTCTAGATTGACATGGCTTAAAGTGTCTGCTCAGACCGGATAGCATCAACATGATGTGAATGCTTCTTAGAAACGCTAGATCTTAGGCCCCAACCCAAATCTACTCAATCAGGACTTGCATTCTAGCAAGGTTTTTGAAGTGATGTGTATGTACCAAAAAGTTAAAAGCACCAATTAAGGGAACAGTTTTGGAGTGGAACAGGTTAGAGTCAGATCCTGCCTTTGTCACTTACTAGTATTTGCATGACTTGGGCAAGTTTTCTCTAAGCTGCACTCTCATTGTCTGTAAAACAGTGATTCTCAAAAGCACCTGACTTCCCAAGGTTATTTGGAACATTCTACAAGTTAATTCACATAAAATGCTCAGCAGACTGCCTGGTTTATAGTAAATGTTCAGTAAATGTGAGCTACTGCTATTACTGTTAAAAATAATAACCTTCTTTATCAGCCAGCCAGATGGCTCATGATTTCTTTCTGTGAAGAGCAAAAGCCTACACGCGCGCACACACACACACACACACACACACACACGAGTACACACGAGTACACACATACACACATGCACACATTGCAAAAGAAAGACTGCCTTTGCTTTTGAGTTGGTCTCAGAGCATTGAGGAAGGAAGGGCAGAAGCACAGAAGAACAGACAACTTCTCCCTCAGAAGCACCCCGGTGGAGCCCACACTCTCACTGGCTAGATGGGCTGTGTGATGAGATGTCCCAAGGAGGAGGAACAGTTCTGGGGCTTGTTAACTAACTGATGAGTCAGGGGTGGCAGCAACCGAAGCATGAAGGTGGAAATACACAAACAAGGCTCAGCGTGGCCAGGCCTGCCAGGGCACACTGCCCTCCCTTAGCTCCCCACCCACGAGCTCACAGAGAGGGTGGGAGGTGGGGGGCAAACCCGGGGATGACAGGGTAGTGTGGGGTCAGGCTGGTCCTACCTGGGTCCTGAGGGGCTGGCTAAGCCAGGATTTATAGGGGAATGCTGGGCTTCAAATTGCTGGGGGCAAAAAAGGGATTTCAATTCTGGGGACACCTCTGTGAGATGTATGTGCTATGAGTACTATAAGCTGGAGTGGGCTCAGCGTGAGGGTCAAGGTGCTGCGTCAGGTTAATAATAAATAATGACAACAGCATTTGTCACATGCTTGGTGTATGTCAGGACTACCTATGAATGAACTCACTTCATCCTCACAAGCACAGTCCACACGAACTTGGTGCCAAATGCAACAGATGAGAAAACAGAGACATAGAGATGTTAAACTATTTGCCCAACATCACAGAGCTAGTAAGTGGCAGAGCCAGGCAGTTTAGTTTTCAGAACTAGCTCTCTGAACTATTAAACTAGGTTGAATCTCCTGAAATAGAATCATGGAAAAGTTTGTGGTTTTTGATGGGGGAACAGATGTGTGGCTGGGTCTGTTCGGCTGAAAGAACCTGGGAGAGAGAAAAATTGGGATGACCTGTGATCCTGTCTTTTGAGGAGGTGCTCACCCCAGAGGTGAGCTCACCCTAGTTTCACTTGGTCTCAAGTTTCAGTCCATACAAGGCAGATGCTGACTAAGCACCCATTCTGTGGCATGCAGTGAGCCTGACTCTGAGAGAATGGTTGGGTGAGGCACTGCAGTGGCCCTGAGGAGCTCAGAGTCTCCTAGATGCCTGTGGTGCAATGGAGTCAGGTAGGTGCAGACCCTGGAGAGGCAGGAGAGGATGCTGGGCTTCCCACTTTCTTCTCAGACATTGAAACCAAGATGATGGAAGGGTTGGCACCATCCTTCTGTTTGTAATTTCTTCCATGCCTTGTGTCTTTGTGAGTCTTTTCCCCAAGTTCAATTCAGCCCTACCATCTCTCACCTTCACACCTTCTCCCATGTCCCTACATACTTCCTGAAGGCTTCTGGTTTCTGAAGATCACAGATCTGATTCCAAATAAGGAAGATTTGGCCAAATCTCAACTTCTCCAGCATGTAGTTAGAAACGACCCATAGGCCAAGAGAATCCTCTTGTGGGGACTGACTAGGGCCCTTTGGTTGTAGAGGCAAATTGCCCTACACGGTGGTAGAAGAGACTTGGACTTCACTTGGAGGATCTCTGTGTAAATCTCAGCTCTGACACCGATTAGCAGTGGGATTCTGGGTAGTGACTTACCTTCTTTAAACCTGAGCTTCCTTTTCCTGCGTAAAATCCTTCACTTACCCCAATTGCCTTTAAGGTCCCTGCGTAATCTAGGCCCTGTTAACCCTTCCAGTCTCATTCCTCACAATTCCTTCATTAGTTAAGATTCGTGGAACAAATAACAAATGAGCAGTGGCTTAAATCGCAAGGCTGTCTGTTGTTTGCTTATTGAGAAGTCTGAGGGGTACACCCTTGCAGCGTGGCTTCAGCAGTAGCTCAGTGTCCAGATATCTGGATGGTCCATTGGGTCCATGTCTCTCCAGTTCTCTTGGTTTTCCCCTTGTTATCTCAAGGTGGCTGCCATGGCTCCAGGCATTACACCCACAGAGGACCGTGACAAAGTCTCTTCATGTACTTCTTTACTTTAATCTGAAGCTCCCCAGAAGACTTCTGACACTTTTTTAGGTGAGACCATACCACGTGGCCACTCTAGCTGCAAGGGAAGCTGATGAAGCACACATCTGGCTTTTCTTCTGTAGGGTAAGGCTGGTGAGGGAGAAGTGGATCGCAAATGCCTGCTGAGTGGCTGAGCAACATTGGCTGCTACATCCCAAACCAACATCCTGTCCCTCTATCACACCAGTCTGCTCAGTGTTCCCCCAAAGCAGCACAGAATTTCAGGCCTCTCTATCATTTTATATGACGGTTTTCTCTGCCTATAATGCCCTTCCTTCCCTTCTTCATCTGGTAAACCCCTACTTAACTTCTAAGGTTCAACTCAGAGATGCCTTTGTTTAATATGACCTACACTCTCAAGTGTGTGTTACATGGACCTCTGCTCTCTGGACAGAAAGTGTCCCTTTCTCACCTTCTGTATCCTACTGTCAAGCATATAACCATATAAAACAGGTGTTCAATAAATGTTCATTGAATAAATGAAGTTAATAGTCACTACCTCACAGTCATTACGAAGTTGAAAATGAAATAATAAATAAGAACTAATATACATTTTAATAATAATTGACATACTATTAGTAACTTCAACTAGCATTAACTGTGTACTTAACTAAGTATCAGCCACTGGTCTAAACATCTAAAACACCTAACTCATCAGATCCTAACAAAAACCTTATGAAGTAAGCCAATTTGTTGGCATGAGCTAGGCTTTGCTGAAGTAAATACCAAAGATTTATTTCTCACTCATGTTCAATATTCTATGTGAGTTGAGGGCATCTGTCTTCACTGTAATCACTTGGGAATCCAAGCTGGCCATCCTGTAGTTGCAACACTCAAAGCACCTGGCCTGCCTCCTTGGTCAACATGGCAATGTAGAAAGTATGGAGAACCCATACCAGCAATGAATGCTTCTATCTAGAAGTGATGTACATCACTTCGCCTTATATTTCCTGGTCAGGGCAAGTCACATAGTCCAAGTTCACAGTCCATGCCCAAGTTCAGAAGAGTATGTGCGCTGAAAAAGTTGTTGGTGAGCTCTAGTAGCATCTACCACATAGGTGCTCTTATCAGCTTTACTTAACAGATGAAGACACTGAAGAAGAAAATGGGGATGAAACCATTTGCCCAAGGTCACGTAGCTAGTAAGGGGTTAATGCGGAATTCAAATTTGGCCTTTGTGAATTATGGCAGAGGTCATCAAACTCTTTCTGCAAAGGATAAGAGGGTGAATATTTTAGGTTTTGCAAGCCATATGGTCTCTGTTACAGCTACTCAACTCTACTGTTATAGCACAAAAACAGCCACAGATGATACGTATATGAGCGGGGATGGCTACGTTCCAATAAAACTTTATTTACAGAAGTTTGGGGTGGGCCAGATTTGGCCAGTGGGCCATGGTTTGCTGATACCTAAGTGAGAGTCCTTGCTCATGACCTCAAGGTTACCTTGAGCTCTGCAAATTGTGAGATAATGAACCAATGTGAGTTCTTACATCCATTTTCCACCAAATATCTGCTACAACATTACCTCCCTAGCTGCTCAGTGTTAAATGATTTCACAGACTTTAATGGGTCACTGAGCTTTCATCTAGCCAAGGTTAAGGGTAACCAGCTTCTCTTTGGGGCCTGGTTAATTATTACCATGCAAGTTTAAAGGGAATGACAGACAGGTAATTTTCTTACTAAAAATGACAACAGGAACCATACCAAGAACCAAGCAAGCCACTATTAAACCCCCATTAGCTGGTGGGGTCATTTCTAATGGCACATTCACCGATGGGACAATCGTTCTGCTGGCCTATGCTAACCAGCAATTGAAATCAATGGGAGGCTCTGGGCACCAAAGCGGGTTTTTTTCTGGGCCACCTAACCCAGACCTTGTTTTTCCAGCTGACACTCTGCCTGTGTCAGCTAATTCCTGCTTTGGAAAATGCATTCCAGGGCTAATAAAGACTTTAAAGTCACACTATTTTCTCACCATCTTATTAAAACCCAAATGGCTTTGCTTATTTCTAACATGACCAGGAGATTCTCTGGTTAGCTTAGAAATTGCCCGAATGTCACAGAAGCTGGGGTTTCAATTGGTAGGACAAGCCCTGAGGTTTATTTATTGATTTTATTAAATTAAGAATTTGTTTTCAAATGATTCAACTGCTGTAATGGCAAAGCCGTGAGTTAGGTGCCATAAGAGAATCACATGAAGACCAGGGTTGGACTAGAAGGCTGATATGTTTGAAAATCTGCAAGGCAGTGTTCACCTGCTCCAATTACTTGTGGTGGGAAGCTGGGCAAACCTCTTCACCTCACTGAGCCTCAGTTTCCCCATGTGTGAAATGGCAACAACGAGACCAATTTCACGGTGTTGTCATTGATGGTGGCAACGTGTAAGTGGCCCTGAGGCCATTCCTGAATTGCAGCTAGTATGGAAGCAGGAAGGTCGCAGGTCTGGCCAAGCCAGAAATAGCTGAGAACTGGCTCCGGAAAACTGGCAGAATCAAACCCAAGCTGTGCTCCTCAGTGCTAATTGGGAATTAATCAGGAGAAACAATGACCAGCCAGAACAATCTGGAGAATGAGCTAATGGAATCTGCCCACCCCAAGTTTTGTTCATTCTAGGATGGCAACCAGTCCTCCCCCAGGCTGGTCCACAGCTGCCTCGAGGGAGGAGGGCTGTGTGGGGGCAGAGGCAGAGCGTGCCTCATTTCAGCATGCCTATCTTTATCTCCACCATCAGTTCTCACGAACGCTGCACTGAGCTCACCAGACAGGGCAGCCGGGGCCAATCACCAGAGGCTTAGGGAGACCTGTGGATGCTGGCAGCAAGGCAGGGCCACAAGATGCAGACTAGAGTCAGGCATTTCCCGGGCCCCTGCTCCTCAGTGGCAGAGCTGCAGCATTCAGAAGCATGGATGGGATTTCTGAGTTCATCTAGACTTTACATCCGCTTTGTTCAGATGAGAAAACTGAGGCCCAGAGATGGACAGTTAGTCATTTGCCAAAGGCCGTCTAGACGTCAGGATTGCTGCCATTCCAGGAACCGGACTCGAATCTCCTTACTGATCTGTCTATCTCAACATCCCTTTAGAAGGAGGGCCACCAACACTGCAGTTGGAGAGGTTAGGGGTTTGTTTGAACAGAGAAGGGACAGTGTGAGGTCAAGGATGCAAATTTCTAAACTTCTGAGCTGGGTTAAAAGAAAAATCTTTCTCTACTGTGGTAATATTCACATTGGAACAAGGGGCCCTCCTCTCATCCCTTCATCACCAGACTATATTCAAGTCGAGTATCCCCACCCAGAGGGAAGGGTTAGCTGCAGATGAAGAAGATGGAGCACAAACACTATTATTGCCTAATTCACTTTGTGGAAAATTTTCTAATCCTGGCCCTGCCATTTCCTGGCTGTGTGTCCTTGGGAAGTTACTTCTCCGCTCTGAGCTCGGATTTCCCCACCTGCCAAACTAGGGTAGTGGTAGAATTGAGAATCTTTTGTAAGCTATAATTTGTTAGATGAATGGGGATCTAACAAATTACAAAATTAGACCAAGGGGATTTTACATGTAAAGCAGACTGAGGCAGAGAATTTTTAGTTCATAACAGGTGCCCCTGTTCCTTAAAAGAGGGTACAGAAAAATAATGCCAGGCAGCCATCCTGCAGAGCCTGGAACCTCCTTCCTGTTTTAACAACCTCCCTGTAAACAGTCCAGGGGGTGATAAAATCTCCTTCACTGAAAATCTGCAGCAAATTGCATTCCAGGCAGACTCACCAATCATTAGCCATGCGATCTTGTTTATCCTGCCCCAGCCTGGAATTTGGCCTCTTACAAAATCCCAGCTACAAAAGGAAAACAGGTTGGACCAAAACTGCTTAGTGAGTAAAGGAAGGCTTCCAAGAGGAAGGCTGGGGGATGTTTGCTAAACAGAGGCCAGGCCTAGGCCCACTCACCAGACCCTGGCCTGAAAGTTCCAGCTGAACTTCCTGTTGACATTGATTTGAAAGTCTGAGGTATGATCTGACCCCCAGAGAGGATAGCTCCCAAGCTTGGGTAATTGACTAGGCTCTGCCAAAAGTCAAGTCTTCGCTGCCAGTGATGGCCACATTGCCTTCCATTTGCCCAATGGAGGGATTAACATTTGTTGGGTACCTTGTATGGGGCAGGGATTGTGCAGTTCTCATGATTTCCCTCAGAAGTTGTGACAGAAGCATAACTTGAGTGTCTTTTGATCTATTGAGTCATTTGCCCAGGGTCACAGGGCCGGGAGGGTGAAGTAGGCGGGGGTGGCTGTTGTTTGTGTCGGCCGACACATTTCCTCACCTCTCCACTTCTTAGGTTAGCAGACCACGATAGCCTGTCCACGGAGGCTGGGCACAAGACCCAGGCTAATCCAATCCTAAGACCATACCCTCCTGGCAAAATCAGAGAGGAGCATGTGACCAAGAGGGGCCATTCATGCTGTTTCAAATGTTTAACGTATGTAACTACATTTACGCCTCACGCAATGGACTGAATGTTTCTGTCTCCCCAGGTTTGTATGTTAAAATCCTAACCTCCAATGTGGTGATATTTGGAGATGGGTCCTTCGGGAGACGACTGAGTCATGAGAGTGGATCCCTCATGAAAGAGATCAGTGCCCTTATAAGAGGGACTCCAGAAAGCTCTCTTGCCTCTTCCCACCCTGTGATGACACAGTAACAATCTGCAGCCTGCAGCAGGGCCCTGGAGCCAAACTATGCTGGCACCCCGACCTCAGGCTCCCAGCCTCCAGAACTGTGAGAAATAAAGTTCTCTAGTTTATGGTACCTATTAGGTTGGTACAAAAGTAATTGAAGTTTTTGCCATTAGTTTTAATGACAAGAACCGTAATTACTTTTGCATCAACTGTATAGTTATTGCAGCCCAAACTAAGATACCTCTTAGCAACCCAATGATATAGACCCTTACTGTACAGATGAACAGAGTTGTTATGTAACTTACTGGAGCTCACATAGCTAGTTAGTGGGGGGGCTAGGACTCAAACTCCAGAGCCCACATTCTTAGCCACTAGGCTGGTCTGAGCCTAGTGACTGTCCTCTTTCTGTTCCACCACAAAGCTTCTTGATGCTTTGTTTATCGTGAGACCTTCTAGTCCCTCCCTGACTCTGCTTTGAGGTGTTATTTAAGCAATGTAATTGGGCCAATCTGCTTCTCATAATGCCTGACTCACTCTCTGTCTTCTACAGGGTCAAGTCCAAGTAGCTGGTCTACTGTTGGGTCTGTGCTGCCTCCCTTCAGCAGCTCACCTACACCCACACCCACACATACACACCCACACACACACCCACACACACACATACACACCCACACACACACACACCCCCCACACACACACCCCCCAACACACACCCCCCCACACACACTCCCCACCCGTGCTGACAGATCAGGCCACTAATGATTTCTGTAAAATGTCAGCTTCCTGGGGTGGCATCGTCCATACATATAATGCAAGTCACATTGGTAATTTTACATTTCCTAGCAGCTGCATTAAAAACGTAAAAAGAGGCCAGGCGCGCCTGTAATCCCAGCACTTGGGGAGGCCAAGGCGGGCAGATCATGAGGTCAGGAATTTGAGACCAGCCTGACCAACGTGATGAAACCCCATCTCTACTAAAAATAAAAAAATTATCTAGGCATGGTGGCATGCGCCTGAAATCTCAGCTACTCAGGAGGTTGAGGCAGGAGAATTGCTTGAACTCGGGAGGCGGAGGTTGCAGTGAGCTGAGATCTTGCCATTGTACTCCAGCCTGAGTAACACAGCAAGACTCTGTCTCAAAAAAAAAAAAAAAAAAGTAAAAGGAAACTGGTAAAATCACTTCAGTAGCATATTAAATATATGTACAACATTGGCATTTCAACATGTAATCAATAGAAAACAAATTATGAATGAGTTTCTTGTTTTTGTTCTAAATTTTAGCAACCTGGCATATATCTTAAACTTACAGGCCATCTCAAATTGGAGTAGCTGCATGTTCCTAGTGGCTACAGTACTGGACAGTGCAATTCACCAAATTTTTTAGGTCACAGCACATCTAGGAAATGACCATACTCGTATGGTGTCCCAGGGTAAATAGTCGAGCCTGTTAGGGGCCAGAGGCAACAGGCCAGATGCCCCAAGTGCCCATCACCCCACCTTCTTCACCATTCCAAAAGAAACCCCCCCTTAAGGGCTGGATATTCAGAGGCTTTATGCATATTAGGAAAAGGCATCATGTCTGGGGATTTCAGCCCACTGCTCTTGAAGCTGAAGCTGGATGCCCTTGTTTTGCACACAGCCTATACAACTATCTTCAGGTGTCTGCTGAGGGATGAGGGATCAATTTCTGGATACACATTTATCTAGCCATAGTAGCACAGGCTGGGAAGCTGTGTGCTGGAACTTGGAAGTTTGTGTGTGTGTGTTTGTGCGTGTGTGTGTGAGTGTGTGACCTTTCTTCCTTCTCTTTACTCTCCTTTTCTGCCTTCTGGCAAGCACAGCCTGCCCTGTGACTTCATAGCAATAAGTTAGGCCAGTGGTTTTCAAAGTGTAGTTCCCAGAATAGTAACAGCAGCATCACCTGGTTCCTGTGAGAAATGCAAATTCTCAGGCCCCATCCCAGATCTACTGAATCAGAAACTCTGGGGGTGGCGCCCAGAGCTCTGCGTGTGACAAGCCCTCCCTGTGATCCTGATGCTCTCTACACAGAATAGAAATAAAGTGGTAGTAACACCACCACCACCTGCGCTTCACTGAGTGCTTTCTGTGAACACTTGCTAAATGACTATGACCCTCACAGCCAATCTGATGAGGGTGCTGTAACTTGCCCCATGTCACAGAAGAGGAAACCGAGGTGTGGAGGCCAGTGATTTGAACAGACCCCACAGCTGGCGTATGACAGTGCAGACACAGGATTTGAATTGGGTTCTCTTTACTCAAGCTCCCATGGTTGTAACTGTTTGGCTATGCGGCTTCTTTTTCTACTTCAGCCCAACTGATGGCTTGAAGTCTTTGGCTTGGAAATACTCTGTCCTAATCTCTCATTCATTCATTCATTCATTCATTCATTCTGGATTGAGCTCCTAATCTGTACCAGGTCCCATATTAGGCACAGGAGCTGCAAAGATAACTAGGATTTGGTCCTCACTCATAAGAAGCTTACAGAGTAGCTACTTTGGGCCTTGGGAAGGCAAAACAAACCAAGAACAGTACGGATTAAGATGAATTGGGATCAACTGAATAATTGGAAATTTGGTAGTTATAGTGGTAATTTCTTGGTGGGAAGCACATGTGCTTGGATTTTTCAGGATAATATTGATTATGACTCAACCCCTCCCCTTTCTCGTGTAACCATTTCTTCATCATTGATTTCTCTAGAAGCAGAAATTTTATTTTATTGCTTTAGATAATAACTCAGCCTCACTTTGTCAACTGAATTCTAATGGTGCAAAGTGGAATGATTTTCCTGGACCCACATTTTAGGGGTGTGGATGTTGTGACACTTTGGGAAACTGGAAGTGATTCTATATGAGTTTAGTAGGTCAGAATAGACATGCCAACGGGAAGTCCACTGGGACTTCTCTGCTTCTTGGAGATAGGTAAGCATTGTATCTGTTAAAAATGCCTTTGGATGTAAGTAACTAAAAACAAGGCCCAGTAGTTTATTCTTATTTATAACAAAAAATCTAGAATGAACAGACGATAGCCTTGGTTTTGCAGCTTGTTAATGCCAGGGCCAGTGACTCTGATTCCCTTGGCCTCTTCCATCATGCTTGTCCCACAGAGTCACAAGACGCCCTCATAGCACCAGACATCACATCTGTGTTCAAGGCAGGATGAAGCTGTAGGGAAGGTGTTATTACAGACAGGCCTGCCTTTCTTTTATTTTTCCTGGGTGATATAGTTTGAATGTGTCTTCCAAATTTCATGTGCTGGAAACTTAATCCCTAAATTCATATGTTGATTAGAGATGGGGCCTTTGGGAGGTAACTAGGACTAGATAAGGTTATTAGGGTGGGCCCCCCATGATGGGACTGGTGGCTGTATAAGAAGAGGAAGAGAGACCTGAACCTACACACAGTCTCTTGCCCTCTCTCCATGTGATGTCTCCTGCCACATTTTGACTCAGAACAAAGCCCTCACCAGGGTCCATGCCATGCTCTTGGACTTCTCATCCTCCAGAACTGTGAGCTACATACATTTCTTTTCTTTATAATTTACTCAGTATATGGTATTCTGTTATAGCAACAGAAAATGGACTAAGACACCAGGTAAGCAAAGCTTTCCCAAAGCCCCCACAATAAGCTTCCTCTTAAGCCCGATTGGTCAAAACTGTGTCATGTGGCCTTAAGGGATACTGGGAAAATATTTGTCACAATTGGCTCAGACTCATAGTGATTTATCACTGAGGCTGGGCATGGTTCTGTGAGCAAGAAAAAGGGGAG
This sequence comes from Macaca thibetana thibetana, assembly GCF_024542745.1. Lineage (NCBI taxonomy): Eukaryota > Metazoa > Chordata > Mammalia > Primates > Cercopithecidae > Macaca > Macaca thibetana. The sequence goes on from NC_065583.1 coordinate 7,915,311, forward strand.
AATGGACAATCTGTAGGAGACTAAGAGTGTGTACTACAATCATTAGCACCATCTCCACTGTGGTTGTCTTCCTTCTTTTTGCCATGCTAGCAAACAGTGCTTTTGCCATGTGCTGGCCCCTATAGTAATTGTTTTGTAGTTGTTTCCTCATCTGATTCCCAGAATAATCGTAGAGATTGTTCTTAGAGATAAAGGAAGGAGCTTAAGAAAGGCCATGTGATCTGCCCAATATCACTCAGCTACTAAGTGGCAAAACTGGGATTTAGATCCAGGCTGTATGTTGCCAGAGCCCACATTATTATTATTATTGTTTTTTTTTTTGAGATGGACCCTTGCTCTGTTGCCAGGCTGGAGTGCAGTGGTGCGATCTTGGCTCACTGCAAACTCCGCCTCCCGGGTTCAAGTGATTCTCCTGCCTCAGCCTCTCTAGTAGCTGGGACTACAGGCACACACCACCACGCCCAGCTAATTTTTGTATTTTTAGTAGAGACAGGGTTTCACCTTGTTGCCCAGGATGGTCTCGATCTCCTGACCTTGTAGTCCACCCACCTTGGCTTCCCAAAGTGCTGGGATTACAGGCATGAGCCACCACACCTGGCCCAGAGCCCACATTACTTACTGCTTCAAGAGACTGTCCCCAGAGAGATGGGCATCTCCGGGCTGGAGCAGTGTCACAGCCTTGAAAGTCACAGCCCCTTTCCATCCATTTTTGTGATTTCTCCAGGGCCATGTCCTCAAGGTCCCCAGTGTCTCCAGCTTTTTCCATGCTGATCTGATGCCTAATTTAGATCCATGTGGACTGGAAACTGAGGCTTCATTATTAGTTTTTACAAATTATCAACTGACAACAAGCAGTTAGTTGGCTGAGTAGCTTTTACTGAATATTTGGAGGGACAAAGGAAGGAGGATCACCTTAGAGTACACAGCCTTCCACCATCTTGCTGACTCTTATATTGTCTTCTCCCTTCCGATCTCTGTTACTTCCTCCCTGCTTTCCAGAATTCCCCAGGAATTCCAAATTCTTTTCCTTTTGTGATCCCGAGTATTTCAGCATCTTCTCCCAAATGTGGGTAGCATGAAGTAGCAGTTGGTGTCAGCGTGGATGGGAGCTTATAAGACTAGGAGTCCTCTGTATTATTCCTGGTGTCCATCCTGCTGTGGATTTCCTGTTCTGGTCTGAGGGTGACGGGTCTCAACTGGCCTTTGGGACATCGTGTGGTCACCCATTGCTGAAATCCATGGTCCCAATCATTGGCTTCTGGTTCTGAAGTCTACTCACCATCAGCCCTCCTCAGTGTCTGAATGTCCCTCACTGGGGAGCCTGGGAACTTGCAGAAAATTGCACACTGCCTAAGGCTCATTTATCCAGTTGTTTCTTTCTGAAAAGGCTGTATGTTGACCCTGTACCTGCTGGACATGGCCTTGTCCACACTCCCTTTCAGCCATGCAGGCTGCTCTCCAGGTCCAGGGGAGTTACCACAGGCTGCCCACCTCCGCCACCGTGTCCCATGTTCTCAGAATCCTCTTCCCACCTGGATGTGTCCACCACACCTCCTCCAGGCTCCTCCCTGATCTAGGAAAAACAGCTTCACATACAGCTGATCTCTTTATCCCCCCACCACCATTTTCTCTGCAAAACTTCTCAGGGGAGCAGAAGGACCAGAGCTCCCCTTCTTGCCTCTTCTCAGCCCAAGACTTCCTCTAAGTGGAACCCTCTTCTCTACCCTAAGGTGGCCTTCATCCTGCCTGCTTCCCTGAGCCCTTGACAGACAGGCTTCAGGCAAATAACAACAGCAACAAACCCATCAACTTGCCAGTCAATGATGGGAGATCCGCAAATGTGATTCTGGTTTTAGCTCCTTTTCCAAACCCTTCAAAGTGCTCAGAAAGGGTCCCTATTTAACAGTCACCACCCTTCTAAAAAGGCAGTCAGGTTTAGAAAGGACAATTTTTTTTCCCTGTTACATGCATTCAGTGGTGATGATTCTGGTGTTAATTATTCATTTAGTCAGTCATGGACGAGAGGCAAAATACAAACAATGCAATTAAGAAATGCAATTAGTGTCAGCATGTAGGCCTCCCCTTCCTGCATCTTAGTGAGACAAACCCCTCTCAAATCCACTACCTGCAGTCACAGTTTCCTGCACTCTCCTGCCCTTATATCCATCCCAGATCTTCATTTTATTCCGTTTTCCCTGCCAAACAACTCATCAAAGAAATGGAAATTAAAACAACGTTGAAGGACCCGTTTTACCTGTTCTGACAAAATACATAAAATGACGGTACTATCCAGTGTGTGAACCCTTTGACAACAATTTGGCAGTGAGCTGTGGGAGCTATTAAAAAATGTTCATACCCTTTGACCTAGAATTTATCTTGCAGAAATAATTCCTGAAAGAAAAAACTGTCACATGCATGTTCATCATAGCAGTATCTATAATAGCTCCAAATTGGTGACCTCAAAATCAAATGACAGGGAAAAGGTGAAGGAAAATACAGTACTTCGAAGCAGTATGATATTATGCAGTCATTAAAAATGACGGGAAGATTATGTAGCAACATCAGAAGTGCTTGTAATTTGATGTTCGGTGTAAAAAAGCAGAATACCAAATTGTGTCTCTGCAAGTTCTCCCGACCATTCACGGCCTGTGTTAACTAAATCCTGACCCATTTGCTCTTTCCTTTCTATCTTCCTGGCCCGACTCAGTTCGGGCCTCATCGCTGCCAGCATGCATGTGATGGGAGTCCTTCGTATACCACACACTCACTGTCTGCTTATGTCCCCACCTCTGGCCCCAGATGATGCATTTTTGGAGGACAGACACTCTGTCTTATCCTCTGCTGTCTGGCATGTGATGAAGCCTTCCTAAATGTTTGTTGAATTACAAGATCAATGGAAATAATTTTGCTACTGTTTATTAACCATCTACTATGCAGTGGGCATTGTCATTGGCATTTTCCATATATTATGCCACATTATTTTATTCTGCAATAACCCTAAGAAGTAGATACTGTTATTACTCCCCTTGTACAATGAAAACTGAAGTTCAGAGACATTTGCATACCTTAGGCCATGCATTTGTTAAGGTAGAGGGACAAGATTAGAATCCGAGTCTGTCTGACTTCAGAGCCAGTGATCTGCTCATTTCCAGATTAATAAATCTCTGTGTGTGTGTGTGCGTGTGTATCTGCCTATGATGATACAAACAGGAGGAAAACGTGCAAAAATAAAAATGGATGATTTATTTGGCTGGTGAGGAGTGAGATGGTGAGTGGATGAGTTTTTTTTTCCTGTTTTGTATTTCTTGAAATGTTAAGGTGGGTTGAAAAAAAAGGAATCCACTGAGGTTCCAAGTCCTTCTGAGGTTGTCTCTGGTAGACTGAACATCTTAAAGGAGGCAAACCATGTTGGTCAGCTAACTCCCTTTCTTCCACTTTTCAGGGCCCAGGGGTCATTCTGTTCCAGAGACACGATCGTGTGCAGGACCCGGGCCTGGGCAGCAGACAGTACGTGCTGCAGCGTAGCATGCTGCAGAGCCAGCTGGGCCCCCCTGGCCCAGGGCACAGGGGCAGTTTTTTTCTCCCCGCTCCTGCCATTCTGCTCTCACTGCCTTTAGGGGAAGTTGCACAGTTGCTGTTCCAGGCCCCAACTCACGGCAGGGGTGTGTGTGCTGGGTTGAGGCAGGGGTGCGTGGAGGAGTGGACAGAAGCTTAAACCATGGCCACCATAGCAGTGGAAATCCTAACATTTAGAAGGCAGATATTATCTCTAAATGAATTGAGACTGAATTCAAGGAAGATATTCACCACACTGGTTTAAGCTTGCGTCACATTACTGTATCACTCTGCCTGTGCGTTATGAATTAATACTTTTAATAAATCCTGTAATTATCTTGTGAATAGTGCATAATTATGCTGCTTTGTAATTTTTTCAGTGTTGAAAGCATACATTTGGTAAATGGAAATATGTAAAATATATCTCAATTTTTCTAAATTTTGTTTCAGCATGTCTTCATTTAAAATACATATACTCAAATAAACTACAAAAAAATTGAAGTGGCCCAGGTCCCTTTCACTCTCTGAGAAATCCAGGCCCCGATGTCCGAATGTGTGTAGGACAGAGGCAAGCTCATATGCCTCACCGCATTTTGGAATGTTCAATGTGCTTGGAGATAGAACCTATTATTTATATTAAAAATAAACTAAATAGGGAAAAAAAATCAGGAAATAAGATGAAAAGAGCAAAATCTGTGTTTTAAAAAGGGCACTGGGGAACTTACATTTTAAAATGAAAATCACACCCATTCATTTATATCTGCTTCTTCTTCAAACCACACTAAAATGACAATGATAATGGAATAAAGAAAGGTTTAAATTTACAAAGATAAGGAGAATAGGAGATTAGGCAGGTCAATTACTCTTTTATTTAAAAAAAGTGTGTGTGTGTGTGTCTGTGTGTATGTGTGTGTGTGTATGTGTATGTGTATGTGTGTGTACGTGTGTGTGTACGTGTGTGTATGTGTGTGTATGTCTGTGTGTGTATGTGTGTGTGTACGTGTGTGTGTGTACATGTGTGTATTTGTGTGTATGTGTATGTATGTGTCTGTGTGTGTGTGTATGTGTGTGTGTATGTCTGTGTGTGTGTATGTGTCTGTGTATGTGTGTGTGTGTGTGTACGTGTGTGTACGTGTGTGTGTATGTGTGTGTATATGTGTGCATGTGTGTGTGTATGTGTGTGTGTCTGTGTGTGTGTATGTGTGTGTGTGTACGTGTGTGTGTACGTGTGTGTGTATGTGTGTGTATATGTGTGCATGTGTGTGTGTATGTGTGTCTGTGTGTGTGTATGTGTGTGTGTGTGTGTGTGTGTGTGTGTGTGTGTATGTGTGTGTACGTGTGTGTGTGTGTATGTGTGTGTGTGTGTGTGTGTGTGTGTGTGTGTGTGGTGGAGGGGTGGGCTTAAATAACATTTATTTATTGCAGCTCTGGGAGCCAGAGGCTCAAGATCAAGATATAGGCAGGGTTGGTTCCTTTTGAGGCCTCTCTCCTCGGTTTGCAGATGGCCACCTTCTCGCTGTCCCCTCACATGGCCTGTCCTCTGTGTGAGCATCCCTGGTGCTTCTCTGTGTCTAAATGTCCTCTTATAAGAACACCAGTCAAAGTGGATTAGGGCCTACCCTAACAACCTCATTTTAACTTAATTACCTCTTTAAAGGCTCTGTTTCCAAATATAGTCACATTCTGAGGTACTAGGAGTTGAGGTTTCAATATATGAATTTGGCAGGGGGTGTGGGATACACAAAATGTAGCCCCCAACACAAGCCTACCCTGAACCAAAGACTGCAGAATGTGCTGATTGACATACACAGTCGTGCTCTGAAGCTAAGGGCGGGTGAGAGCCCTCCAATAACATAGAAATAAATGTTATTTAAGACACACACACACGTTGTATGGGGTGGAGAGAACACTGGGTCCTACTGGGATGGAGGAAGGGAGAAATGGGACACTGCGGAGTCATCCAACAATGACTGAAATAACAATTGCAGGCTCAAAGCTGACCCAGGGAACCCACAGCATTTCTCTAACTAGAAGCAGCAGAAACAAGGTACAAAATGAGTCTTCTACCTAGGAATGCAGGTGAAGGAGTTGGGGGGGGTAATGAAAAGGGCGGGGCTTCCATCAAATGAAGAAAGGTTTACCTGGCAGACAAATTTCTCTCCTCTACTTACTCTCTCTTCCAAGTTGAATCTTCTTCTTCTTTTTTTTTATCATGTTAAATTGTTTTGTTTTGTTTTGTTTTTTTCCTGTTTAAACTGTTATTTTTAGCTTGAGGGCACATGTACAGGTTTGTTGCATGGGTATATTGCATGATGCTGAGGTTTGGGATACGAATCGTCTCATTAGCCAAGTTATAAGCATAGGACCCAACAGTTCATTTTTCAACCTTTGACCCCTCCCTCCTTGCTCTATCAAGTAGTCCCCACTGTCTGTTGTTCTCATCTTTATCCCCATGAGTACCTAACGTTTAGCTCCTACTTATAGGTGAAAACATGCGGTATTTGGTTTTCTGTTCCTGTGTTAATTCACTTAGGATAATGGCTCCAGCTGCACCCATGTTGCTGCAAAGGACATGATTTCATTCTTTTTATGGCTGTGTAGTACTCCGCTGTGTACATGTGCCACATTTTCTTTATCCGGTCCACTGTTGATGGGCACTAGGATTGATTTTATGTTTTTGCTATTGTGGCAAGTGCTGTGATGAACATGTGAGTGAGTGTGTCTTTTTGATAGAATGATTTGTTTTCTTCTGAATGTAGACCCAGTAATGGGATTGCTGGGTCAAATGCTAGTTCTAAGTTCTTTGAGAAATCTCTAAATTGCTTTCCACAATGGCTAAGCTAATTCACATTCCCACCAACAATGTGTAAGCATTCCCTTTTTCCACAGCCTCACCAACATCTGTTGTTTTTTGACTTTAATAATAGCCATTCTGACTGGTGTGAGACAGTATCTCATTGTGGTTTTGATTTGCATTTCTCTGATGATTCGTGATGTAGACTATTTTTTTCTGTTTTTTGGGCACTTGTATGTCTTCTTTTGAGAAGTGTCTGATCATGTCTTTTGCCCATTTTTAATGGAGTTGTTTGTTTTTTTCCTGTTAAATGGTTCAAGTTCCTTGTAGATTCTGGATATCAGCCCTTTGTCAGATGCAAAGTTTGTAAATATTTTCTTCTACTCTGTAGGTTTTCTGTTTCTTCTGTGGATAGCTTCTTTTGCTGTGCTGGTCCCACTTGTCAAATTTTTGGTCCCACTTAATTAGGTCCCACTTGTCAAATTTTTGTTTTTGTTGCAATTGCTTTTGAGGACTTAGTCATAAATTATTTCCCAGGGCCAGTGCCTAGGATGGTATTTCCTGGGTTTTTCTCTAGGATTCTTGTAGTTTGAGGTCTTACCTTTAAATCTTTAATCCATGTTGAGTTAATTTTTGTGTATACTGAAAAGTAGTGCTCCAGTTTTATTCTTCTGCATGTGTCTAGCCAAATATCCCAGCACCATTTATTGAGCAGGAAGCCCTTTCCCATTGCTTATTTTTGTCAACTTATTCAAGGATCAGATGGCTGTAAGTGTGAGGCTTCTTTTCTAGGTTCTCTATTCTGTTCCATGTGGTCTATGTGTCTGTTTTTGTACCAGTACCATGCTGTTTTGGTTACTGCAGCCTTATAGTATAGTTTGAAGTAGGGTAATGTGATGCCTCTGGCTTTGGTCTTTTTGTTTAGGTTGCTTTGTCTATTCAGGCTCTTTTTTGGTTCCATTTGAATTTTAGAATAATTTTTTCCAGTTCTGTGAAAAATGATATTGCTAGTTCAATAAAGATAGCGTTGAATCTGTAGATTGCTTTGGACAGTATGGCCATTTTAACAATATTGATTCTTTCAATCCATGAGCATGGGCTGTTTTTTTAGATTTGTTTGTATCATCTATGATTTCTTTCAGCAGTGTTTTGTAGTTCTCCTTGCAGATCTTTCACCTTTTTGGTAAGGTGTATTCTTAGATATTTTATATTTTGTATGTGGCTATTTTAAATTAGATTGTGTTCTTGATTTGACTCTCAGCTTGAATATTATTGGTGTATAGAAATACTACAGATTTTTGTACATTTATTTTAACCTGAAACTTTACTGAAGCCATCAATTAATTTTTAGAAAAATGAAAGCAGATGGGTGAATACTAATTCCTTTGGCAACTGGAGAAAGCACATAAGCGAGAAGCCAGAGAACTCTGAAACATCTCAGGAATTAGAGATATCAGGTGGCTCTGAGGTAGGGTGAGGAGTAGAACTGAAAACAGTAGGGGTCATTAAAGCAAAAGATAGCACCATCAATGTATTAGTCCATCCTCACATTGCCATAAAGAAATACTTGAGACAGGTTAATTTATAAAGGAAAGAGGTCGAATTGGCTCATGGTTCTACAGGCTGTACAGGAAGCATGGCAGCAACTGCTTGACTTCTGGGGAGGCTTCAGGAAACTTAAAACCATGGCAGAAGGCAAATGGGGAGCCAGCACTTCGTGTGGCCAGAGCGGGAGGAAGAGAGAGAAGCCAGGGAGGTGCTACACACTTTTGAAACAACTAGATTTTATGATAATTCACTTGTTCACTATCATGAGAAAGGCACTGAAAGGATGATGCTAAATCATTCATGAGGACTCCACCCCCATGATCCAATCACCTCCCACTAGGTCCCACCTCCAATATTGGGGATTACAACTGGACATGAGATTTGGATGGGTTCACAGTTCCAAACCATATCATTCACTATCACTACTACTGTCATCAACACCACCACCACAACCAACACCACCTCCACCACCACTGTCACCACTACCACATCCATCACCATCACCAACCACTATCACCACCTCCTCCACCGTTACCACCACCACCACCATCATGACCATCATCACCTCCATTGCCATCACCACTGCCACTACTACCATCACCTTCACCACCTCCATCACCATTACCACCACCACTACACCACCATGACCATCACCACCTCCATCACTATCACCACTGCCACTGCCACCATCACCATTACCACCACCACCACCACTGCCATGACTGTCATCACCTCTATCACTATCACCACTGCCACTACCATCACCATCACCACCTCCATCACCATTACCACCACCACCACACCACCATGACCATCACCACCTCCATCACTATCACCACTGCCACCACCATCACCATCATCACCTTCACCACCATTACCACCACCACCATCACCATTGCCATTTCCATCACTTTCACCACTGCCACCACCACCATCACCATCACCACCTCCACCAACATTACTACCACTTCCACAACCACTGCCATGACCATCATCACCTCCAACATTATCACCTCTGTCACCACCACCATCACCATCACCACCTCCACCATTACCACCACCACCACCATGACCATCACCATCTCCATCCCTACCACCACTGCCACCACCACCATCACCATGACCACCTCCACCGACATTACCACCACCACCACAACCAGTGCCATGACCATCATCATCTCCATCACTATCACCACTGCCACCACCACCATGACCATCACCAGCTCCATCACTATCACCACTGCCACCACCACCATTACCATCACCTCCACCAACATTACCACCACCACCACAACAACCACCATGACCACCTCCACCAACATTACCACCACCACCACAACCACCACCATGACCATCATCACCTCCATCACCATCACCACTGTCACCACCACCATCACCATCACCACCTCCACCACCACTACCACCACCACCACCACCATCACCACCACCACCACCACCATCACCATCGCCACCTCCATCACTATCACCACTGCCACCACCACCATCACCATCATCACCTCCATCACTATCACCACTGTCACCACCACCATCACCATCACCATCACCACCTCCACCACCATTACCACCACCACCACCACCATTACCATCGCCACCTCCATCACTATCACCACTGCCACAACCACCATCACCATCACCACCTTCACCACCATTACCACCACCATGACCATCGCCACTTCCATCATTATCACTGCTGCCACCACCACCATCACCATCATCACCTCCGTCACTATCACCACTGCCACTACCACCATCACCATCACCACCTCCATCACCATTACCACCACCACCACCACCTCCATCACCATTACCACCACCACCACCATGACCATCATCACCTCCATCACTATCACCACTGCCACCACCACCATCACCATCACCACCTCTACCACCATTACCACCGCCACCATAACCACCACGATGACCATCATCATCTCCATCACTATCACCACTGCCACCACCACCATCACCATCACCACCTCCACCACCATTACCACCACAACTATCACCAGCATCATTGCCACCACCATCATCACCTCTACACTGCTACTACCAGCATCATCACACCATCACCACCATCACCACCACTCCTTCCCCAACCAGTGAATCCAAGAACGTATTCCTCCTTTATCATAATAAAATACTGGATGCTTTTATTTGGGAAAGATAAACCAGAAAAGACACCGGGCTCCACTTAGGACAGGGGCAAAAGACTATTTTAGAGAGGTGTTAAATGAAAGTTTCATATTGAATAGTGAGACCGACACTGGCTGCCAGGGTAATAGTTCCCAAGCAGGAGACTGGAGAAGTGCTTTCTAGGGAAGTTGGCCAACCTAAGAGAAAATCATTACCTTTTCATCCAATAGTAAAGCTCATCAGTCAACAAGATTATTCATGACCTTCTAAACAGCTTTTCAGCTCTTAGATACGTACATCAGCCACAGACACTGGGCAATCAAACAGAGCCTCTGGAACAAAACAGAGAAAAAGGAACTCAAAGGTGATAGAGACATTACTGGGAGGAGAAGAAAACTGCGAACAATGGCCAACAAGAACAATAACAGTATTAAGCTCAGAAAGAGTGGATATTACAGAGGCCAGGCATGGTGGCTCACGCCTATAATCTCAGCACTTTGGGAGGCTGGGGCAGGTGGATCACTTGAGATCAGAGTTCAAGACCAGCCTGGCCAACACGGTGAAACTCCGTCTCTACTAAAAATACAAAAAAAAGTAACCAGGCATTATGGCTTATGCCTGTAATCCCAGTTACTCAGGAGGCTGAGGCATAAGAATCTCTTGAACCTGGGAAGTGGAGGTTACAATGAGCTGAGATCGTGCCATTGCACTCCAGCCTGGATTATAGAGTGGGAATCCCTCTCAAAAAAAAAAGAAAGAAAGAAGAAAGAATGAAAGAGAGAGAGAGAGAGGAAGGAAGGAAGGAAGGAAAGAAGGAAGGAAGGAAGGAAGGAAGGAAGGAAGGAAGGAAGGAAGGAAGGAAAAGGAAGGAAGGAAGGAAAGAAAGAAAAGGAAGGAAGGAAAGAAAGAAAATGAAGGAAGGAAAGAAAGAAAAGGAAGGAAGGAAGGAAGAAAGATTGCATATTACATCCCTAAGATTAGACTAAGAGGCTATAAAAATAAAAGGTCAGAGAATAAGAAAGCGCTCTTGTGAAAAGAAAGAATAAAACAGAAAAATTCTAAAGGCCTTTGACCCTTCCAGAATCTAAGGAGGGTAACAGGTTGGAAAATTAAGCAACCAGACTGGAGAGGAGAGAACCTCATTCCCATCAATCTGTGGCAAAGAGATACATTTGAAAACCAGTGGGTTTGGCTATCAGCTTTGGTCCTGGCATTTGTTAGATACTTAATCTAAAAAACAGTCCTGCTAGATATGGATTAATATCTTCATTTTATACACAGACTCTCAAAAAGGTATGTATTAGATTGAACCACATGAAATAGTTTTGTACGTCAGAGATGGTTGAGTGCCTGCAATTTCAATGATTCAACCTAATATACAGCTCAAGGTCACACTGCAACATTTTTGGCTAAAGATATGAAATGTTAAAAGATAAGTCATTATCATTTGGGGCCTTGAACATACTGTGTTTTCATGTGTCTTTCTTTTTTTTGTCTCTCTTTTTTTCTTTTTGAGACAGATTCTCACTCTGTCGCTGAGGCTGGAGTACAGTGGCGCGATCTTGGTTCACTGCAGCCTTGACCTCCCAGGCTCAGGTGATCCTTCCACCTCAGCCTCTGGAGTTGCTGAGAGTACAAGCACATGCTGGCAGGCCTGGCTGATTTTTGCAATTTTTTTTTTTTTTTTTTTTTAGAGAAGGGGTTTTGCCATGTTGCTCAGGCTGGTCTCAAACTCCGGGGCTCAAGAGATTCTCCCACCTCTGCCTCCCAAAGTGCTGGTATTTGCACTTTGGGCATGAGCCACTGTGCCCAACCTTCATGTATTATTCTTAAATCTAAAGGAAAAAAGAATATGTATTTTTGTAGTGATTGCCGGAGCCCTCTTTCCTAGGTTGGTTGTGGACAGTTTGCAGCACAATCCTAATGTTAATGGTGAGTGTGTGTGTGTGGTGGGGGGTAGGGGGAATAGGTGTGGGTGTGTGTTTTCAGTGAAGAAATCAAATTACTGTGTCACCCAAAGTCACAAGGAGCCTGAGCATACATATTGGTGAGAGTGTGGGTTGGAAACAGGAATCTCGTTGCTGGATCTTTCGGCCAGGCTGACTCTGTAAGTAGGTGTAGCGCTTCGCAGAAAAGCAGAACTCCTCAGATTCCAGGTGCCAAGGCACTTCATTTCCCCTCATCACTGTCCTCACAAGCTGCCAGCTGCACTTGGACTCCCCGACCCCTGCGACAAAATCTTTGAGGGGTAGAAACTCAGCCACAATTTCTTTGATCACTCGTCTTAAACAGCAAGTCCTCTAGGGAGGCCAGTGGAGGGAGCCTTGTGTGGTACAGCAAGTGGGGCCGGGGGGACAACGGATGGTTTAGCATTTACAGATGAGTTCCGTATGTGCACGTGTAGTCCAAGTACACACTCCACATGCAGAAACACACACATGTGCATGGATGCACCATGCCTATATGTAGAGATCATGTGTACAACTACAGACACCATGCACGCCGGTGCATATCTATACGTTTACATCCCAGCCTCATATTCTCTCCACAGGCATGAAGACTCAGACACCAGCACCTTCTTCGACTATATCACACCAACCACGCATATACTTGCGTATGTTGTACATTGATATAGCAATATACCCACAGAAAACATTCTATGATAATTTTGCAAAGATCCCAAGAAGCAGAAAACAAACATTAGGTGGCATATTCCCTGTCCGTTCTAAAGTGAGGAGCTTGGGCTCTCACCAGCTTGGGAAGCCCGGCATAGCCAGGCCATGTGAAGTAGCAGGCATGCTGTGAGGGACAAGAGATTACAGCGGGCTCAGAAGTAGAGCAAGGTATTTATCTTCCCCCTCCCCACTGAGTAGAACTAGAACAAGGATTTGATTTTGCCTTAAAGCAGAAAGCCTCTCTTTTGGTTTTGTCTCTTAGTGGAATGCAAGGGGGGAAAGCGAGAGAGATTCCTGCCAAGATTATCGCATTTGGGAATCCAGGTTATTTCCCCCTCCTCTTTGCACATGGGCCACATGAGCGGCCCATGTGAGTCTTAAGTACCTGCCATGTGACCCACTCATTCTCGTGTCTGTGGTGTCACAGGGCAATTAGAACGATCACACCAAGGTCACTGTGTGTGTATGTGTGCATGTGTGTGTGCATGTTTGAGCCCTTGGAGAGGGCAATCCGGTGTGTGAATGAATGTCACTGGAATATGTCTTGGGAGTCCAGGGGTCCATTTCCGTGGCAATGCAAAACAAAAGCCTGGGAATCAGGAAATGCTGCCGGATTCTATGGCCAAGGCCCAGCTCACTATAGGGGAGGAAGGAAAAATCCCAGCTCAAGTGGAGAGGTTTGGGGGAAGGTTTATTCTCTGCTTGCAAAGAATGTGCTGTTCATTCTGCTGCATGTGACCAGCAAATCCAGTGTCTGGGGGACCAGCATTTGCACTTGTACTGACCTTTTCTCAGAGGATCCAGGACCCCTCCCTGGCACCCTCGCCAAATGGCATCCCTGTTAGTAAAGGTGCTAGCTGGAGGGACTAGTTGTTGGGCAGGCTCTTCAGGCTCTTCAGGAGATCCTTGAAGAAATGGGGAAAAGTTCTACTTCTGTAGTGTGGGCCAATGCCATGCAATTACCCAGTAAATCCACCCAGCACAGTTGATTGTGAGGCAATTGCAACAGCAATGCCCTTTCCTCTAGGAAAGACGCAACACAGTGAGTCTCAGCCATTGATTGACTCTTACAGCTGGAAAACTCATGCAGGTCACAGCCTCTTTGCAGATGAGCACACTGATTCACTGGATACATATTTATTGAAGATCTACCACGTGTTTGGCACTGGGCTCTTGAGAAACATCAGTGCAAGAGTCAGGCAAGGTCCCTGACCCCATAGAGCTGACATTTTAGGGAGTCAACAGATAATGTAAAAGAACAGTCAGTGAGACGTATAGTGTATCAGATGGTGATAGACAAATACAGCAAGGTAAAGGGTAAACAAGGAGGTAGGTCAGTGGAGGGATGTGACTCCTCATAGAGGGGGCACCAAGGCCTCTCCAATAATATGGTCTGTGAGTAGAGATCTGCACAAATGGAGGACGCATACCATGGATATATCAGCAGGAAGAGGGGCCCTGGAGAGCGAGTGCAAAGGCTCTGAGGCAAGAGCCTGCCAAGCATATGCAAAGAACCACAGGAAGGCAGAGAATCTGGAGCAGGGTGAGCCAATGGGACCACGATAGCAGTTAAAGTCACAGATGTGACAGTGCCAGAGTATGTGCACTTACATGCACTGCAAGGACTTTGCTTTTACCCCGAGTGGAAAGTGACGCCATAGGGTGTTTTGATAGGAGAAAGGACATGATCTTCAGTTTTTAAAGGATCACTCCGTTTGCTGTTTCGGGAATACGTTGAGAAGGGGGTTCAAGATAAATGCAAGGAGATCACTCACAAATCAAGAACAGTAATCCAGGCAAAGGGTTTTGGGCTTGGAATGAGATGATAGCCGTGGAATGAAGTGGGTAGATTCTGAAGGCTGAACAGATGGGACTTACCGATAGATTGAATGTGGGACATGCGAGAGAGAGAGAAGGTAAGGGTGATTCCCAGATTTTTGGTCTAAACAATTGGAAGTGGAGTTGTTGTTTACTGAGATAGGATTGTTTTTTAGATGTACTAAATTGGATCTCTTCTATTTGTTTATTCAAATGTTGAGTTAGACATTCAAGTGGAAGCATCAAGGAGGAAGTGGATATATAATGGTCTGGATTTCAGGGGAGAGGTCCCAGGTGGAGAGCTGTATTATGTATGTATATATGGTATTAATGTATGCATTAATGGGATGTGGAGCCATGAGTCTGGCTGAGGCCTTTTACGGAGTAAGTACAGATAGAAAAGGGAAGAGAAGGAATCACTGGGTCCCAAGCACATTAGCATTGAGAGGTCAGGAAGCTGAGGAGGACCAGCAACGAAGATGGAGACATTGAGGGGAGGGAGGTACAAGGAGAACCAAGAGAGAGTCCTGTCCCTGAAGCCAGGTGAAGAACAGGTTTCAGGAACAAAAGAAGGAAGAACTGCAACAAAGGCCACCGACAGTCAAGAAGGGACTCCTGGATTTAGCACTGGAGAGACCCAACAATAGCTCCCAACACAAAGCCTCCTTTGAAGAGTGAATGCTGTTGCCTCTTTAAACATTTGCTTCATTCATTTATTTCAACAGATGTTTATTGAGCATTTAGGATAATACAAGCAAAGATACAACATTTGTTAAGTACATACCACGTATCAGGCACTGGATTTTATATTAGTATCTCATGCAAGATTCACGTTCACCCCACGAGACTGGTAACGTTGTTTTTTCCATTTATATCAGAGTTCAGGTTGTAACTCAGGCTTCCCTTCTCAAAAGTCCAGATCCTTTTTCTTTTTTAAAATTGTAGTTAAAAAAAAACCACACATATAACATGAAATTCACCATCGTAACCACTGTTGAGTGTACAGCTCAGTGGTGTTAAGTATATTCACAATGTTGTGCAACCAACCTCCAGAACTCTTACATCTTGCAAAACAGAAACGTACGTATTAAACAACAAGTCTCCATGTCCCCTCGCCCAGCCCTGGAAACCACCATTCTACTTTCTGTTTCTTTGAGTTTGACTACTCATGGAAGTGGAATCATACTACATTTGTCTTTTTGTGACTGGTTCGTTTCACTTAGCATAGTAGCCTCAATTTTCATCCATGTTGCAGCACGTATCATAATTTTCTTCCTTTTTAAGGCTAAATAATATTCCATTGTATGGATATACCACATGTTGTTTATCAACTGAACTGTCAATAGACACTTGGGTTGTTTCCTCCTTTTGGCTATTGTGAAGAGTGTTGCTATGATCATTTGTGTACAAGTATCTGTCTGAGTCCCTTCTTTCAGTTATTTTGGATATACAGTCAGTCCTTGGTATCCATAGTTTCTGCATTCATGGATTCAACCAACTGTGGATGTAAAATATTCAGGAAAAAAGTGTGTCTGTACTGAATATGCACAGACACTTTTCCTTGTGATTATTCCCTAAACAATGTAACAACTATTTACATAGAATTTACATTTATTAGGCATTATAAGTAATCTAGAGATGATTTAAAGTATACAGGAGAGGCTAGGCATGGTGGCTCACACCTGTAATCCCAGCACTTTGGGATGCCGAGGCGGGCAGATCACCTGAGGTTAGGAGTTCCAGACCAGCCTGGCCAACATGGTGAAAACCCATCTCTACTAAAAATACAAACAAACAAACAAAATGAGCCAGGCATGATGGCATGCACCTGTAATCCCAGGTACTCGGGAGGCTGAGGCAGGAGAATCATTTGAACCTGGGAGGCGGAGGTTGCAGTAAGCTGAGATCACGCCACTGCACTCTAGCCTGGGTGACAGAGCAAGACTCCGCCTCAAAAAAAAAAAAAAAAAAAGTCAAAAGAGTATATGAGAGAATGTGCCTAGGTTATAAGCAAATACCAAACCATTTTATATCAGGGACTTGAGCATCCTTGAATTTTGATATCTGAAGGAGATCCTGGAACCAATATCCTACAGACAGATACCAAGGGATGACTTTATACTGGAAGTTTAGAATTTTTTTTTTTTTTTTTTTTTTTTTTTTTTTTTTTTTTTGAGACAGAATCTCACTCTGTCACCCAGGCTGCAGTGCAGTGGTGTGATCTTGGCTCAATGCAGCTTCAGCCCCCTGGGGTCCAAGTGATCCTGCCACCTCAGACTCCCAAATCACTGGGATTATAGATGCATGCCCACATACCTGGCTAATATTTAATATTATGTGGAGATGAGGTCTCCCTATGTGATCCTGGCTGGTCTCAAACTCCTAGGCTCAAGCAATACGCCCTTCTAGCCCTCCCAAAGTGCTGGGATGACAGGTACGAGCCACTGCACCTGGTCAAGTCTGGATTCTTAACTTGTCCACTATTAACACAACAGTGGCCAAGGGAGGGGTGGTCCCGCCTAAATGGAGCACCTCTGGCAGGAAACACAGACACTGAACAGGTAACTCCAGGAATTCTGAGTGCTATCCATAAAAACCAAGGTGTACAGTCACCATAGACAGGAATGCCTACTGTGTGACTTGAAGGAGAAGAGAATGATGAAGAAGATCCAAACACTGCCCCCAAGATGCTCCCAGAGTATTAGATGGTAGCCAATCTCATTAATCAAAGGGACTTACCAGTTCAGATGGGAAGGTCTTGTGATCTTAATGTGCCCAGGGCAGATGGAGTAAATATTTTAGATCTAGAATAGTAAAATAATGATGATGACAACTATGATAACTATCCTTTACTGAGAGTTTACCCTGAGCTGGATACAGTGTTAAAAGCTTAACACACATTATCCTGTTGAACCCTTACAACAACCTTGCAATGTAAGAACTGTTATTATCCTCCTTTCACAGATGGAGAAACTGAGACTGAGGGAGGTGAGCTCCTTCACTCAAGGCGTGCGGCTGGCATCAGTGTTGGGGTTGAGCCAGCTCTGCTGACCCTCAGGCTGATGCCCTTGTAAACCACCACCCTGCCCACCCTTGGCCCCTGCCCACAGACCCCTGTGCCAATATCTCCCATGGCAAGCTGAGTGAATGAGGCTTAGGTCCAAGGGGCAGCATGGGCCACACCCCATTCCCCGACAGGGCAGAGCCTTTGACATGACACAGGCACAGTAGATTTCAACACTCTGATTTCCTCATCTTCCTTTCCCAATATGTGACCTGCTGATCCAACATGTGACCAGGCAGGGGTAAGTGGACTGAAGACATAGAAGGAGATGGGCCTCACCTGTTTCCTGGACTCCCACACTCACCTTCCCACAGCTCCCATGGTCAGTCCCTGGCAATCTCTGCTCCACAGCAGCTCGAGGGAGCTTGTATTTTATTTTAGTTTTGTTTTTATTTTTTTGAGACAGTCTCACTCTGTCTCTCAGGCTGGAGTGCAGTGGTGTGATCTCAGCTCACTGCAAGCTCCGCCTCCCGGGTTCAAGCGGTTCTCCTGCCTCAGCCTCCAGAGTAGCTGGGATTACAGGCATGAGCCACCACACCCTCCTAATTTTTGTATTTTTAGTAGAGATGGGGTTTTGCCATGCTGGTCAGCCTGCTCTCGAACTCCTGGCCTCAAGTGATCCGCCTCTCTTGGCCTCCCAAAGTGCTAGGATTACAGGCGTGAGCCACCATGCCTCACCCGAAGGAGCTTTTAAAAGCGTCAGTTTGATTATGTCACCCCGCAGCTACATCTTTTGGTAATTTGTGCACTGCTTAGAATAAGAGTCACGCTCCCTGCTCTGGTCTCGAGGCCCCACATGCAACTGCCTCCCTGCAACCTAGCTCTCCTGACTGACCTCCCTCCACTCTGCTCCAATGTCCCTTCCCAATGGGGCCTTCTCAGGTGCATTCACTCACTCTCCATCTCCACCCAGTTACTCTCTAGCACATAACCTTTTTTAAAAAAAGTCATTTTTTTGGCTGGGCACGGTGGCTCATGCCTGTAATCCCAGCACTTTGGGAGGCTGAGGCGGGCGGATCACAAGTTCAGGAGTTCAAGCCCAGCCTGGCCAACATGGTGAAACCCCCATCTCTACTAAAAATACAAAATTAGCCAGGCACCGTGGTGGGCACCTACAGTCCCAGCTACTCAGGAGGCTGAGGCAGGAGAATCACTTGAACCTGGGAGGGAGAGGTTGCAGTGAGCTGAGATCACGCCACTGCACTCCAGCTTAAGCAACAAAGGGAGCCTCTATCTGAAAAAGAAGTCATTTTTTTTTTGGTGGTAAAACATACATACATAAAATGTATCTTTTTAGCCACTTTTAAGTGTATGCTTCAGTGGCAGTAAGTACATTCCCATTGTTGTGTGACGATCACCACCATTTGTCTCCAGTCATTTTCTTCATGCCAAAGACAAACTCTATACTCATTGAACAATAATTCTCCAGCCCCTGGTCACTTCTACTCTACTTTCTGTCTCTGTGAATTTGACTACTCCGGGAATCTCATATAAGCAGAATTACACGGGTTGTGTCCTTTTGTCACTGGCTTATTTCCCTTGGCATAGTGTCCTCAAAGTCCATCCATGTTGTAGCCTATGTGAGAATTTCCTTTCTTATTAAAGGTGAATGTAGATACCCACATTTTGTGCATCCATTCATCTGCTGATAAACGGGAAGTTTGTTTCCATCTTTGGGCTACTGTGAATAGCGCTGTGCACTTGTGAACAAGTGTCTGTTTGAGTCCCTGCTTTCAATCCTTTGGGGTATTGCACAAGCTTTTGTATTGTGTCTGTAACACACCACTGCCTGAAATGATTTGGCTCGTTGCTTTGTTTGCTGACTTGTTTTCTGTCTCTCTCCGGTCATCTCCTTGGATACAGGAGCCTTGCCTGTTTGGCATGCAATTGTTATCACAGGCCCACAATGGTGTCCTGCTCATGCTAGGTGCTCAACAAATTTTTTTTTTTTTTGAGACAGAGTCTCGCTCTGTTGCCCAGGCTGGAATGCAGTGGTTCGATCTCAGTTCACTGCAACCTCTGTCTCCTGGGTTCAAGTGATTCTCCTGTCGTAGCCTCCTGAATAGCTGGGACTACAGGTGTGCACCACCACACCCGGCTAACTTTTGTATTTTTAGTAGCACTGGGGTTTTGCCATGTTGACCAGGCTGGTCTTGAACTCCTGACTTCAGGTGATTCGTCCAGCTCAGCCTCCCAAAGTGCTGGGATTATAGGCGAGAGCCACTGCACCCCGGCCTCAACACACATTTTTGAATGAAGGATGACTAACACCGCAGATGGCCCAGCCTGTTGGGCACGAGCCTAATCACCACTTCTAAGTGAGGACGTGTCTGAAACACTAAAATGCTCACAGGCATTCACAGGCAGTGTTTTAAAATTTTCATTTATTTGTCAAATTTAATACAACATTTCCAAAAGTAACATGTACCCTGTGGCCCATGGAAAT
The DNA here is from genome assembly GCF_024542745.1 of Macaca thibetana thibetana. Lineage (NCBI taxonomy): Eukaryota > Metazoa > Chordata > Mammalia > Primates > Cercopithecidae > Macaca > Macaca thibetana. The sequence continues at coordinate 7,935,365 of NC_065583.1, forward strand.
GAAAGGTGTGTGTGCAATCAACAGAGCCACAGGGCCTGGGAGAGCAGGGTTAAATGTAGGAATCCAAGGAGTATTCCACCAATCCGCCGAGCGTGTCTGTGCTGCTTAAGTCAGATAAGGCGAAGGTTTGGAATGTCCTGAGACAAGGGAGGAGTATTTCTCTCCCTCATAAAAACTCACCACCATGTTTTGGGCACATGTTCTTTGCCAGCCTCTGATTATCTGGGACTGCTGTGAAGAGGAAGAGCATTTCAGGGGAGAAAGCAGCCCCTTAATCCCCAGTGAGACAACAGCATCATCATGCCCAAAACTGTTTCCTCAGCATAGCAGTGCTAGGAAGAGGAGCCAGGACTCCTGCATTCAGCCTGCTTTGCCACCCTTGGTTAGGACTGGATGGGTGTTACTCGTTCTTTTTGCTATTCATGGCTTCTCACTTTTTCTGAGCCAACCAAGGTCCAATCTCCCATATATCCTTTTCCTCACATGTGTATGTGTGTGAAAGTGTGTGAGACAGAGTGCATGTGTGTATGTGTAAGTGTGTGAGTATGTGTGAGACTGTGAAGGAATGTGGGGTGGAAGAGTGTATATAAGTGTATATGTGGGCCAGGCGCAGTGGCTCACGCCTGTAATCCCAGCACTTTGGGAGGCTGAGGCGGGCGGATCACCTGAGGTCAGAAGTACAAGACCAGCCTGACCAACATGGAGAAATCCTGTCTCTACTAAAAAGACAAAAAAATTAGCCAGGCGTGGTGGTGCATGCCTGTAATCCCAGTTACTTGGGGGGCTGAGGCAGGAGAATCGCTTGAACTGGGGAGGCGAGGTTGCAGTGAGCCAAGATCACGCCATTGCCCTCCAGCCTGAGCAAGAAGAGTGAAACTCTGTCTCGAAAAAAATAAAAAATAAAAAATAAGCGTACATATGTACATGTGTGTGGATGTGTGTGTGTGTTTTAACTGCAGTGACATTGGATAAGTCACTTAAACTCGTTGAGCCTCTTTTTTGTTGTCGTTCATAAAAACAGACCAATGGAAAAACCTCCTCCCTGCCAGGGGATGTGTGAACTCAGCGGGGTAACATCTGTGGGCATTCCACATGGTGCTGGGCACATGGCGAGTGTTAACAAATGATACCTGTCACTTTCAAACTCTGTCACTCAATCTCTTGACCAAGAATCTAGCTGTCAGTCACCTCTTAAGCTACATAAACTATACTCTGCTTTTATTCAGCTGGGGGTAGAGTGCAAAGAGGGGATATTTGTCGAAGGAATGGAAGAGACAGGTTTTTATGCTGACATCCACTTTGTGTTTTGTGTCCATTTTCTCACCGGATCCTCACTTCAGCTACCTGTGAAGTTGTTTTAGTGATAATCAATTTACAGATGGGAAGCCTGAGACTCAGAGAACAACAGATCACACATCCAGCAAGTAGCAGAGCAGGCATTTGACTCCAGACCTGGGCACCACAAAGCCACCGTTCCCTCTGCCCTCCAACACTGAAGGATGGCTCTGGAGTCAGCCAAAGAGGCTGCAGGGGAGCTTGTGTGCCAGTGCCAGGCAGGGGACACAGGATAACCAAAGGCCAGGAGAAGAGAGAAATAATAAATATGTGATTCTGGAGCCCAAAGAGAATGTGAGTAGAGAAAGGGTGAGGCTTGAATTTAGGGTGAGGTTGAATTTTGCAGAGCCTTGAAGTCTGCATTGAGATGTTTGGGATTTATTTCAACAGAGAACCTAGATCAGATTTGAGCTTAAACAAAGTGATTTTGACACATCCAATAAAAATGATCATAGAGCTACTCCCAAGGAAGAATCCTGGAGAAATAGCAGTGGGCTGGGGCAGCTCTCGGAGAAGCTGGTGGGGGAAGCCACCAGCCGCCAGGATCCTGCTGGAGCCTCACGCTGACCACCCGGCTCTAGGACCCAGTTGCTCCCTCTCCATCTCTCACTGCTGGGAGCAAATGGATCTCGTGCTGCAGGCAATAACTTCAGGAATCCACTCAAATGTCAGTGGGGGATCTACGTTCCATGGTTCCATGGCCACCAGGGCCTTCTGGAAAAGAGAGGTTTCCAGAAGCAGTGGGTACCATGGCCATTAGAAACACCCTAGTTGATTGTCATGATGACCAGTGGGGTGCTGCCTTTCCTTTCCGTGCTCCTATACTCCGTCTTCCTTCCTCCAGTACAAACTAGCCCCATGCTACCTAGAAGGTAGTCAACGACAGGCTGCCGCCTCTGGCTTTGAGTAAAAGCCTGAACTTGAGTTATTATGCTGCAGGGGAGGGAGAGAGTCAAGTGCCTTTGAGTGCAATGAGACAGGGAGATTGACCAGAACTGGGCGGGGGTGGAAAATTCGGTGACCAATAGGAGTGGCTGAGTGGCACATTTGATTCAGGGAGGCGAGACCCTGGCACAGCAGTACAATAGATGCCTACTATAGAGGCCCCCACAGAAGGGATGAGGAGAAGGTCAGCAGTAGCCATGTCTGCGAGGCTGGACTGAAGACCTATTTCAGGTGGGGGCTTCACAGATGGTGCACTGCCCGAAGAAGAGGGATCCTGGGCCCGGCGCGGTGGCTCACGCCTGCAATCCCAGCACTTCGGGAGGCTCAGGAGGAGGATCTCTTGAGTTCAGGAGCTTATGACCAGGCGGGTCAACATGGTGAAACCCTGTCTCTGCTAAAAAATACAAAAATTAGCTGGGCATGGTGGCACACACCTGTAGTCCCAAGCTACTCCACTTTGGATTTTATGTCCATTTTCTCACTGGATCCTCACGAGAGGCACTAGAATCCCTTGAACCTGGGAGGCAGAGGTTGCAGTGACCTGCGATGGCACCACTGCACTCCAGCCTGGGTGGCAGAGTGAGACCCTGTCTCAATAAAATAAAATAAAATAAAATAAAATACAATAAAATAAGGGGGTGCCCCCCATCTCATCTCACTCACAACTGACATCAATTTTTCAGGTACCTCAGCAAGAAGTACTTGCTTCTTGGAGTCAGGGTCAGATTTAATTAGACCTCAAGGAAATAAAATAGTGTAACATTTCTTGTGTAGTCAAGTTTATGGAGTAGGATGCATATCCCAGGATCTTAATTAGTAGGACATAGACATCATCATAACACTGAGGTCTTTATCAGGGACTGTCTGGTTGCTAGAAATGACTTTTACTCAGAAAAGTTTACGTGAATGGGAACTGGCCATCAAGATTCAAAGCAATCTCACAACTGAGGCTGCAGAACGTGCGCGGGGCTTCCAGAGAACGCAAGCGTCCTCTCCGTGTCTCTCTGGGGCTCCTGGAGTGCTGCCCTGCTTCTCTCTGATCACATGCTCCATCACCCTCTCTGCAGATCTGCATTGTCTCTGAGTGTTTTCTTCTTGCTTTTCCAGAACTTCAGCCCACCTGGGATTTTAATGTACAGGGCTTAGATCTGGTCCAGCTCTCAGCTACCTGTGGGGGAGGCAGGAAAGTCAAGTGATAAAGACCCAGGTCATATTCTGTCTATGGAACTTTGTTACTGCAGGTGCCGGTGGAGTCGCATTGCAGCCAAATTGCAGCAATGCAGACAAACTACATCCACATCGCTCCTTTCCCCACCGATATATCCCGTGTGTCCATATTGCCGAGAAGAGGCCTGTGTTGAAAACGTCAACCAACAGATGCTAATGGTAGATACAGGCTCGAAAGATCTCAGGGAAGGTCCTTCCCGATATAGAAAACCCATGTTCACTTCACTCCTTAAATTCTTTATCTACAGTGTCAGTTTCCAAGAAACATTTCGTTTCAGAGTTAGTAGAACTTATTCAGAATTTCCTATTGGAATTTCAGTCCATGGTATATGGTATTTACATAAACAAAATACTATAGGTTCCTCTAGAGATATCTTACAATTATTTTTAGTGTATATACTAAAAATGGAAATCTTTAGCTTTTAGTATATTTTTAGTATATATAATATGTACTATACTCAACTATACTAAATATGTATATTAATATACACTAAGCTTAAAATATACTAAAAGCTAAATATTTTGATTTTTATTTTAAACTTTTTTCTTAGAGAATTGGGATGCATCATAACCAGCTGCATGCCATAATCTGACAAACATGGTCCTTCATTAAACTTGATTTCCTCATCTATAAAATGGGCGTACAAACAGAGCTTACTTTGCAGGGTTGATGTGAGAATGAAATAAAGCTCAACAAACACTAGTCTTTCTTCTTCTTATAATCTTGCATCTAAGGGCTAACACTATCTCATTGATCCAGGGCCTGGATCTCTTGGTTTAAATTCTCCAAAGGATTCGTCTGATTGGCTGTGAAGCGTGTCTCTCCAGGGTCAAGAATCTTCCAGAGTCAGGTTGGAGGAGAAGGATCATGTGAAGCACACATGAGCGCACAAGCTAACCATGCGGTTGGTGGGGAGGGTGATTGCCGAGAAGCCAGGATGGGTAGGTCTGCCATGGCAGATGCAAAATCGACAATAAGAAGATTCTAGAGTCCCAGAGCTGGAAAGGCAATTGAGACCATCTGGCCCAGTCACTCCAATTTTCCATGTTTAGAAACCAAGGCTCTGAGAAACACAGTGACCTACTTCTACTTGGGTATTGACCTACACAATGAATCAGAGGCAGGATCTGCTCTTCCCACCCTGCGTCCTATCTAAAGGGGCAGGACGCCTGCCAGGCAGGGAGGAGAGCCCATCACTGACCCTCCCACCTCACCACCTCAGAGCCTCTGAGTTAGCTGGTGTTGCAGCCTCCTCCTGTCAACACCCTGGAATCCAGGCTGCAGGAAGTACTCAGTCTCCTGGCCTTCTGCTGCCCAGCCCTGGCCACCTATACAACAAGGTTCCACCCGTTCCTTCCAGCTAAGCAGGTTTGATGGCCACATGCATGCCTCCCTCCATACCTTTGCTCAGGTAGTTCCCTTACCTGGAATGCCCACCTTCCACTCCCCGCCCTCCCGAGTTCCACGGACTCTGCTGGAGGCCACACCCTCTGAGAGGTCTTCCTGAGGCATATCCCTACCCTACTCCAACCTAACCATTTCTGTGTCTTTTTCTCTCTCTGCACTCCGTCAACTGCCACCTGCCCCATCCAGAAGGCACATAATTACATGTTGCTTGCCAATTTTAATTCAATTATAAGTTCTCTGATGAGGTTAAAAACCTTGTCTTAAATATTGCAACAACAAAGCACTCAGTGCTGTGCTGGGTGCCTGGAAGGTGGTCAGTAAACATTCGTTGAAGGAGTGAGTGAATGGAGTGAGTGAACACAGTGAGCGAGTGAGTAATTGACTGTCAGTTGGGAATTGAACCAGCAAGAGCCTTCCTGCTCCAGGATATCCTGGGAAGGGTGGTGAGGTCCCTGGTTAGAGCGGTCCCGGCAAGTCGTTCACAGGGGCTGAACGCAAGCTCCGTATCACCTACTGCTCCCCACAGCTCACAACAGCCCCGTTATAAGGACACTGAGGCTCAGAGACGAAAGTGATTTGCCAAGGGCACTGGGGCAATGTGCACCTGAATGGGGATCAGGCTGCCGTTAAGCTGACTTCTTGACTTGGGCTCTGACCACCTACCCCATGCACGGGATGCAAATGAGGAGGACACGCTCTTGACCTTCAGGAGCACCTGGGGTGGGGGTTGCAGGGCTGGCAAGGCGTGGCTGGAGGCCAGTCCTGAAGAAACCATTGAAACCCAGGGGCCCACACACCCCTGGGACAGAAGCAAAACCAGGGGCAAGTGACCTCTCTCTCTCTGCATAACAAAGTCTCTGGGTTTCCTTTGACCTTCAAAACCTCCCTATAACACAGGCAGGACGAGGGTCATTAAATCTGGTTCACAGGATGGCAAATTGAGGGTCAGAGAGGTTGGTGGGTGGCCTTGGGAGCCACTTACAAAGACTAGATGAGGAACCCACTTTCCCAGCCTCCTTCCTAACCACCCTTCTCCCCACTGCGCTGTGCGGGTAACCCTGTTCCGGAGGGTCAGTCAACACTTGGTTCCCAAACACGCTCTTCTTTATCCTGCTGCCTGGCCTCTGTTACCCCTGCCTGAATGCCCTTTCCCCACCCCAAACTCTGCTACTGCAGGGCTCAGCCCAGATCCCACCTCCTCTCCAAACTTCCCCAGGTCTCCTCTGATCAAACTCCTCTATGGACCTCAGAGTCTTTCTCTCTATATCATACTCTGATCTACTACCTTTTAAAATAAGAACACAAGTGCCTGGCCCATCATAGAGCCTGAGGCAGTATCCTCTGGAATGAAGTGGTGCTCAGCAAAGTTTGGCGTAAAGAACGTGTGAATGAGTGAATGAACAAATGAATGGGTCTCTTGCCTACGTTTCACTGCTGTTGAGGGGATTCATTTCGGTGAAGTAACCCACAAAGCTCCCAGCACAGAGCTGGGCACAGAGCTGGGCACAGAGCAGGTAGCTAGCCAGTGCTCGCTGGCATGAGTCAGTTTGAGGCAATGCTGTCTTCTAGGCCACACCTAGCCTAGACTTCCTGAATGGGCCAAATGCCAGCACGAAGGCCCCAGCAGGCATAGCGCCGGGCAGCTGCCTATGGATCTCCCAAAAGGAGCAGTCTGCGGCCCCGCCCGCCTGCCCACCCCGTCCGTCCTCCCAGCTCAGGTGCAGTCCGTACTGCCCCAGCCTCCTTCCTGGGCATGCAGTTTGGGGAAGAAAAAGGAGGAGGAAAAATCAGGTTAAACCAGATGGTAAAGCTGTTCTTTTAATCAGTAGTCGTGGAGCCCTGGAGCGGGGGCCAGGAGGCGTGGCTGTGAAGCAGGCTGGAATGGCTAGCGGACAGGCGCAAGGCCCTGGCGTCTTCAGGAGCTGGGTTCAAATCCTAGCCTGTGGGCTTCCGCTGTCATGATGCCGGACAAAGCCCACTCCCTCTCTGAGGCTCAGATTCCTCACCTGTAAAACGCAATAACAGTAACTTGCCACATGCTGGTCTGCAGGCGAAAACTGACTTGGGACAGGTTCTTACCCTATGCAGCATAAACTAATGACAAATTAATGTATCTCCCTATGCATGTATATATATGTCAACATACTAGGTCACCAATTGCCCTCCCTTAAGAAGGACTGGCCCTTATTCTGTGATTATATCCTTCCTTTATTATTATTCTATTTTTATTACAGAAACGGTCTCACTCGGTTGCCCAGACTGGAGTGCAGTGGCACAATCACAGCTCACTGCAGCCTTGAACTCCTGAGCTCAAGCGATCCTCCCACCTCAGCCTGTAGCTGGGACCATAGGCACACACCGCCAGGCCTGGCTAATTTATGCTTTTTAGAGACGGTCTTGAACTCCCGGCCTCAAGCAATCCTCTGGCCTCGGCCTCCCAGTGCTGGGATTATAGGCATGCGCCACCTCACCAGTTCCCTTCTTTGATGATGATTTTTTCAGTGGAAAGGACTGAGGGCCTTTGTGCTGCTGTTCCCTCAGCCTAGAGTCCTTCCCCCACCCACCCCCACCCACAAGACTCACTGCCTCACTAGCTTCAGAACTTAACTCACACGTCTCCTTTTCAAGAACGCCTTCCCTGACCACCCTATTGAAAATTGCCATAAGCCCACAGTGTGCCTTTCCCTTGCCTGACCTGTTTTTCCTCCATAGCGCTGAGCCCATCTGACCTCTGATTTACTTCCTGCTTGGGCCACGGTCTGGCTCTTCCCAGGAGGGCAGGCAGTTTTGTCTGTCTTGCTCACAGCTGTATCCCAAGGCTTGAAAGAATGCCTGGCACAGAGTAGACCCTCAATAAGTATTTGTCAACTGAATAAACAATTGAGTGGATATTTGCTTTACACTGTCTTTCCATGGCAAGATAAAAAGCGAGCAGTCCTATGTCGGCTCCCAAAATCGAGGCCTTGGAAAGGACAGGATTTCACTGGTCTATGAGGTCCTTACATTACCGAGAAAATAGAGGTAAAAAAATGCAACACGGATGGGCGCGGTAGCTCACGCCTGTAATCTCAGCACTTTGGGAGGCCGAGGCGGGTGCGTCACAAGGTCAGGAGATCAAAACCATCCTGGCCAACATGGTGAAACCCCACCTCTACTAAAAATACAAAAATAAAAAATAAAAAAGTAGCTGGGCATGGTGCTGCGCATCTGTAGTCCCAGCTACTGGGGAGGCTGAGGCAGGAGAATCATTTGAACCTGGGAGGCAGAGGTTGCAGTGAGCCGGGATCGCACCATTGCCTTCCAGCCTGGTGACAGAGCGAGACTCTGTCTCAAAAAAGAAAACAAACAAAAAAAGCAACACATACTATGGCACCGGGAAAAACTCACTAAACAGTAATAATTAGTCCCCTCCTCCTCTGGTCCCCTTCCTCTCCCCACATTCAGCCTAAGGCCTTATCTGTCTCTGAACACTGCAGAACTTAGAGGCCCATACCAGCTTTTCCCAGCACTAAGTCAGCAGCCCTCTGTCCTCTCATTTTGCTTCATTCATTGATTTTCTTTAAAGATCCTGATGACGGACCCAGCTCGGGAGAACCAGCCAGACCTGTGAACAGGTCTGATGGAGGCCCGTCCTGCCTGGAAGACCTGGACACCGGGACAGGTGAGCCTTGTCGGGATTCCACAGCTTTCAGGATCCCAGGTCACAGGTGAAAGAAATAAAAGGTTTGCACGCGTTTGCTTGCTTTTCAGTTCCAGGCCTGCTGGGGAGGGAAGTCCAGGTGTTAAATACCAAGGCTGATTGTAGCCCTGGAGGTGCTGGCACCAGGCACAAAGGTTTTGCGAAGCTGATGACCCATACCCACTGGCCTTAGGAAGGGCAGGAGCAGCTTTAGGACCCTGGCCAGAGCCAGAAGGAAGTGCAGAGACTAAATTGTTTGATTCTGGGGAAGACTAAGGGCCAGAGAGGTTGTGGGCCTCACTTCAGATCTCACTTGGAAATAGCAAAATCAAAAAGCTGATTTCCAGCCGCGCATGGTGGCTCACGCCTGTAATCCCAGCACTTTGGGAGACTGAAGTGGGCAGATCACTGGAGGTGAGGAGTTCAAGACCAGCCTGTCCAGCATGGTGAAACCCCGTCTCTACTAAAAGTATACACACCAAAAAAATTAGCAGTGTGTGGTGGTGTGCACCTGTAATCCCAGCTACTCAGGAGGCTGAGGCAGGAGAATCATTTGAACCCAGAGGCAGAGGTTGCAGCGAGCCAAGATTTTGCCACTGCACTCAGCCTGGGTGACAGAGCTAGACTCAGTCTAAAAAAAAAAAAAAAAAAAAAAAAAAAAAACCCTAACATTCTTGCATCTCCGATTCCCTGTCCAGCACCCTCTGATCAGGGCAAGAGGGGCTCCAGCCCTGGGCCCTGCATTTTGGAAGGTCTTGCTCAGACACTGCCCCTCCCTGCAAGTCAGGAGTCTTGGGGAACAAAGGGCTATGCCCATTAGGAACCCACATGCCTCCCTTCCAGAGGACACGCTGGGTTCCCAGGACCCTAGGGTTCCCTGTCCAAATGCCCATGCCCAGTTCTGAGGCCTCCTGGACCTCTCCCATTTTCCCTAGTGTGGACCACATGGCCAGTGGGTGCTCCAGCCCTGAAGGCTGGTCAAAGGGCAGCTGCTTGGGGGACCTGGTTAGAGCTCGGCCACGTAGGCTGAGTGCCTGGTATCTGTTTTTCTCTCGGTGCAGGAAAACATGGAGAATGGGGAAAGTAGCTGCCGCATGCCAATGTGAAACTCCGAGGAGTCTAGCCATTCTGATCTGGCCTTCTAGGTCAGCAGGAGGCTCTGCCATCACGTGAGGAGGTATGACATACTTTATCTAGCAGTTTGTTAGCTTGCTTTAAAACTTTTAATATTGAGACATTTGGTTTATGACCCTGCCAGGGAGAGCCTGCTGTCTGGAGAGCATGCTGGTCTCCAGCGTGGGGAGAGAGAGCGCCTCCGGGCTTTGCTGAGGAGGGTCTTGGGAATAAAGAGTGAGTGGGCATCTCCTCGCACAGGTGTTTGGTTTGCTAGACCTAGGGTCATTCTCACATCACCTTTTCAGCTGAGGAAACTGAAAGTCCCAAGGTCACACAGCTGGGAATATACGACCAAATGGCCTTCACCTTCCCCTAAATGATAAGTTTCAAATAACAAAAACAGGGGACAAGGAGAGATGATTTTGTCTTTCTTCTGGGGGCACCTTCAGTGCCTGCAGGCTTTCCTACCTGTGCATCTGCCCGGCCACTTTGTCCAGCCAGCCCGGGTGTGCAGGGCTGTGTGGCTTGTGTCTTTCCACCTGGCTGCTGCTACAGTCCAAACCTCCACTGTTGATTTGACTTCCTAGAAACGAGCCTGATTTGGGGGCTCTGGGGGTTTGAATGCAGGAAATATTGGGATGTGGTTTTCCAGAAAGTCACACATCCCTTTAGCTTTCCCAGGAAGTGCCGAGTCCTTGCTAAGACCATTTCCTGTGGAGGGAGACACTTGCTCTCCGTGAGTTTCTGTTTAATTGTTTTTGAGAAAATGATCTGCACCGGAGGGAATGAATCTGGACCAGACCTTGACACTGCCCCCGTTAAAGAACTTGTGAATACTGGTCCCATCTTTCCCTCTAATTTCCCTTCTTCCCATCGCCTCTGCTGGTGCCCTGGGCTCCACTTACAGTCCCCTAAGCAACCACTGCATTTTTGCAAATGCTGCTTCCACCTAGGATGGATGCCTTTTCCCTCCTTTCTTCACTCCACCAGCTTTCTCCTTCAGGTGCCAGCTTAGTCCCTGGCTCCTTGGGTCCCTCCCACTTGTCCCCCGGCTGTACCTTTTATGCCTCCTCTGTACTTCCCAAGCTCCAGAGTGTCCTCCTATAAACAGACTCTGTGTACTGTACTGTGGGCTGATTGCTACTTGTCTGTCTCTTGTCATCGCTGGCAAGCAATGTGGGGTAGGGATTACATTTTATTCACCTCTCTGTTCCAGTGTGCAGCTCAGACATGGAGGGCAGAAGGTGCTCAGGAAAGATCTTCTGCATGCAGGAGCTTCCTCTCTCAAAGGGTATTCTCCAATCATGAGCTTATTTGCTATTTACATGCCCAAGGAGGACTGACCTTAGCAACTATGATGACCTCATTTATCACTGTAAATAAGCACTTGACTAGGGTCTCGGCCGGCACCCCAGGCCCAGCCTCCTGGTCTACTCATTTCTGGGGGTGGGGGCACCTGCCCACGGTCCTGAACTTTCCTCTGCTTGGGTAGGGACAGGGAGCCCCAGCAGCACTTGTTCCAGGATGACCCAGCAAATTGCAAGGTGGCATTTGGCCTTTTTCTCAGCAATTGCCAGACTTTGTCCCAGGGTGAGGAGGAAGCCAATAGAAGAGCTGGGGTGAGGAGATCAAAGACCTTCCCAGAGACTCAGGCAGGGCCCAAACCGAGGGCATTTCCAGGCAGGCACTGGGGCCGGCCCCAGGGACACGCCAACGCAGTGCTGGGGCCAAGGGGAAAGGTTGGTTTCGAAACCACATGTGCGGCAGCCTCACCACTGAGTCATGCTTGTGAGGCCTGCTGGAGACCAAAGACAGGGGCTGCAAGCTCAAAACCACCTGGTTAAAGCTGACTCCATTGATTTCCTGGCCTCCCACTTCCAAACCTTCCTTGAGCGGCTCAACTCCTGAAAGACACACCTGTTTTTCATATTTGCCTGGTATACCCCACGTCTTTGAGTGACAGCACCCCAGAGAGCCCCTTCTCCACTCTCACTCCGTGTAGTTAAGGTGAGGTTGGATTCTCTCCTCCCTGCCCCCCAACCCCCCTGCCCCCAGCACTAAGGACCCAGGCTCAGTCAACCAGAATATCTCTCGTGCCCACCGTGGGCTCTAGGATGGGAGCATGATGGAAGAGTGGCCATTGAGGCTCAGTTCCAAGACTTTTGTAAGAAATGCTGGGGGAAGAGCCCCTCTCTTTTCCCATAGGGATTACTCACTGTGCAAATATGCCAACCTGAGGCAGCTGGAGCCTCCATGTGCACAGTGGAGAATCAGGTCACCCCACAGGAAAGCAGGACCATAACGGGGTACTAGGCAGAGATCCAGCCTCCTGGCCATGCATCTCTGAACTTTTCAGCTGTGTGGACTGATTCTTTTTTGCTTAAGCATGCTTTCGTTTTTATTTCATTTATTTATTTACTTCGAGACAGAGTCTTGCTCTGTTGCCCAGGCTGGAGTGCAGTGGCGTGATCTCAATCTCAGCTCACTGCAACCTCCGCCTCCCCGGTTCAAGAGATTCTTCTGCCTCAGCCTCCTGAGTAGCTGAAACTACAGGCGCGTGCCACCACGCCCAGCTAATTTTTGTATTTTTAGTAGAGATGGGGTTTCACCATATTGGCCAGACTGGTCTCGAACTCCTGACCTTGTGATCCACCCGCCTCAGCCTCCCACAGTGCTGGGATTATAGGTGTGAGCCCCTGCGCCCGGTGAAGCATGCTTTCAAGTGGGGTTTCTGTCAATTGCAAACAGAAGATTTCGGACTAATATTCCCTGGATGATATTTATTCTATCTTCCTCTCCATTCTTACTCTCCGTGCCACAGCTTAAGCCTCCTCATCTACTTCCACATCTCCTACCTTAGATGATTGTAACAGACTACCAACACAGAATTACAACGGAATCCCTGCCATAGATGACTAACTGCTATTTGCATGCATGTTTTATTTGTGACAGTGATCTTACAAATCAATTTTCACGTCTCACTGATGAAGGCACCAAGCGTCAGGAAGACAAGGGACTTGTGTGCAGCCAGTAAGTAGCAGAGCTAAGACTTGAACTCAGATCGTCTGACTCCAAAAGGCATGCTCTTTCTCCACAGCTCACTGTCGTGTCTTGCTTCTTTCGACTCTAGGTACTGCCAACAATAAGGCCCAATCGTGATCCTCCCACAACAAGAGCAGATTGTGAGGTAAGAACACTTTGGTCCCTAGGAAACACAGAGCCATGAGTGTGGCCAGACTCTGTCAAATATCTTAGACTTCACGGACACACTATAAGGGCACAAATTCTAGTTTTGGTTTATCCTTTTCCTCCTGCCCTCATCTGCCCTCCACTCAATTTCCAAGCTCATCTTTAATTTTGTTGCCATGGTCTCATGGGCCAGGCTTGGGTGACATGCCCATCACTGAGCAGTCTCTTAGGTCAGGGGATGCGCTGTCCGATGGGGTTGCCTTAGGTCATATGCCCTGCCTGCATCTCGGTCAGTCCCATTCAAGCCAGATGGATGGAAAGTGGGGAAGATGGTTCCCCAGAGACAAATAAGGTGCTGTTACCAGGAAGCGTGGCCACTCCTTCTCACTCCCTTGCCTAAGACCTCAGCCACCCAAAGCAACAGTCATCTATGTGGTTCTATAGTGTGGCAAGCTCTATGCTGAGCACTGGAAGAACAAAGAGAGACTGGGCACAGACTTCTCCCTGACCAGGTGATGAGGAGCTCACATCTGAGAGTATGTGACCATGGATGAGCCACCAGAATGCCATGGGATCCAGCTACAGCCAAGGAAGCACAGAGCACCGTGGGAGTGATTTGTTGTGCTTGGGGATGGGGAAGGGGACATGGGAGGAGCTGTACTGAGAAGGTAACATGGGTACTTGGCTTCACAGAGTGTGGCAACTTTCATCAGGAAGCGATGGTGGGGGAACAGCATCTCTGGCGGAGGGAAGCAGCAGGTGCAGAGGTGCAGAGGCGTGAGGAATCTGTCACATTCTGGGAAGGGAGTATGGTTGGGCAGCAATGCAAGACAGAGAAAGCAAGGAGGGAAGGAGGGGCCTAGCCTGAGGAATAAAGAATGCTAAGAGTTTGGATACCTTTTTCTGGCCTTTCATCTAAACTTTACTAGCCAGTCCAAGAGAAAGCTGTCACTTCCCCACCCCAAGCTTCCCTCGAAAGAAGAAGGATTAATTCAGCACAAGATAAAGAAATGTCTGGGGACCTGAGTGTGAAAAGGAGAGAAAGAGTCAGCCTGAAACCTGCAACTTGAGCAAGTGAAGGGGGCTGGAGAAGAGGACAGCAGGCCAAGGAAGGGACAAGTCAGTAGCTGAACCCAGTAAAAACTGCCATGTCTAGCCCTGCACTGGGCCGTGGGGCTACGGATACAATAAGACAGGGCTCCTGGCCCTATGGCTCACAGGCTGCCTGGAGAGGTGCACAAGGACCCAGGCAAAGACAAACGAGTGGGCTGAGTTCAGTGGCAGCAGAAGGCCAAGGGGCTTAGGGAGCACCAGGAGCATCTGCTCCAACACAGGGTCTGGGAAAAGCCTTCCTAGAAGACGGGACATTGGAGCTGGACCTTAAAAAATGAATAGGAGTTTGCTACTTAGACACTGAGGAGCTCTTAATCCCTGTATCCCACCTTGTATTGTGACTGGCCACACTGTACTGCCGGCCTACATCTCTCCTTTCTGCTGAGCTCCATCGGGTGTTCACCACAGCGGCTGGTTCATTGAGTTATCTCCCATGCCAAAAATGGCAGCTGACACGTAGAAGATGCTCAATTAATGCATGTGGGAGAACAGCCTGTGCAAAGGCCCAGCAGAGGGTGCAGACATGGAGCTTGGTACAAGGTGGGTGGAGCAGGTAGTGTCCAGGGCAGGAATGATCTTGTTTACCCATCTGAGTAGTTTGGATTTTTATCTTCTGAAAGAAGAGGAAGGTGATCAAATTTGCATTCATTCATTTATTTGACAAATACTTATCAAACACCTGCTATGTGCCAGGCATTGCATCAGGCCCTATGGATAACATGGGTAGAAGACCAACTCCTTCTCCACGTGGAGCCTACATTCTCATGGGAAAATAGAGACCAACTTGTAAGCAATTCAAAAATAATACCTTGTCAGCCAGTGATGAAGTGCTAGGTAGAAAAATAAAGACTGGTAAGAGGCTAAAGTGACGGCGGAAGACAAGGGAGGTTCAGTGGCAGGTGGGGGTGTCTCAGATAGCATTGTCAGCTGCAGGGAGCAGAAAACCTGCTCACAGCCACCCAGCATGTAGCAGGTTATTTATATCTTGCAACAGGAAGCCCAAGAGGTAAGCAGTCCCGGGCTGGCTGGAGACTCCATGGTGATGTCAAGAAACGAGGCTCCTCTTTCCTGGTCCACCTCCTCGGCATTATCTCTGATGCTTTAACTCTTTTGTCTTTGGAATGGACAAATGATAATTATACATATTCATGGGCTACATAGTGATGTTTTGATACATATAATATATAGTGAGCAGATCAGGGTAATTAGCATATCCATCATCTCAAACCTTTATCATGTCTTTGTGTTGGGAACATTCAATATCCTCCATCTAACTATTTGAAACTATGTACTATATTATGTACTAGCTATAGTCATCCTGCAATGCTAGGGAACACTAGAACTTCTTCATCCTATCTAGCCATCTAGTAATTTTGTATCCTTTAACAAATCTCTTTCTATCCTGTCCTTCTCCCTATTTTTTAAGGAAGAGAATGAATCCATGCATGTTGTATTTATTTAAAAGTACATAACTGAAAACACTGAAGTTGATATCTTGCTGACATATGAATTTCTCCATCCAGGAATATTCAGGAAAGCCCGATGCTCACAAAAACAACCAGCATGAGCTTTCTGGTGTGAAAAATAGGGGAAAGGGGCCAAAGCCACATCTGGGTGGGCGTGATGTGTGATTGGATGGCACCCGATAGGCATATGTGTGTGCGTGTTTGTCTGTGTGTGTGTGCACGCATGCATGCAAGGTGACTGATGCCTATACTACACTAACTCAGTGGAAGCGAGCACTCAAAGCCAGAAATGTCCATGAGAATATAGCTCCCATCTCTACCCATCTCCCACAGAGAAACTTGGAAACATTTTAGGAAGAGCATCCGGCTTCCTAAATCTCATAGAATGGGAGCCGTGGGACAAGTCAACAGCTGCCAAGACATGGTTCTCGAAAGGATTATCTGGGACAGTGGGGAAGATGGATTTGGGAAGCAAAGTCTATAGGCAGGGACATAAAACAGTCCTGGGAGAGATGGGGAAGCCTGGAGTAGGGCAGGGGATGGGGATGAAGAAGAGGAGGCAGCTTTGAGAACGATGCGGGGAGAATGCTGGAACAGTGACCGCTGAACAAACATAGAAGTGAAGGAGGGCCACGGGGGTGATGGGACCCAAATGCAGCAGCAAGAATTGGCAAGCTGCTTCCAGTCAGCGATAATGTCAGGCTCCCCATCAGAGAGTGGCTTCTAAGAGGCAAGCCCCAAGAGCTCTCCGAGGGGTCCCTGCAGGGGCCTGCACTTCTTTTGTTGGTGACACCAGCCAATGATGGAATCCAAAGACTCGGTACTGGGCACTCGTTACTGCCTTGGGAGCTAATGGCACATTTGTTAAAAAATGAAAACACACAGCAGCAGCTCTTTGGGGAGTTTGGAGAAAGGCATACCGAAGCAACCTAGGTCACTGGACACTTGAGTGACCGGGTCGCTGGTTAGTGGAGACCCCGTTAGGAAGTGGTGTAAATCGCTCTAAAAACTTAGGGCTCTGACTCTACCTTAGCAAGAAAGGGAGGTGGATTAGCTCCAGAAAGGTTTCTTTCCCATGCCTCTCTCTTTCTTTCTTTCTTTCTTTCTTTCTTTCTTTCTTTCTTTCTTTCTTTCTTTCTTTCTTTCTTTCTTTCTTTCTTTCTTTCTTTCTTCCTTCCTTCCTTCCTTCCTTCCTTCCTTTCTCTCTTTCTTTTTCTTTCTTTCTTTCTTTCTCTCTCTCTCTTTCTTTCCCTTCCTTTCCTCCTTCCTTTCTCTCTCTCTCTTTCTTTTTTTCCTCCCTCTCTCCCTCCCCTCTCCTCCCCTCCCCTGTCCTCCACTCCCCTCCCCTCCACTCCCCTCTCCTACACTCCCCTCTCCTCCCCTCCCCTCCTATTTCTTTCTTTCTTTTTCTTTGTCTCTTTCCTTCTTTCTTTCTTTCTTTTCCTTCCTTCCCTCCCTCCCTCCTTCCTTCTTTCTTTCTTTCCTTCTTTTCTTTCCTTCTTTCTTTCTTTTCCTCCCTTCTTTCCTTCCTTTCTTTCTCTCTCTCTCTCTTTCTTTCCTCCCTCCCTCCCTCCCTCCCTCCCTTCCCTCCCTTCCCTTCCCTACCCTTCTCCTTCCTTCCTTCCTTCCTTCCTTCCTTCCTTCCTTCCTTCCTTCCTTCCTTCCTTCCTTCCTTCCTTCCTTCTCTCTCTTTCTTTTTTTAGACAATGTCTTGCTCTGTCATCCAGGCTGAAGTGCAGTGGCATGAACATGGCTAACTGCAGCCTTGACATCCTGGGCTCAAGAGATCCTCCAGCTCCAGCCTCCTGTGTAACCAGAACCATAGACATGCGCCACTACACCCGGCTAATTTTTTTATTTTTTTGCAGCGACAGAGTCTTGCTTTGCTGCCCAGGCTGGTCTTGAACTCCTTGGCTCAAACGATACTCCCGCCTCAACCTCTCAGATTGCTGAGATTACAGGCATGAACCTCTGTGCCTCACTGCATTTATTTTTCTTTAATGTAGCTAGTTAAACTGGTTTCAGTTGATCAAATATCCACCCTTCCTGGGCCAGGCACTGTTCTCAGTCCTGGGGAACAAAACAGGCAAAAATCTTTCCTCTCACAGAATTTAGATTTCAAGTAGGAGGAGACACCCCAAATCAAAAATAAACACTGTAGTCTATTTATAGTATGCTGGTTCCTTTTGTTTTTCTATGTTAAGCAGGGCTGTTAGAACATATTAGAGCTAAATGTTGTGCACATACATTCTTTATTACATAATAAAGGATGTAATAAATAAGAATTTACACTTATAAATTATTCTACTTGTTTCTTCTTTAACCACAAAATCAAAAGGAGATTTGGCCTATGACACATGCCAGTTAATCAGTAATAGGCAACGTTTTGGGTGTCTGTTGCTTCTATATTTTTAATTCAAGCATTTGAGAGAATTCAAGATGAAAGCATTGAGGGCTCAGAAGTGAAATGTCCGAAGATCAGTCCATTGGCAAACAAGACCCAGGGATCTCAATTCATAGACTCAGGTGGTACACATCCTCCACCACCTGCCTGAAACTGTCTGTTCTATGCTCCAGACAAAGCTGGTTGCTGTGGGTGCACACGCATACGTCTCATGGAAAAGTTATCATGAAGTGCACAGCTCTCCGTAGGTGACAAAGCATTTGTGCCTCTGTTATCTCAGGCCACACTCCACATAAGGTTGCCAGATTTAACAAATACAATCATGAGACACACAGTTAAATGTGAGCAGTATTTGAGACATGCTTGTACTGAAAAAAATCATCATTTATCTGACATTCAAATGTAACTGGACTTTCTGTGTTTTGTCTGGCAACCCTAATTCTACAACTCTCAGAAGTAGACAATATTAGCGTCCCCAATTGATCACTGAGGCTGAGAAAGTAAATTGCCTAAAGTCAATAATGGATCAAAGGGTGAAAGAACCGGGCCTTCACCCTTTCACTGGTTGCTGGGAGAATGATCACTCCCGGATCTCATCTTCAGGCATCAGATGCGCTGGGGCCAACTGTGGGGATCTCAGGGCAAGGAGGGAGGGGGACTTTTTCAGGGAGGGCAGCCATGGAGGGACCGGCCACCATGAGTTGTGGACCACAAAGTCTTCATAACAGAGGGCAGGGACGGGGAGACGTCGACGCTTTGTTGCAACTTAGTTTTGGTTTGCTTACTGTACCAGGGCCTGGGCACTCCAGCCAACAAGGCTGGAAATGCAGGAAGCCATCTGGAGCCATGTGCTGAGTCACAGGGCCCAGAGAAAAACAAGAACATCATGACGCCAGAGCAGGGGTGGGGAGAAATCTCCCTCGAGATCTCCGTGGGCACCGGAAATAGAAACTGCTCCCTTTGAAGCATCTATTAGAAGATCCAAGTCTCTAACAGATCACCATGAGATTTCAGTTCAGCTCCTATTAAGCACTAACTGAACCCATGTGAGAATGTCAGGGAATCAGGTGGTGAAGGGGCAACCGTTTTAATTTAATTTTATTTATTTGAACAGAGTAAACCTCTGTTCAATCCTGACTCATCTTCTTTCTTCTCTTACTACCCATTTGCCCTTGAGCAGTTCACTTAAACTTCCTGACCCCGTTTCCTCTTCAGTAATAATAATTCTTGTCTCATTGAGATAGTGTGAGGGCTTAAAGGGAATTACATTTTTCCAAAGCATCTTGCACAGATCTGGCACCGTCAGTGGTAGGTCTTCTTAGCATAGGGATATAAAAAGATCTTTCTGTGAGGTTGGTGTGGGGATTAAATTGGATGACATATCTTTACTTTCAAGCAAGCTCTGGACTGAGCTCTTAGTAAGGTTTCAGCTAAGGAGAGAGATTTCTTTCTTCTTCTCTAGATACTGGGGTAACTGGTTCTGGTCCCCCAGGGTTCTAGTTAGTATAACTAAATACATACACGCACAATGAGTGTTTACACAACATCCGCTCATTCCATTCCGCAAATATTTCTTTTAGCATTGTACACATTACTGGCTCAGTCTCTGTAGAGGTCTAGAAAAACAAAATTAGGACGAATATCTCCATTTTGTTGCTTTCTTTTAAAGATGGAGTTTCGCTCTGTCGCCCAGGCTGGAGTGCAGTGGCACCATCTCGGCTCACTGCAACCTCTGCCTCTCGGGTTCAAGCAATTCTCCTGCCTCAGCCTCCCAAATAGCTGGGACCACAGAGGCACACCACCATGCATGGCTAATTTTTTTGTATTTTAGTAGAGACGAGATTTCACCGTGTTGCCAAAGCTAATCTCGAACTCCTGAGCTTAGGCAATCCGCCCGCCTCAGCCTCCCAAAGTGCTGGGATTGCAGGCGTGAGCCACCGCGCCCGGCATGCTGCTGATTTTTTAATAATCGTTCTGTGGGAGGCCCTATGCTAAGTACTTTGCATGCATTGAATGCTTGGAGTAATCTTTTCAAATTCGTGCTATAGTAACCCCCATTTTATAGATGGAGAAACTGAGGCTCAGAAGCTTTGACTGTGCTGCCCAAATGCACAGAGCCAGTGGGTGGCAGAGTCGAGACTCAATCCCAGCCCTGATTCTCTCAAAGGTTCTGACAGTCACACTATGCGTGAGCTCCCAGAGAGAGAAAAACACTCAGTTGAAAATTTAGAGTTACGCACGCACGAAGGTATATAAACAGCACAAAGTGGTGAGACGGTCAAATGCTGATGGAGAGGCTGGTAATAATAGTTATGGGCAGTTCTGGGCTGGGAGAGGATCCCTGAGACCTGTACCATGAAAAGGGGCTTTCTAGAAGGTGAAAATGAAGTTGGGGAGGAAAGCTAGACCTTGAAAAATGATGTGGAGCAGGTCACAAAGCAAAGGCACGTAGAGCAGAGGCCCATCTGGCTTGGCCAAATATGGGCCGAGCTCAGTGGAGGTCAGGTGACCAAGGCAAGGTGTGCTTTGGAGAGCAAAAGGAGGAGGGTTGAGCTGGCACAGTCTGGCTGGCTGGTGTTAGCTTCTAGAATGATAAGCTCCTCAGCCTGGCCAGAGTGACTTCTAGCTTCGGAACATCACTGCTTAGGGGATTCCTGTGTATCACACATTGGGCCTCAGCAGCAGAGCTGAGAGTTTTTCCTGTTATTGGAAAGGGAGGAAGTTTCTGCAGAGTAAGTGGGCATGGTCTGTCTTGCCGGAGAGCCTCAACCTTTACTCTCCCGGGTAAGAGGAGAATGATATTTCCATGGTCTTCAGAGCATTCCACTAAGAAGCCCACAAGCTAAGGGTCATTACAGCAAACTCAGAAATGATACAACCTTTCTGCAGACCATGGTAATATATATAAAGAGGATTAAAACGATGTGACCCTTTGATCCCACAATTTTACTGCTAGGAATTAATCCGAGGGAAATGGTCATGGGACATCTCTCATGAGAGATGAGACAATGTGTGTATGGACAGAGATGGTCACTGTAGAATGTAATATTAACTTACAAACCCAAGAATCAGAAATGTCCCACCTAGTCAGTAATGGGGGCTTAGTTAAAAAAATTACGATCCACGCCGGCATGGTGGCTCATGGCTGTAATCCCAGCACTTTCAGAGGCTGCGGGGGGGCAGATCACCTGAGGTCAGGAGTTCGAGACCAGTCTGGCCAACATGGTGAAACCCCATCTCTACTAAAAATACAAAAATTAGCCTGTGTGTGCCTGTAATCCCAGCGACTCGGGAGGCTGAGGCACAAGAATCCCTTGAACCTGGGAGGTGGAGGTTGCAGCAAGCAGAGATCACACTGCTGCACTCCAGCCTGGGTGACAGAGTGAGAGTCAGCCTCAAAAAAATAGAAAAAAAAACAAATTTTGATCCACCCATACAAGGGAATGCTACACTTGCATTCAAAGTCAAGGTGGTCACATCATAGTAAGGGAAAAATCAGTTATATAAACATTAAATATAGTATGATCCCAGCTCACAAGTATATTAATCCAATTCATTCACTTATTAACTATGTAATGAAGATGTTCTATAAGCTAAGCACCATTCTGGGTAATGGGGATATGAAGAGGAACAAGTTCAGGGTGGGAAGTTGTCTGGAGGAAGACAGGCAATAAACATACAGACTTAAGAACACACAAGATAATTTCTGAGCATTGCACACAATGCCATGAAGAAAGGCATGTAAGATGGACTAGTTTAGTGTGCATGAAGATGGACGGACTATCCAAGGAGGTGACATTTCGGCCATGACTTGCACACTGAAAAAAAAAAAAATCCAGTCATGATTTCCAGAGTCATGAAATCCAAAGCATTTCAGGCAAAGAGGCAAAGGCCTAGAGGGGCAAAGCCATTGGTGTATTAGGAGGAGAAAACGAAAGAGAAATAATGTGTGAGTACAGAGAAAAGAGGTAGGAGAGGCAAGCAGGGCCAAATGACACAGAGACTGAAAGTCAAGGTGAAGTGTTGATAAGGAGTTTGGATTTCCTTCCAAGTGCTGTGGAAAGCTACTGGATTGTAAGTAGGCAATCATTATACAGCTGACCCTCAAACAACACAGCTTTGAACTGTACAGGTCCACTTATAAGTGACTTTTCTTCCACCTCTGCCACCCCTGAGAGAGCAGGACCAACCCCTCCTTTTCTTCCTCCTCAGCCTACTCAAGATGATGATGACAAGGGTGAAGACCTTTATGATGAGCCACTTCTGTGTAATGAACATAAATATACTCTCTCTTCCTTATGATTTTCTCAATAACATTTTCTTTTCTCTAGCTTCCTTTATTGTAAGAATACCATATACAATACATATAACATACAAAATATGTTAATTGACTGTTTATGTTCTCAGTAAGGCTTGCAGTCAACAGTAGGCTACTTGTAATTAAGTTTTTGGGGAGTCAAAAGTTGTATGCAGATTTTCAGCTGTGAGGGGGGTCAACACGCCAACTGCCATATCGTTCAGGGGTCAACTGCCTTTAACTTTATGTATCCAGAAGGAAATACACCAACAGGTTACTAGAGATTGTTAACAAGTAGCGGGGCAATAAACCATGTTTAGAAATCTGTGTGCTATTCTGTAACTCTTGAACTTTTGTAATTGGAAACAAACAGTAATTTCTATTTTTAGAGGACTCATCAGAGAGCAACACGGACAGATGACGACCATCACCTGGAGCTCCAGTTTGAAGAGGCTTTTCCCTGCGCAATCTCCTTTGATTTTCACAATAACCCTGTGAGTGAAGCCAGACCACTGTAATTAAGACCTCCATTTTGGAGGTGAGGAAATCGAGGCTGGGAGCTGCAAAGAGGCTGAGGCAGGAAATGACAAAACTGGGACAGGAATCAAGGTTCCACAGCACTGGTCCAAGCTTCCTGATTTTGTGGCCCAGCCAGGCTGATGGCTGAGTCTGCATCAGATTCACCCAGAGACCCCAGGGTCCCTAACAAGAAGTCTACGGGGTTACTCTCCTGCTTGGGGGAAGGCAGGGATGAACCTAGAGCCCCCAGCTGCAGATGACTGGAACAAAAAGAAGGGTCTTTCCCACATAGTAGATGCTCGACAAACATTTGTTGAATTAATTCAATAGCTTGCTTTCGGGGGAAATGCTACCTTTGGAAGGATGGTTTTGCTAACTTTACAATTTAGTAGCTGTGCATCCTCCTCTGTCAGTCCCCTCCACAAAGTTGGAGTGTAGGCTCTGGGGCCAGAATGTCTGGGTTTGAATCTGCCTCGACCACTAGCTGTGACCTACCCTTTCCACCTCAGTTTTCTGATCGGTAAAGTGGGAGTAATCATGATGGCCTCCTCGGGTTGCCGTTTGGACTAAATGAATGAATGAGCACTTTGAAGAGGTGTTGGCATATACCGTGTGCTCCATAAGCATCAGAGGCTACTAGCATTAGCACGATAGGGCTGTTGAAAGGGTGAGGTGAGGTTTTTGGCAGCACAGGCAGAGCTGAGCGGGGTCTCGATAGGTGGTGGCTGCTGCGGCTGCCCTTCTGCGCCCATGACTCCCCTTGCCGGTGCCTCAGTGGTTATTCAGAGGAAACATACAGAAATGCACTGCACATCATTTTTTAGAGAAGGGACACCCCTGTTCACCAGCGGGGTCCTTTGCCAAGTCAAATCATAGATCTGCGCTCTCTCATCTCAGGAGGTTTCTGTCTGTTCAAGGTCACGTGAAGAATTTCCTGGCACTTTCCAGCGTCTCTGACTCTAATTCATTTAAAGAGCCACCTTTTAAATTTCAGGCTTGACATTTGCTTAATAACATGTGCGGAGCCTGCTCTGGTGAGTGGCCCCAGGGTCACCACCCCATCCTTCTGTCCTCCACTCCTGTTTTCAAACTTCAACGGTTTAAGGTCCACTGATAATTTTGCTATTGCTATACCATGTGGTCTAGTCTCTCCCTCATTATTTCTCCTTAACTTGTCTCCCATTTAAAACTTAAAATACATTTCTTCAAAAGGAAAACTTACTACCATAGATGGAAAGCCAATCCCACCTGCTACAAATAGAAGCTATCCATAAAAAGATAGACCAAGAAAATAAAACGATATTATGAAATTCTAGAATATTTCATTCTAGAGGAATAGGGTTGCCTGTGGAAGACTCTGGGCTTGAGGCCTGTTTGATTCCCATTTGAAAGGGAGATTTGGAGAGGTGTTAAAGTTTGAGGGAGGTGTTAAAGACCTATTAGTACCAAAGTGAGATTTTCTTCTTGGTGTAATGAGAAGGATTGAAAGAGAATTTTCACAGGAGAAAAACTCTCTTACCACACGGTGAAATCTATTTGTTTCCCTGTCTTTTCACTTTCTCCTACTCCCCAGGGGCAAGGGGCTCCCTATTACATGATTCAGTTCTTTATTGAGAAGAGTTAAAGAAAGAGCAGTCCAGCCCCCGCTTCTTGCTTATTATATCATGCAAATAAGATTCTTTCCCTGCTTCGCAACGAGGGAGCTGAATTAGAGAGATGTTCTTCTCGGAGGATCTCCAGGCCCTGAAAGTCTGTGAGGCCCCATCCAAAAGTTCGTTTGGCTGCTGTCTTGGTCCATCCAGGCTGCCATAACATAGCACCATAGACTGGGTGGCTTGTAAACTACAGAAATGTATTCCTCGCGGTTTTGGAAGCTGGAAGTTGAAGATCAGGCACTGGTAGTTCGGAATCTGACGAGGGCCCACTTTCTGGTTCACAGACAGCTCCTTCTTGCTGTGCCCTCACATGGCAGAAGAGGCCAGGCCGCTCTCTGGGGTCTCTTTCTAAGGGCACTAACCTCATCAACGGGGCTCCACCCTCATGACCTAATCCCCTCCCAAAGGCCTCCCTACTAATACCATCGCCTGGGGGTTAGCTAAGACTGGGTTAGGGGCAGGCAGACAAAAACGCTGTCTATAGCAGCTGCACATACACATGTTCTCACCTGCTGAGCAACAGAGTTGAAACCTATCAAGGGGATGGCCCCGTTGCATGGGTTGTGTAGCTAAATCTTCCTAAGGAGTAAAGATGTAGGATCCATCACATACCCACAAATAAATTCACGTTTCCTGGGGGTGGATTTTCTGCTTGTTGAACTAGCAGATGGCTGTGCTTGAGATGAAAAAGGAAGTTGCTAAACCCTTCTCTCTGCCCAGTGCAGAATTTGGAAAGAAACAACCAAATAACTTGCTAACTTCAGGTTCTGTCCTCTGTTTCAGTAGCCCCGCGGATTCCTCCTGCAGTGGTTTCCTTATCAGAGTCTCTGGGAGGAGCTGCCAATGCATCATTCCTAAATTATTCTGTTTTCGCATCTCCTCCCTTCTCCAAAGTCAGAGGGGACCTGCCTCACCTGGGTGCTGCACGCAGATTTCTTAGCCTGATGCTCAAGACCCCATGCAACACAATTTCAACCTACAATCCTATGGCAGTGCTGGCTGCTGGGATTTCCTTCCTTGAGTCCTCTGCTTCTGACAAGCTGGTTACCTGGCACACAGCAGGCATGAAGAAACGTTTTTGCATGAAAGAATACGCCTTCTGTTGTGCTGCAGTTTGCCTCCGTTCATCTCAACATATATTCCTTGAGTGACTGGGACAACTGGTGCTTGAAGGCTTCCCGTATGCCAGACACTGGTAGGGAACAGACACTGTTCCAGTTTGCCCTGGACTTTCCTGATTTTAGCCCTGGAAGTCATGTCTCAGGAATCCCCCACCCCACCCCAGGCAAATTGGGACAGTTGGCCATCCTAATAAATGGGGCTCCATGCATTCTATTTTCCTGGGACTTCCAACATAGTGAGAGTAGATGACATTAAACAAATTACCCCACAAAGAAATGCATAATTACAAACCATGGCAGGTGCAAAGGAGAAGTCAACCCTGAGCTGGGCACTGTGGAAATGAAGAGAAAAAGACACAGTCAGGCCTTGGTGAAGCACCCTGCTTGTAACTAGGAGAGAGGGGGACACACAGCTTATTTATTGTGAAGTGATGAGCACAGTGAATTAGAAACCTCCACTCTCTTGTCCCTGTTCACATTATGCTGTTTCTATTTTAACTGGGGTTTCAAACATTAGAAACCCACTCTGGTGAATTAAATAGAGGGGTATTGAAAAGGATTTGGAAGGAAAAGCTGAAAAAATAGGCCTAGGAAGAGAGAGAAACAATTGCATCCTAGGGAGTTGAGATAGTCAAAAAATAATGCCAGAACAAAAGAACATGCTTTGTTCCACTTCCATTAGAAAAATTGACTCTAGCCATTCAATGCCCTCGGGTTTCTCTGGCCAATATCCTGATTCCAGGAAGAAAGTATATGACAGCCAAGCTTGGGTCTCATGCCAGCCCCTTGGCCAGTCTAACGGAGCACCATGATTAGAAATTCCACCAAAACCGTGCGCAGCTGGGCATGGGGACGCGCAGTTGCTATGGGTAATGGAGGGGCAGGTGCTGGGAAGGTGACGGCCACAGCTGCCTGCTCTCTCCTCTTCAAAAAGGGGCCCAGACATTGCCTTCTCCAGGGTCTCTTACACCGTGGTCACTGCCCTTGGAGTGCTTCTCTGCTTGCTTTTAGTCCAGAATATTCTGTTACCATGGATAGCACGAGGCTGACAGCTGTTTTGTCTTACCCAGCCACCCTGACTATTATCACCTTGGAGCATGTGCTGAGTCCTCGGGCACAGCTAGTACAATGCCTGGCACAGCCAAGAGACTCCATGAATTTTGCTGAGCACTTTCTGGAGAGTTTTACAGAGCACGTGGCCATGATGATCCTGCCATCCTTCCCTGGCCCATTGCCCTCCAGCCAAACCGACCTTCTTCCTGGATCTCAAACACTTTGAGCAACTTTGCAGCCCGCCTGGCTATTCCTTCATCCCATGTTGCTGCTTTGCCGGTCTTGTGACTCTGGGGTTCTCAAGTGGGGGTGGTTTTGCCCTCCAGGGGAACACTTGGCAATGTCTGGGGACATTTTTTGGTTATCACCCTGGAAAATGGGACGCTACTGGCATCTCGTGGGTAAAGGCCAGGGATGCTGCTAAACATCCTATAATGCACAGGACAATCCCCCAACAAAGAGTTATGGGATCCACAGCATCCACAGTGCCAAGGTCGGGAAAGCCTGCAGTAAGGCGCAATCCCCTCAGCCCAGAGACCCTCCCGTTCAGGAAGGCTTCCCTGAGCATCACCCGTTTCTTTCTCTCATGCCCCCCACTGTATTTCCTTTGTGACACCTTGTCACAGCCTAAAATGATCCTGCCTGCTTGTTCAGTTGCTGGCTTGGTGCCTGTCTTGTGGACTAGATCGGTCTGATGAGAGCGACCCCCATGGGCCTTGCTCGTGGGGAACTCCCCCGCATGGAGAGTAGCACACGGCATACAGCAGGCTGCTCAGTAAAAATGTGTTGCAAGAATGTTGAATAAAGAAATATGACCTCAAGTTTTCTTTTACTTTACTTTTTTATTTTTTGAGACAGGGTCTCACCATCAACCAGGCTGGAATACAGCGGTGCAATCATAGCTCACTTCCACCTCAACCTCCTGGGCTCAAGCGATTTTCCTGTCTCAGCCTCCTGAGTAGTTGGGACTACAGGTGTACACTACCATGCCTGGCTAATTTAAAAAAAAATTATTTGTAGAGACAGGGTCTCTGAGTCTTTCTATGTTGCCCAGGCTAGTCTTGAACTCATGGGCTCAAGCAATCCTCCCATCTCGGCCTCCCAAAGTGCTGGAATTACAGGCATGAGCCATTGTGCCCAGCCTCAACTTTTCAAAAATCAATGGTCAGAGAGCTTGGCTGTGAAGTCCAGCTTCTTTCAGGCAGGCTGTCTTCACGTGTCTGCGTTTATTTCCGCAGCCTGTTCACATTCAGTCTTTGTTGTCGGCTGACTGTGTGGGCCTTTGGCCAATTTCTGAAGCCTCCCAGGCCTCAGTCTCTGTGTCTCTAAAGTGGGGGCATTATGGTCAGCCCCTTCATCACAGAGATGTAGTTAGAAGTGAATAGATGAATCTACAGCACTTAAGAAAGTGCCTGACTCAGAAAGGTCTCTGTAAACGTCATCTCTCAGCAGCAGCATCATGTTTTGGCTGGGGCAGGCAGTAGGGACGACAGAACGAGCTCTGGGGCCCTACCAGAAGATTAGGGGATTAATGCAGCTTGCAAGGCCAAAGCTGTCCCCATTTGGTTTTGCCAGCTCTTGTTCCATCCATGAAATAAACCGGATGAAGCCTTTATCCAGCCCTTGTTTTGAGAAGGAGGCAAGCAGAGAGCGTGGATTTAATGTGGCAGATGGTGCTGTTCTTGAATTATGAAACCAAAGGCGGAAATTAAAGTGCTCCATTGCAACAGATATGGGCCAGCCGGGGTAGAGGGCAGGAGGTGGGGCAGAAAGAAGGGCAGGAAGGAGGTGCTGTATCAACCGGGCAATGGCTATTTTCAAGGGCAGCTGGAGTCCTAAGATAATAGAATTCTGTAGCCCCAAATAATTTTAGAATCTTCATCTTACATAGGCAAATGAGGCTCAGAGAGGGAGAGTGACTGTGAAGGTCACACAGCTGGTTAGTGGCAGAGCAACTCACTTGTCCTGATTCCTCCAACAGTATTATTTTTTGCTACCCCAAGCCAAGGCCAGTGGTAGACCCTGTCCCAGGGCTTCCTGATTTGGGGCAGCTCTGCATTACAGAGGACTTCTCTGGACGGGCACCCAGTGTCCAGAGAGAACCCAGGGTCAGGCAGCACAACCCCAGGGTCCTCTCTGCAGCTGCTCTCCTCCTAGCACACAAGGAGACACCAGCCACCGTCCCGGAGCCGTTCGGCCTGGGTCTGAAACCCAGCAACGGCAGCTAAGTTTTTTACTCCCCTGCAACGTCAGTTTCCTTATCCGTAAAAACTGGAAAAATAATAGGCTCTTCGTTATGGAGTTGCTGTGAGAATTTGATAAGCCTTCATCACATAAAGTTTTCGGTCCTCAGCTTGGCACATAGTAAATGTTCAATAAACTGTTAGTTCTCTTTGCAGCCCAGAATCGACTTCAGAGTCTAACGGCCCCCTAGGCTGTGAGCCCCTCAAGGCAGCTTGTATGGTACAGCTTTTGTTCTCCGTGCCTTGTACAGCACCTGCCGCCTGCTAGGGGCTCGGGAAATGTGGGTGGCCAATGCCAGGTCCCTTCGAGGACACCCATTTCTCAGGCATGAGAATGGGCACCGTGGAGCACCGGGAAATGCTGCCAGCGGTGCATGTGACTCTGTCACTCGTTTAGACTTTAATCCTAAACGGATAAAGCAACCTTTCTGTCCAACGGTGAACCAGCCTCGTGACGAGCGCTGTTTTGTTTTCCCAGCCTTTCTCTGTAGCAAGGAGCCTTTCCCCAACGACACCGTAGGCTATTTGCATTTAAATTGGTTTTCTCTCATTATAGAAATCTCTCAGGTCAGCTGGAGTTTCCATTTTCCTCCCAGTCAGTTTGGAGCCTCCATTTCTCGCTCGAGGGTCCCTCGTGCTTTCCTCCCTCTCCCTGGCAGTGAGATGTGATCACGTATTCTCACTGTGGAGACCAGATATCCTGAGAAAGGCGTCTGCATCCCATACGAACCTGGAGTGTGTCTCACAGGAGAAGGGGGAGGGAGGCAGGCGGGGAACGGAGTATCCTGGCCCCTGCAGTTGCAGAAGGAGACCCCGTGGTCCTTAGGCTTCAGGATTTAGGACTCATTTTCTCATTTATTCCAGAAACATCTGCGAAGCATACTGCTGGGTGCTTGGAATGCAGAGATAAGTGAAACACACTTGCTGCCTTCCAGGAGCTCCCTGTCTAGTGGAGGAGAGAGAAAAGCAAAATTTACAATATGTATAATATGTTCAAATAATTGCTTTAATATGGGTCAGAATATATTCCAGCCAGACTAGAGGCTTTCAGATAATGTTTATCATAAACTAGAGTCTCTCTCTCCCCCCCCACTCTGTCTCTCTCTCCCCTGCTTTCTCTCTCTCTCCCCTCCCTCTCTCCCCTCTCTCTCTCCCCTCCCTCTCTCCCCTCCCTCTCTCCCCTCTCTCTCTCCCCTCTCTCTCTCCCTCTCTCTCTCTCTCTCCCCTCCCTCTCTCCCCCCCCCTCTCTCCCCCCTCTCTCTCTCCCCTCTCTCTCTCCCCTCTCTCTCTCCCTCTCTCTCTCTCTCCCCTCTCTCTCTCCCCTCTCTCTCCCCCTCTCTCTCCCCCTCTCTCTCTCCCCTCTCTCTCTCCCCTCTCTCTCTCCCCTCTCTCTCTCTCTTCCCTCTCTCTCACTCTCACACACACACGTATCACCGTACATACATACACACACACACACACGTGTGCATACATACTAGTTAACATGATTATAGCACTGCCTATCTAAACAGGTACTCTTGTAAGATACATATATATATTTATATGCACACACACATACATACACACACATTCACATATGTATGATATAAATTATATGTTTATATATGTTAATGTAATATACATTTTTCACTTAATCTTCATGAGAAACCATGAGGAAAGTACTGTTATTATCATTGTTTTACAGATGAGGAACTGGAGACACAGAGAGATTAAGTCACTTACCAAGGTCATTGCTAATATTAGGTTGGGGCAAATGTCATGACGGTTTTTGCCTTACTTTTTTAAACGGCTAAAACCGCCATTACTTTAGCACCACCCGATAACTATAGAGCCAGACTGGAACCCAGGCAGTCTGGCTTCAGAGCCAGTGTTCTTCATCCTATGCTGGAACCACACAATAAAGAGTGATGTGTTCTTACATTTTCTCATCTAGTTCATCTTTCAAAAGGTGCTGGCCAAGATCCATTACCCCAATTTTCTGACCCGTTTATGAGCTGTGAGCCATGGTTTGTGGAAACTGAAGTGAACCCTGGAAGGAGTGCTCAAGTCCTCCCAGAGAATCAGGAAGGGTGTCACAGGGAGGAGACGCTTGTGTTGGGGCTTGAAGGATGACTTGGAATTTGGCAGATGAAGAAGAAGGGCAGAATAATTCATGAAGAACAACCATATACCAATCCACAAAGTATGAGCAAGCATGGAGGCCTAGGGTCCAGGGCTCCCCCATTGTAGAGTGGTGCTCAGGTGTGGTGGAGGCTGAGCAGGTGGTGACACATGAGGCTGGCAAAGACCAGATCACAACAGGCCTTGAATGTCACACACAAAAGCACGGGCTTTTCCTGAGGGCAGTGGGTGTGAAGGAATTTGAGCAGGAGAGGGACATCCAGACAGGGAGACACTCAAGGCTAGGAAACAGTGTAATCAATAAACCTGGCCAATGGGTGCAAAGTCTGTCATTCACTGGGCATAATCGACAGGGTCATGGGGTTTCTGCCCAGCACACCAGTGTGTGACATGGAGCTTCATCTGCCCAGAGGGTTGTCTCTGTCTCATTCACCCACAGACACCTTACAGGATGGTGGTAGCCCTGACATGTGCTAGTCAATGGGAGTTGGGACAGGGCTGAACGGGGTAGTGGCATTTGAGGAAGCGATGGGAGATTAGTTGCATGAGATAGAACGAGGCAAAGTAACCTGGTGGCCAACCAGTGTCAGGGCTGAGGGAGAGCAAAGCGGTGGGAATCGTGCTCAGGTTTCTGTCTCGCTCAACCAAATAAACCCTTAATCCTTTACTTTTACACAAGGGGTTGGCAAACTTTTTCTGTAAAGAGCCAGATGGAAAATACTTTATGCTTTTCAAGCTCTATGGTCTCTGTCATAGCAACTCCACACTGCCATTTTACTGCTAAAGCAGCCAGAGACAACACATAAATGAACTGTGTTCTAATAAAACTTTATTTAACAAAACAGGCAAGGGGCCAGATTTGGCCCTAGAACTGTCATTTGTTGATCCCTGTACTATACCATGAGGTAAGAAAAGTGCCAAGTAGACTGCCAACTGGGTGTGCCAGGTTGCTGTTAGGTGAGAGAAAAGCAAGAACACTTCTCAGACAGAGAGGGACTATCTATCTCTCCTTGAGGATGCTTACATGATCATAAAAAGATCCACCTGAAATTGCCCTGCAATTTCTAGCAGGGGAAACTGGCCCTGGGAGGATGGAGAAAGGGTGTCCTGGGAAACTGGCTCTGGGAGGATGGAGAAAGGGTGTCTAGTCAGACGCTCAATCTCTGTTACAGTCAGAGTGGAGGTCCTGGTCTGATACTACCATTGGGTACAAATGCAACACAATAGTAACGCTAGCTAAACTTCATTAAATATTCTTTCTACACCAGGAACTGATCTTATTTAATTCCAACAAAAACCCAGCAGGGCAAGTAGGTACTATTACACACCCCCATTTTACAGATGAGTAGACTGAGGCACAAAGAGGTTCAATATCTCACCCACATCATAGGGCTAGCAAGTGGCAGAACTGAGGCTTGCAACTCAGGCAGTCCAATCCCAGAGGCTGAGTTACCGACCACTCTCCAAAACGGAGGCTGTCAAGCCACATGGATGCCCACTGCCATCACGGCAAACCCACATGCTAGCCCTGACACTCAGGCTGGAGAATCTTTTGTCCTCTGGCCTGCGTGGTGCAGTTGTTGCAAACAAGCAGATGCAGGGAGACACACCCATCTGCTTCAAAACCAACATCAGCAGCCACAGAGGCGGCACAGCTCTCTGAAATATCTTCTATTAACCCAAATGCTTGTCAGAATGAGTTCAGATGAACTGAATATATTTCTGTGTGAAATATAGGGGGGGTGTGTAGGGGGTGGGGGCAGAAAAATGAATGATCTTGGTGTGCTTGCTCTGCAAACATCCACCGAGGACTGCTGGATACCCTGTCCCTGACCTCCTGGAGGGCACCCTCTGGGAGGGAGCCAGGCACAGAAGCAGATGGTTCAAATGCCCTGGACGTCATGCACGGTGGGGTGAATCCAGGGTGCAGTGGGGACACAGAGCAGGGACGTCTGCCTTAGCCTGGGCACAGGAACCTGGAGCCAAGCCCAGATTGGCTGAAGGGTCGAGTGGCAGCCAAGGATATTCCAGGCAGAGGGAACAGCATCTTCAAAGACAAGGGGGATTTGAGGTTTTGCTGAAGGCGAAGAACATCATGTAGAAAGGATCTAGTTGGAGACACTGGGGACAGGTACTAGGGAATCTGCCACCCGGCCAGCTGGCCTGGACCACTCTGGGCTAGAGGCCACCTTGTTCTCAGCTCCTCTCTGCAACTAGAACAGCCTCTGAGTTCTAGATGAAACGCAAGGTGCTTGCCAAGAATGTGGTAATGCCAAGAACACTGTGCTGAGGTTGCATCTTGAAATAGTAAAAGCGAGTGATAGTAAATCACTTCTGTCACACTCTGCATTCGTTATGCCCTGCGTTTGCAGAGGTTTAATTTGCTACATTCACTGCGAGTGTGAAAGTTGGCAGACATTCATATTGCCATCAGCCCCTCTGTGGTATTAAAATTGTTAACAGCTCCCGTTTTAGGGGCCCTCACATTGGCCAGCACATTGGCTCAGTGCTTTATATATTATACTGTCCTATTTAACAGAGGAACAATCTGAGGCTCGGAGAGGTCCAGTAACTTGCTCAGTGTCATAAGTTGAGGAAAGGAAGAAGCCAGGACCCAAACCCACATCTGCCTGACATCTGAGCCCAGGGTCCTCCCTCTGGGCCCCCTAGCCTTGACATCCTATGATTTAAGGACTTTGTGGATTTCTGAAAATGTTTTCATCTACTGTTATATTGGCCCCTCCAAGGAACCTTCTTATAAGGTAAGGAGTCTTGGCTCAGAGAGCTGAACTGTCCTCTCCAAGGTCACACAGCTTTTGAAGGGCAGGCTGGGGACTTGGACTGAGCTCTCACCACTGCAAAGCCGAAGCTCTGTCTTGCCATGGCTCCCAAGTTCACAGCAAAGAAAATGGACAGCTAATGTTCCATGCAGCTATGATTCTTAAAAAAAAAAAAAAACAAAACCCACATTCATGTTCTCTTGATCTTTGGCAGGTATTCGTTAAGCAATCAAAAGACAAATACCTAGGAGAGCGGAATGTGCAGGTCACAGCCAGAATGACATCCTACGGAGCAGACTGTGCCAAGCGCACTTCATTTCCTCTGACAGGACGGCAGGCTGGGAGATAAAGCTCAAGCCACTGACGCTGTCAGTTCCCCTTGTTCTGAAGGACAAGCTAGATCAGCTCCACAGAAGCAACTGAGGACAGAAAAGGGGACAAGTCATGCCACACACCCACAGAGGCACACCCATATAGACATTCACAGACACACCAACACACACACAGGCACAGAGAGACACGCAGACACACCGAAAGATATATCAAAAGGCACACGCGTATAGAAACACACAAAAGACCACCCACACATCCCCAAAGACATATGTGCAGACTCACAGATACACACACACGAATACACACACACACAGAGACAAACACACCTGCCTCTCTTCCACGTGTGGTCATGCAAATACACAGACAGGCACAGATACACACACATTTACACACTCACTGAAATGGGTACAGACACACAAACACACACAGACACACATACATGCATACATCCACATCACTTCTTGCTGCTACTCAAACCCCCTCCTCAGTAGTCCCGAAATTATGTTCTTCCCACGTTGGAGACGTGGGAGAAGGAACACCTCTGGTATAGGTGCATTTTCTTGCCCATTTCTTGCCTGATGTCTTTATCTCAAAGCTTGAGAAATGCACCCCGGTAGATATGCATTGTTAAGACTGGGGGACTGGGAGAAGTCTCTCCACCTTTCTGAGCCTCAGTTTTCTCATCTGTAGAAGGGGCCAATAATAACTGTGATGAACCTGTAGGACTGGAATCCTTTGAAGATTTGGCAGTCAGTGAGGGAGGAACTGCCTATACTACTTATTTGTAGTTTTTTGAATGTCTG
Source organism: Macaca thibetana thibetana (assembly GCF_024542745.1). Lineage (NCBI taxonomy): Eukaryota > Metazoa > Chordata > Mammalia > Primates > Cercopithecidae > Macaca > Macaca thibetana. Next base: position 7,970,172 of record NC_065583.1, read on the forward strand.
TCTCCCTTGCCAACCTGGGAGCCTAGCACAGTGTCTGTCAAGCACGTAGTAGGTGCTCAGTAAATATCTGTGAAATGAATGAATCAAACAGGTCTATATACTTTGTGTTTAGCACAAGACTTGGCACAAAATATGTGCCCAACTAAAGTGTGTCAAAAAGTAATACATGATTGTGTATTACATATAATTAGGAACCACGTTCTGTTATATGCCAGGCACCTCTATGACCTCATTTTATCCTCTCCAGACCAAGAAATAGACATCAATTTCTAGACTAGGAAAACGAGACCCAAGGAAATTAAATAAGTCACCCAAGTTTCCCCAGATTCCTGGGGAAGCCATTCAAAGCCAGGCCTCTGATTGCTAAATGGACACTCAAAGCATAACAACTGTAGACTCCACGAAGAAATGGATGGATGAATATTTTCCCTGTGTGACACAACTCAGTGGATGACTTCCACAGCCGGCTGTGCCTTATCCAGGTGTGGGGTAACTCTGGAGAATGAACCGTCACATTGTCTTCAATCCCAGGGTGATGGCTTGGTCTCCAGCCTTTGGAGCCTTCCATGGTGGTGTATTTTGAACATATTACATTACATTTACAGATACATAGAGTGGATATCCACATATATATCCAAAAGCTGAGCACATATATATTGTATATGTGTCTGTGTATTATATGTACTATATATGTGACTATTGTCATTTGAGACCCATTCTATCCCTAGATGGTTTGCTTCTATGTTTGTGTAAACCACACAGCCCCACCCAGAGTCTGTCAAATGTTTTTATTTCCTTTGCCTTGGTACAATCCGTGGGTTTAAAACTCAACCAACCCGTAGGCCAGTCAAGCTAGTTTGCATGACAGCCGCTTTTGGCAGTGATGAATGGTGCCTGGTTGAGCACCTTGCGAATCCCGAGGTTCCTACCTCTGTATCATCTGTGCTTCCGCATGCCTGAGACCTGCTCGAATTCCCCTCTTTTGCCCCCTCACCCCCGCAGTTTCCCTGAAGAAAGGAGGGCTTTGCAGAGAACCTTTGCCTCTGCCTGGGGCAGGCAGAATGGATAAGACACAGAGCACAGAGGTCAGAATCTTTCCCCACATAGGAAAATAAAAATGTCCCAAAGTAGTGGCCTCCTGGTGGGCAGGGGGCCAAGGCAGGCGGTGGTGAATCATTAGGACACCAGGCGGCCTGACTCAGGGCAGAGCGGGACAGTGTCTCCTGCTCCTCCTGTGATGAACTCCACACGTACTCATAGCTTTGCCAGGTTAAGCATGGAGACATCTGAGGGCAAGGGAGGCTCTATTTCTGAGAGCTTGACCCCAAAGATGACGTAGGTTGTTGCCTATCACTTTTTTTAAAAAATCACTCTGTTGTGGTCTGGCACAGTGGCTCGTGCCTGTAATCCCAGCACTTTGGGAGGCCAAGGCAGGCAGATCGCCTGAGGTCAGGAGTTTGAGACCAGCCTGACCAACGTGGAGAAACCCCATCTCTACTGAAAATACAAAAATTAGCCGGATGTGGTGGCAGGTGTCTATAGCCCCAGTAACTCGGGAGGCTGAGGCAGGAGAATCGCTTGAACCTGGGAGGCAGACATTGAGGTGAGCCAAGATCATGCCATTGCACTCCAGCCTGGGCAGCAAGAGTGAAAGTCCATCTCAAAAAAAAAAAAAAAAATCGCTCTGTTGCTTCCCAATTGCAAACTCTATTCACCGGGGAGCCTTGCATGAACAGAGCAGAGTTTTAAACGCTGCTTTAAAAGCAGTAACCAAGTGGCCCACGTTTTCCCTACGTTAGCCACCTCCAATGCCTCTCCCCACCAGCAGCAACCTGAAATTCCCCATTAGCAGTTCACTTCATGGGACTGAACTTAGCCCTCTCCTGGGATGTTCTTTAAACTACACCCTTATGAAGAGTAAGATGAGATGGAGGGAAAGGGTGGTGACAGAATAAAGGAGAGAGCTACTGCTGGCCCGAGCCAGGCACTTGACAAATTCATCTTCTGGACACCCACGGTCCCTAACTCTTCAGAGATACTGAAAGGGACATTTCAAAGAGGGGACACAACCTCCTGAATAGTCACAGAAAGGCTAGATTCAAATGGAGGTGTATGTGGCGTCGATAGACTCTTTCCACATATCCCTGCTGACTCCTGAATACTTTACGGTCCTACGAGAAGACCGCAAGGCACCACACTGTGTCTGCATCGGGATTACAGATAAGTGTCCGCTCAAGTGCCAAAGCTAATACACTGGTAGGACCCAGAAAAATGTAATGCTTCAGGAAACACTGGTCTATTTCATGGAAATATTGAAATTTAGAACACACCACCCATCTTGCTAGCAAGGAGACCAAAAGCCCGCAGCTAAGGATGGCAAAGCAGAAAGAAAGAAAGAACGTGGGTCCCCTGATGGGATAGCGAGCTGCTGACTCCAGCCCTGGAACTCTTTTCTTCAGTGAATCTTAGTGCCTTATTTATTTGGGCCATTGTCAGCTGCATTTTTTTTTCCTCTTTGTTGAAAACATCCCAGTTGACCACCATCCATGGCAACTATTGCGAAGTACTAGAGTTCCACAGCTGCCTCTTGCATGTACTTCCAATCTGGGCGTTTCTCCTCCAGAACCTTCTGCTGAGAACTGCAGCATGGAGAGGTTTCTTATCCATGGGATCCTGGCTCCTGCCTTGATTTCAGACTAAACCAACCATCTCCTCCTTCCCAACCCTTTTCTTTTTTTCCAGACATGGTCTTGCTCTGTCACCCAGGCACACAGCCTAGAGTGCAGTGGTGCAATCAGGGCTCACAGCAACCTCGACCTCCTGGACTCAGGTGATCCTCCCGAGTAGCTGGGACCACAGGGGTGTGCCACCACGCCTGGCTAATTTTTTTTAAAAAAATTAGTTATATAGATGAGTAGAAGAAATTTTGTCCAGGCTGGTCTCAAACTCCTAGGTTCAAGCAATTCTCCTGTCTCAGCCTCCCAAAGTGCTGAGATTACAGGCTTGAGCCACTCCATCTGAACCTCAACCTCCATCTCTTCAGGTGTCCATCCTGTCAACTTGGCAAATGGCACCATTAGAGGACTTGGAGTTGCCCTGGATACCCACATCCCCTCAGACACCCAGTCCTGCCAGCCCTACCCTCTAATATGGGAATTTATCCCCTGCACATCCCATCCATCTTCCCAGTGCAGGCTTCACCTTGCCTTGCCTTGTTGGTATGACTGTCCCAGGCTCCTCACTGATACCCTATCTCCAGCCCATCTTCTACCCTGGCCCAAGAAGAACTTTCTAAAACACAAAGCCTGCCATATCACCACATGCTTAAAACTTCTCCCATGAGTCTACATTTCCTGAAGATAAAATCCAAATGCCTCAGCCTGACATCCAAGACGTCTTGTTACCTGATTCCTGCCCACTTCTCTCCAACCTTATCTGCAGCCATTCCTGGAGACACAACCTGCGCTCCCTTCGAGCAGACGCACCCACACCACTGGCCATTCAGAGGCTGTCTTCCCACCTCCCCACCTTCCGACGGACTCCTCCCTCTGCTGAACTCCCCTTTCCTTGATTCTGTAACTCCAGTCCATCCTTCAAGCTTAGTCCCGGGCTCCCGGAGGGTCAGCCCGCGCGGAGTGCCTCCTCTGGGCTCCCATACCCTCTGGTGTCTCTTATTGCACTGTGCCTGTCAATCTGTTTACAAGCCTGACCCCCACTTTTCCTCATTAGGCTGCAACTTCTGAGGACTGGTGCTAAGTCTTCATTTTGTTTTATTTTTATTTATTTACTTTTTATCTTTTGAGATGGAGTCTCACTCTATCACCCAGGCTGGAGTGCAGTGGTGTGATCTCAGCTCACTGCAACCTCTGCCTCCTGGGTCAAAGCAATTCTCTTGCCTCAGCCTCCCAAGTAGCTGGGACTACAGGCATGTGCCACTGCACCAGGCTAATTTTTGTATTTTTTGTAGAGACAGGATTTTACCATGTTGGCCAGGTGATCCCTGGTCCCGAACTCCTGGCTTCAGGTGATCCACCCACCTCAGCCTCCCAAAATGCTGGGATGAACCACTGCGTCCAGCCTTGGTGCTGAGTGTTTTAATGTTTTTGTCCTTGGCCCCCAGAACAGTGACAGACCCATGGCGGAGTGCACACTGGACGGATGTGAGGGGCAGATAGTGTTGAGAAGGTCTGTGGTTTCCTCTGGCTTTTTATTTTCCTGCCTTGGCCTTCCCTGCTTTAAGTCAGTTGAGGCTGTTCCCTGTGACAGCAGAAAGGAGACGAAAATGAGTCTTCCTTGGCTTTTCAGCTTTTGAGATGAGTTTCTCAGGAGATTGAAAAAAAAATTCATGGCTTAGCCAAAACATGCTGGAGGAGGACATCATGAGCAAAGGCTCTCCCCGCGGGCCTGGGGACCAAGAGAACGTTCCCAGGCTGCTGTGGAAAGGTTATCACGGCGGGTGTGCTGAGACTCTCGGTGTCCCCGGGAAACGGACTTTCGGTCTCTGCTCTCTCGGCCAGGTGTCAGGGCAAAGACAAAGTCCCTCAGAGGCACGGCCCGTGGAATCTCACTACAGAAAGGAAGAGGGGGTACCTAGGGATGAGGGAAGGACCAAAGGAGGTGGCCACATAGTACGTCTGGGAGACTCCGGGCTTAGACGCCTCATGGATCCTGTGAGAAACAAGAGTAAAACAGTGATGCCTGTAAGCCCCAGAATGTCACAGAAGCAGAGTCACCTGACTGGAGATAGGTTGCAGGCAGGAACAAGGGACAGCTCCATGGTGACCTGTATTGACCCATGACCCAGAATGACAAATGCTAGGGACAGGTGGCATGGGAAAGCAGGTGGCCATCCTTTTGTCACCTTTGTACACCACACAGAAATGCAATCTCTGGGAGAAGGAGGAGCAGATCAGGCGAGACTGATCTGTTACCTATCTGGGCTGAATGAAGGCTCAAATAGGAACTGAGCTCAATTATGATAGAGATATTTAGATCTACCCCACACCTGAGTTTATGGACTGAAAATTGTACTTTCTACAAGCACAGGACTGAACTCAGATGATAAAACCAACATGCCCCAAACACACACATATTCAGAGCTGGGGCCTTGCCTGAAATAAGGTCCATCTCTTTCCTCCATTCTGACTGCCAGGGCAGTTTGGCACGACACGCCAAGAATCCGTGAACTACATCCAAAGTCTCTCTGGTCGAGGATGACAACTACAGCTAAAGGTCCAAACACAGTAAACCATACAAGGAACGGGAGTTGAACAGTCAGGGTGCAGGCTACTGCTTGAAGACAACCTTTTGGGGCTGCCCAGGACTGAGCAGGGCTTCAGGCACCCCTCCTCCCTGTGACTCAGAAGCAGGGCGTCCAGGAAAGTCTTCTTGGAAAAAATGAGGTTGGGGATGAACTTTGAAAATGAGTAGAACTATGAGGGGAGAGAGGAAAGAGTCACCAGGAAAACAGAACTACACAAGCGAAGGCCCCATGGGCGGAACGAGTTGGGCTTGCTCCTGGAAGGAAACAGGTCCCATGTCTGGAGCCTGGAAGTGGAGGTGGGTGGATGAGGCAGGACCTCGCTTGGCACTTCCAAAAGCCAATTGGCACCTCCCTGCCCCGAGTGATCCCTTCTTCTGATGTTCATGCCCATGTGGAATCCCCGCCCTTGAGCTTGGGCTGGACCCAGTGACTTGCTTCTGATGGACAGAATAAAATAGTGATGGATGCCCCTTCCGAGATTTGGTTATAAAAGACTTCCATCTTGCTCACATTCTGTCTCTTCCTTTCTCACTAGCTCATTCTGATGAAGCAAACTGCCACGCTGTGAGCTGCCCTTTGGAAAGGCCCATGCTGCATGGCACTGAGGAGCCTCCAGCCAGCAGCCAGTGAGGAGCTGGGTCCTGCCAGCCACCATGTGAGTGAGCTGGGAAGCAGATCCAACCCCATTTCAGCCTTGAGATGGTCACAGCCCCCCGGACAGCTTGCTTGCAGCCTTGTGAGGGACCTTGAGGCTGAGGACCCAGCTAAGCCACACCCAGATTCTCAACCCAGAGAAACAATGAAATGATAAACTGTGCTGGCTTTTAAGCCACTAAGTTTTGGGGTAATTTGTTACACAGCAATGGACAACTAGTACAGCCAGTAACATAGGCAGATATGAGACAGTGCAAACTATTTTAGATTTTAGTGGTTATCCTTTGGGTTTTAGAGTGCTCCAGGCAGGTTCTTAACCTGGCACCCACATGTAATCCATCTGACCTTCTGATTCTGAACCTTCCTGATTCATAAAATCTATGCATCATCTGAAGTTGGATGGAAACCGATGTTGCTTTATTAACATCGAGGTGGTAGGTGGGCAATGGGAGGTTGAGAGAGATGGGGACTAACCTCGGGCTGACAACCTATTGAACTCTGGCCCTTGCAGGATGTTTTGCTGAATAAGTATCTCACTGATCCTTAAGGTATCCATGAATCCTGAGGTGTGCAGTTAAGTAACTCACCGAGGAACACCCAGTCAGTCAGAGGCACGGCCACGACCTTCCTGCAGCTCTGCCTTTGAGACCAGCTGTGTGCCACAGGGTTCTGACCTTACTCCCACCAGTGGCCCTTTCCAGAAACAGCCGGTCCACTGAGTGAGGACTGATGGTGGAGAAGGCAGAAAACCCAAGACACTTTATTGTTCCCGGGGAAATATGCCCAGGAAACCTTTCCAGGGAAGTTGAAGAAGCTGCATGTTGGCTATGGCAGAGGTAACATTCTGCCATTGCCTTCTACTAGCAGAACCCCTGTTATGATTGGGAGGGTCTACCGGCCCCATAAATTTCCCAACCCCACTTGCCATAGAGGGTACCCAATAAGATGTAAGTTGAAGTCAATGGGAGAAGCTTCTGGTCAAGAGTTTTAAAAGTGCTGACTCACCTGAGAGTTGCCTCCTCTTGCACTTCTGGCCCCTTCTTGGTGCCGGGAATGTGGACATAATGGCTGGAGCTGCAGCAGCGTTTTGTGACCATGCAAAGACCTTGACAGAGGAAGCCACTCTCTGAGGGTAGCAGAGCACAAAGATAGAAAGAGCCTTGGCTTCTTGGAAGGGATGACTGGGGAGCCATCATTCTAGTCTTTGACTGTTTGCATCAGGGCTTATTTTATATGAGAGAAAAGAAAGTAAACTCTTGTAGTTTAAGCCACTGTTATCTGGGTTTTCTGTTACAGGTATCTGATACTAGCCCTGAGTGATATACTTGCATTCTTAGTAAGGTATTTAAGCAGATTTGGGGATTTCATTTTTAAATGGCCAGGATCCCAGACTCTCAAAAAAAAGTTCTCCTTCTCCCTCTCTTAGTTAAATAGTTATTAGTGTACTCTCCAGAAGACGGGGCACTGCATTTCCTGAGCACCTACTTTACCCCACGCACTGTGCTCAAGTCGTATTCTTCGTACTTGCCTCACGGTGAATTTGTGAGATGGGATCACCATTCCATGTTATGGATGAGGAAATGGAAGTTGGACAGACTGGACCACTGTTCAGGGAGACACAGCTAGAATTTGAACCCAGACCTCTCTGACTCCATGGCCCAGACTTTCTCTGTCTCCTGGATGTAGAACTCTGTGTTCCAGTTTGGGCAGAAGGTGGGGCCAGTTGGACCATTCGGAGGGCCCTGGCTCAGGGTGCCATCCCTACCCCCAAATCTTCCACCTGCAGCTACAGGCTGAAGTCTGCTCCACTGCAAGGTGATAAAGCAGACAGCCCAGCTGGCCGTCCTCTCCTCACTCGCTGCCATCCTATTTAGTGGCCATCTGGCTTTCATCTCTGTGATTTTCTGACTGTCCCTCCTCAAGGTCCCTCTTAAAGAGGCAGACGCCCTGTTTGCCTTCAGTAAAGGACCTCCTCCCAAGCCAGTGCACCCCCAGCCTTTACCAGGGCAAGCCTGCCTGACAAAGAGGCCACACAACAGGGGTTTCTGTTAGCAACACAAGTCTATTTCAAACCTCGGATTAGAGTATCCGAAAGGATTACCTGTTCCAAGCAAACACATTCCCGCCCTCTGGCAGAAATGCGGCTGGAGCAGCCTGACGCCACGGCAGGCTCCAAATATTCTCCATCGAAGCTTGCTTTCTCCTGTTTGAAACTCCTCTGTCTGTCCCCAGAGAGTCTGGAAATACACTCTTTCTAGGAGCTGGTGGAAAATGAACCCACATTGTGAGAGAGCTAGGTGATGCTGAATTGGGGACAGGAAGGTCCATTTGAAAGCGGGGGGAAAAAAAGCGTGTTCTTTGTAACCAGGACAAGGCTAACCATGCCTTCTCTCTATTGGTCCAAATCTATGCCAGCCTCCCACTGGCATCTGCGGGTGTGCTGAGAGCAAGCTATGGATTTCTATAGCGATTGTCACCGTGGTACTAGGTATGTTATTCTGTTATGTCAAGAGGAAAAATAATCAAAAGGTCAAAAGAAGAGAATCTACCAGAGGGCTTTTCAATCTACAAATATTTATTAATGCTTTGGTGTGTTCCTGGCATCACATTAGATGCTAGCAAGAGCAAGATAGGCCCGGAGAAATCACCTGTATTGCAAATCCACCGTGAGGCTAAAAGGCAAGGCCAGCCACTGTTTACCCGTGATCCGATTTCTCTCTCCTGGCAGCATGGAAAGGGCAACAGAATAATCCCTGTTTTCTCAGTGTGGGATAAAATGAAGTGTAAGTGACTTGCCCAAGTGCATCTAGAATTTGAGACGAAGGGTGTGGTCTGGACCAGGCCATCTCAGTTGGAAATAGACAGTATGTGCGGTGGGGATTGTGAATATAAATGAATGAAAGGTCTAAGATGTGAGACAAGGGAACCCACAAGGGTATTAAGCACCTGCAACTAGCCACAGGGAGACTCTCTTGCCTCCCATTGACATGAGGGGCAGGGAAAGGAAACTGCATTACCAGAGCCCAGTGGGGGCTGCAGCGGAGGAAGGGGCCTGGGCTTGGAGCAGGCGAGAGCTGGGCAGAGAATGGACAGTGGGTAAGATGAGAAATCAGGAGCCACCAGCACAGATACGCTTCGACCAAGCTTGGGCCATGGTCCCTACCCTGGGTGTTGAAGGCCTGGGACAGGGGATGCCTCCCTGTAGGAGTTAATCTGCTATCGCTGAACTAATTCTGGGGAACAACTACAGAACTCAGTGGCATATGCTAACAAGCCTTTCTATTTCTTACTCATGAATCTGAGAATAAGTTGTATTCTTGCTGGGAGGGACTGGGCTTGACCCCAGACTAATGCCAGACGTGGGTCTGTACCATGTCCCTCTTATCCTGTGTAGACCAGGACACATGTTTTTCTCACTGTGGATAATAGGGGCACACAAGACCAAATCACACAAACACGTTTAGAGCCGCTGCTCAGCTCGTAACCACTCATGTGCCGCTGGTTCACAAGAGTCACATGACCAAACTCAACTTCAGTCCCTTGGAGAGAAAGACTCTCCCCTTCAATGGAGAGACACTGAAAAGTCATGTGATAAAGGGCATAGATGTATAATTCTCTAACGGGGGAATGAAGAATCGAGAGCAATATTCCAATCTATTATATTTCCCGGAGAAAATAAAAGGTTAACCCCAAACAAGAAATAAACATAGGCTGAAAACCACCAATGCCCACCACAATGGTTTTCTTAATACCCACTCAGATCAGTTGAAGAAGCTCGGTGGTAGGGGGCGGGAGTGAGGATGTTTTCACTAGATTCCTTCTTGTTCTTGGATCAAGACGCGAAAAGTTCCGGTCAGGGAGACAACAGAGGCTGGGATGGGGCAGGTCTCTGATGGAGACCTGAGGAGTCGGAACACAACACTGTCCTATTTCTGACATTTATGAATGCCATGATGATCAAATTCAGAGAAATGACAAAGTTGGGGATCATACCCCGACTCTGGGTCCTGAAACATTTGGAACTCCAACACACTCTGAAGGTCATGTCTGAGAAACTGAATCCAAACTCATTATTTTCACAGTGGTCGTTATCAGTCCTGCCCATTGGGCTTCAAAGCCTGACCACATGGGCAAAAAGATTGGGAGATTTTGCTTAGTTCTGTGTTCCTAATTATAGCCCTTCTCTGAGCCTCAGTGCCTCATCTGCAAAATGAGACTAACAAGACCTGCTTCGGAGACACAGAGAGACAGCTCAAGCAACACTGTGTGTGAACTAAGCTTGGAACCCAGCAGGTGCCCAATGCATGTTGGTGCCTAGGCACCCTCACCTCAGAAGCAGCAGATATGCCCATAACTAGTGTTTCCAGAGGACTCAAAGATCATGTTTTGTGGGGTGTGCCCAACAGAAAAGCTGGAGCAAGCCCTCACTATGGGAGATGGGCAGCCTGCTGGCTCCCGCACGTGAGCCCGCATTGGAAGTGGCCCATTCGACTCAGGCATACGGCTTAAAGGGACACTTTGACAAAGGGTAGCAGGCTCAGCAAGAGCCACAGGAGAAAAAAAAAGGAGCCCAACATCCTTTCTAATGAAAAAAAAAGAAAAAAAAGTTGAAAGCATAGAGGAGCATTAGGAAAGACAGAAATATAATGCCAAATATTTGCCAGAGTGGCTTCTATTTTGAGAATATAGAACACTATCAGATGCAAATGGCAGGCTGGGGATTCTAGCTCAAAGTAGGGAAGGAATTTGCACCCGTAACAGTTGCCTGAGTTTGGAACACATGGCCTTATCATGGGGCTTGGGTCAGACATATCTAGTTCAGATCCTGCCCTAGCTCCTCACTCCTCAGACAGCCTTGGGGCAAACATGTCTGCTTCTCTAGGCTTCAGTCCAGACCTGAGTTTTGATCACATTAAAAGCTAAGAAAGGGGGAACAGACAACAAAGATTATTGGATTTGGCCTCCAGTCATTCCCCCCACCCCCAGAACCAGAGAGAAGGCAGAAGCCATAGGAGGGGAAATACTGATCCTCTGGGTGCGAGAGAACATGGGACAATGGGAAGGTCATGGTGTATCGCCTGCACCTTGCAAGATGGCAGGCTCACAAGAGAGAGTGAAGCAGAGGGCAGCTTTTGCCTGGTTCACGCCATCTCTCCAGGACCTAGCACAAGACCTGATATAATGGCACCTTTGATCAATATTGGAAAGCAAGAAAGAAAGCGGGAGGGAAGGAAAGGGAAGGGAAGGTGAGGGGAAGGGAAGGGAGGGAGGCATTCTTTGTGCTAAACCCTCCTACTTTACAGAATCTAACCTTCCCAAGTACTTGGTAAATCAGGAATTATTATCCCTTATTTTCCCAATATGTGGAAATTGGGCTTAGCAATTTACCTTTTGCAATTTATGTGACCTTGCAATTTGCCTTTTGCAATTTATATAACCATTCTGTGCCTCAGTTTCCTCATCTGAAAAATAGGAGGTGACAATAATAACACTTGGCTCATAGACTTGTCATGTGAGTGCCTTGTCTGAGACATGATGAACTCAGATTCAGTGTAAGTGACTATTATCACATTGCAAAAGGCAGCTTTGGGACTCAAGGCCTGGTCTTTTTGATTGAAAGATTCTTTTTACATTATCATGCACTTCTACAAACATTTAAAAGGGTCTACACTGTAATCAATGCCTAATACATAAATTAATTTCCAGTTAGTTTGCTTCTCCCAGGTTGAGGCCTGAGCACGATTTTGATAAGCTACACATTTATAAATTGCTCAGAGCTGGATTTATTGGGGAAGGGTGGTGAAAATGTGGCACAGGGCAGAGGAGGAGAAGTAATTCCTATAAAGTAGTGTCAAAGCAATAAATGCAGGTCATGGGATTCATGATGATGACAGCTCATCAGCTTCCATGAATATTTGATCAGGTTGGGTTGCGGGAGTATGACCTGGAATTTTCAGGCAGGCTGTGGCTTAGGCTTATAAATAGTGAACATGCAGGAATGAAATGGACTCCCAAACCTGAGTATCCCTCCCACCGGAAATTTCTGCTGCATCAACTGGGGGAAAGTGGTGGGTCAACTAGAGGGACCAAGGGGTGAGGAGGAAGAGGGGAGCTGCTAATCACCCACCATCACCACACCCCTCTACCCTGCTCCCCCCAGTGCCCCCAAATGACCAGTGGTTCCCCTGGCACTGATCTGAGATGGCGCCATTAACAAAGGCCAGAAGCCATTTAGTCTGCGATGGAATAGCTGGGATAGTGTGAGCCAATCTCCAAGCCCCAAGCTGTCCTCCAGCCCTCTCAGGAGCAGCTCAGGTTTCTGGCCCAGTGAATGGCGCAAGCTGGGGCCTCTCTAAGCAGATCCGGTTACACTCCTGCACTGCCTGCCTAAGCCAGGGACACTCAGTTAGAGGAGATCAGACTCTGGCTTGTTGGTGACCCTGAAGTGAGGGCCTATTAGCCCTAACCGTCTCCGCTGCATCCAGGCTTATGGCTGTGACCTGAACCTTTGCTTAAGAGGGAGGCCATGGAGACAGGAAAATTTGGTTTTCCAAATTTCCGAATCCTAGATCTGCTGCTTTCTAGCTGGGGGACTTGAGCAATGATTTAGCCTCTCTGAGTTTCAGTTTTCTCATCTTTAGTGTGGGGATAATGCAAGTATTCAGCTTGTACCTTTATCAGGAGATATAAGTGAGATGGGCTGTGAAAAATTATTTTGCTCAGTGCTTGGCTCATACTACGTGCTTCGCTCATACTACGTGCTGCATTATTTTTATATTTTGCTATCATTGCAGCTGGTTAGAGTATGTTTCTAGGAAACAGAATTTTGTGCCACATTTGCCAAGGTCATCTTTGTTAGACTCAAATGGAACAATGAGATTGTCTAGTGTCCAACTATTTCTTAGGGGCAGACTGCAGCCCAGATAAGCAACTTCCTCCAGGTCACACAGTTAGCTGGGGGCAAAGCTGAGCCTGAAACCAGGCCATGTGAGCCACATCCTCCTCCTCCTCCTCCTCCTCGTACGCTATCCAGTGTACAAAATGTTTTCACACGTATCTGTCTCCATCATGCCCCGCTGCAGCAACCCACATGCAGAACAAAGAGAACTGGGCCCATGCAGCCTTGTCTGCCTCACTCCCAGTGCATTCTGGGAAGCTCCTCCAAGCCCTGGGAAGCCTTGACAATTAGCATCCTTCTGGCAGGCTTTTTAACGTCCAAAGGAAATCAGCATAGTCAACCTCTTTAGGATTTTAGTTTGAACTTTAATTTCAGCCCCAAGCCTCTTTGCTCCCTCCATTTAATTTTTTTTGTTTTCAAGATAGGGTCTCGCTCTGTTTCCCAGGCTGGAGTGCAGGGGCACAATCAGAGCTCACTTCAACCTCCGCCTTCTGGGCTCAGGTGATCCTCCCATCTCTGCCTCCCGAGTAGCTGGGATTACACGTATGTGCCACAATGCTTGGCTAATTTTTGCATTTTTTGTGGAGACGGGGTTTCACCATGTTGCCCAGGCTGGTCTTGAACTCCTGAGCTCAAGTGATCCGCTCACCTTGGCCTCCCAAAGTGTTGGAATTACAGGCGTGAGCCACTGTGCCAGACCTTACTCCCTCCGTTTCAAAGGAGAGCTGGAGAAATGTATCTGTCCCTGGGTGTGTGTGTGTGTGTGTGTGTGTGTGTGTGTGTGTGTAAAAATTAAAGCAAATGCTCATGGTACAGGACGTTTCCCCTCCCAAGGAAGAGAAAAGGAAAAGCTGGGCTGTAAAACTTGTGCTCTAGGCAACAACCTTGCTGCTACAATACAGCAGTCACCTGTGTTGTTATGAATTTTTAAAATAAACCTGAACTGAATTGTAATTCAGACAAAACAGTGTTTTGCCTAAAAACAAAACCCTAAAACTGTAAGCCATGAGACACACTGGGGGTCGGCGTCAGCATGCGGGAGACACAGGCTTTAAACCCAGACAGACTTGAGTTCAAGTCTCAACTCTACCATGCACTGGCCATGAGACCTTGAAAATATCACTGAGCATCTCTGGGTCTCTGTCTTATCTGTAAAATAGGGACAGTACCAACCACCTCATAGGCTCTTTGTCGGACATAAAATGAGAGGATGTATAGAAAGTACCTGATATAGGAAATGTGCAGTCAATAAGAGCTGTCATTAAATGTGACTGTCACCATGGCATGACTTCCCCCAGTGGCATTTCTGGCAGAATTTCTAGATGGTTCTGCTGTGCAGGGGAGGCCTGAGAAAGCACTGAATTCTTCTACCCATTTTTCAAATGAGGAAACTGAGGTCCAGAGAGGTGATTTAGAAGGGAACTAGGAATATTAAAAGCTGGAAACGTCATAGAAACTCTGTTCTTGAGCTGTTTCAGGGCAGTCCTGCTGACTCAAGGGGCTGGGGAGAGATGGACAGTGGAGTTGAATTTTTGAGACTTATTTACAAGGCCAGGGCCCACAGCCTGGGCCTCAGTGATATCGATGCCACAGCCAACTGCACCACCTGTACCACCAGAGGATTGGGGGCAGAACCAGCCAGGGGTGGTTGGTCCCGTCTGCAAGGCTGTGGGTTGACTGGCTGGTCACTGCAAGGCGCCCTTAGGTCAGGTTTCTGGCGTAAAATGCGAATAATGTTTCCCCCTCAGACTCATTGTAAAGACAGATGCTACACGGGAAGAAAGGGTTGCTAACCTCATCTGTGTTCTGGGCTGGGCTGAGTGTTTCTCACACAGTAGCTCATTTGGTTCCCCTGGTACCCCCCAGGAGGCAGGAACCATCCCTTCCCCTTATTGAACAGATATAGAAACTGAGGCTTTGAAGGTGAAGTAACCCACTCAAGGTCACACAACTGCTAAGTGGAAGGAAGAATGGGGTCTTGGCCTCTGCCTGCCAGGATGCAGGTGTCTGCGATGCTGTTCTGGACATGCCCAGTGGGTTCTCCGTGAGTGGCCTCCACAACCAGCAGCAAGTCATGGAGGAAGGCAGAGAGAACAGCTAGCTCTGCCCCCGAGGTGGAAAGGAAGGCCGCCTCAGGGCAGCTTCCAGGACCCAGATTGTTTCAGTGACAGTAGATCATGCTCCCTAACACCTCCGCGTGGGATGGGAGGGCTGGGGACATGGAAGAGCAGGTTTCGTGCCTCCTGTGCTAGCTTGCTCCAGCTGCCATGACAAAATACCACAGACTGGGATGCTTAAACCAAAGACATCTATTGCCTCTTAGTTCTGGAGGCTGGAAACCCAAGCTCAAGATGTCAGCAGGGTTGGTTTCTCTTGAGGCCTCTCTCCTTGGTGTGCAGATGCCATCTTCATTCGCATGGTCTTCCCTCTGTGTGTGTCTGTGTCCTAATGTCCTCTTCTTATAAGGACACCATTCATACTAGATTAGGGCACACCATAATGGCTCCATTTAACTTCTTACCCTCTTTCCTTCTGGCTGGGTGTCATGGCTCATGCCTGTAATCCCAGTTCTTTGGGACGTCAAGGTGGATGGATTGCTTAAGGCCAGGAGTTTGAGACAAGCCTGGCCAACATGGTGAAACCCCGTTTCTACTAAAAAATACAAAAAAAAAAAAAAAAAAAAAAAAAAGCCAGATGTGGTGGTGCACACCTGTAATCCCAGCTACTCAGGAGGCTGAGCATGAGAATCACTTGAACCTGGAGGCAGAGGCTGCAGTGAGCCGAGATGGTGCCACAGCACTCCAGCCTGGGTGACAGAGCGAGACTTTGTCTAAAAAAAAAAAAAAAAAAAAAAAAAAAATTGCTTTCTGTAAATATGGTCACATTTTGAGGTACTAGGGGTTAGGGCATCAACATATGAATCTGAGGCCTAAACAAGAGCTCCCCTCCCCTAGCCACACACATTCTCTTCACAGTATCTATCATCTCCTGGACCCGGGGATGTGTTATTTGCTGGCTTAAGTATTATCCTTCTCCCCACCGAAATGTCAGCTCCACGAAGATAGAAATTTTATTGTGTCCCAGCTGTGTTCCCAGCACTGAAAAAATCCCCGGAGCCACGGGTTGGAGGGAAGGGGCGGGAAGGAGGGAGGGCTGAATAGGTGGATCACAGGGAATAGTGGCATTCTGCGTGTCACGATGTCTTTGTGCAAAGCCACAGAATGCACAACACAAAAAGGGAACCGTAATGTAAACTCTAGGCTTTAGTGAATAAAAATGTATCAGTATTGGCTCATCAGTTGTAACAAATGTAGCACATCCATGCCAGATGTTAATCACAGGTGCTAACAGGATGCGGGAGGCTTTGGAAGTAGATGAGAACTCTGTATTTTCCACTCATTTCTCTGTAAACCTCAAACTGCTCAAAACAATGAAGTCTACTGATTTCTTAAACAGCACGTAGCACATAGTAGGTACACAGTAAATATTTGCTAATGACTGAAGGATTCAAATGGTCAGCCTTAATTTATGGAGGTTTACGCCATGCCCCGCATGGTAATGGGAAAAACCTAGGTGAGGTACGAGGCATAGACCCTCCAAAGAGTGACAGAACTAGCAAGAAAAAAACACAAGGTCAACAGCGATTAGGTCAATGGTAAGTAAAACACAAGGTCAGTGGCAGACACAATGTGAGTGGTAATTAATTCATTCTGAAGCTCCTGTAAATTGCCCGCAGGGAGGCTGTGCTGTTGGCCACCTGCAGACAGTACCCCAGCCCTGACCTGAGGCTGCAGGAATGGCTTGCAGTCAATAAAGCCGGAGAGACCCCCAACCACTGAGGATTGCCTGGGTAGGGTATTCCATGGCGTGAGCCACACGACTTCTCAGAGCCCAGCTAGCCTTGGCAATTACCTGTCCATCACACGCCATCCCATGGTTTTACTCTGTTCCCTGTGTCACTTCCCTAGTCTCTCACCAAGATGCCTGGGGTCACCTCCCAAATAAAAACCTTGCCCCAAATCCTTGTCTCAGTGTCTGCTTCCTGAGGGACCTAAACTAAGGCACTACCCACTGTAAAAGGTGGTGCAGAGAAGGGTCTCCATAAGGGGTAATCACTATTAT
Organism: Macaca thibetana thibetana; assembly: GCF_024542745.1. Classification (NCBI taxonomy): domain Eukaryota; kingdom Metazoa; phylum Chordata; class Mammalia; order Primates; family Cercopithecidae; genus Macaca; species Macaca thibetana. The sequence goes on from NC_065583.1 coordinate 7,987,109, forward strand.
CATGCTACTATTAGCAACAGTAATAAAAAGCATCATAATGATGAAATAACTGAGACCCCGAGAGAGGGTCTCTTGCCGTAGTTCACTTCAGAAGGTAGATAGCAAAGGGATTTCTAATCTAGTCTGTCTGACTTTAACATCTGTGAGATCCCACACACCTACACACCCACACACCTACACACTCTGAGTTAAAATTCCTGCTGCAGAGTCCCAGAGCTCCCAAGGAGCTGCTATTGGGGGTGAGATGACGAGGATGGTTGGAGTAATCCCAGAGAGCTTCCTGGAGGAGGTGGCATGGAGTCTCAAGGGAAGAATACAGATTCTGGAGTCAGGCTCAGATTTGTGATTGGGTTCTATGTCCCTGAGCAAGTCACTTTAACTACTTGGAGCTTCAGTAATCCCATTAGAAAAAGAAATAATGGGGCCCAGCTCACACAATTGTTATGAAAAGTGAATGTATTGGTGAAGAGAACAGGTTTTAGACTGAGAGAGCTCTGGGTTGGGATCCCAGTACTGTCACTGACAAGATTAGAAAATACTCTTAATCACTCTAAGCCAAAGTTCTTTCATTTGTAAAATGGAAATATTATTAGTTCCTACCAGCAGAATTATAGTGAGAATTAAATAAGATAGCACATGCAAATCCCTTAACATAGTGTATGAAATACAGTCAATGCTCACTAAATGTTTGGTACTTTTCATCAAGATGTTAGTGGCAATGGAGTAAATTGGTGCAAACTATTCTGGTTAACAATGTGGCACATCAAATTAAAAATGTACATACCTATGGCCCAGCGATTCCACTTTTAGGGGTTTATCCTATGAATATATCTAGACACATGTGTGAGAATGCTGAGTGGAATATCGTTTGTAACAGCAACACACTGGAAACAACTCTACTGCCTCAAGAGTGAGGGAACTGGTTACATCAATGGCAGCAGTACCCACAAAGAAATGCCATTCAGTTGTCAAAGAAGAAATGCAGATTCATGAGTAGGGTATACAGAAAGATGTCCAAGGTATACTGGTAAGTAAAAAGGCAAGTGATAAAAGAGGTGTATATATTAACCTGTCTCTTTAAAAATTATTTTTTGAGACAAGCTGTCTGTCACCCAGGCTGGAGTGCAGTAGTTCAATCACAGCTCACTGCAACCTCCTCCTCCCGGGCTCAAGTCATCCTCCCACGTAGCTGGGACTACAGGCATGTACCACCACACCTGGCTAGTTTTTTTGTATTTTTAATAGAGATAGGGTTTCTCCATGTTGCCCAGGCTGGTCTCAAACTCCTGGGCTCAAGAGATCCTGTAATCCCACAGTGCTGGGATTACAGGGGTGAGCCACTGCGCCTGGCCTTGTCTTGTTTTTCGTTGTTTGGTTTTGTTTTTTGAAGGCATACACATGTGCTTCAAAATATTCTAAACATATTCTCAAGGAAGTGTGAACCCAAAGTATCTGAGACAGATCTTAATCAATGTAAAAAGTTTATTTTGCCAAGGTTAAGGACGCACCCGTGACAAATCCTCAGGAGGTCCTGAGGCCAAAAATCCTTTTGCCAAAAATTCTTTGTCCCGAAGGCGGTCGAGATACAGCTTGCTTTTATATATTTTAGGGAGCCATGAAACATCCATCAATATGTGTAAGATGCACATTGGTTCGGTACAGCAAGGTGGAAGGGGTGGGTTTCCGGGTCATCGGTAGACAAGAGACAAATAGTCGCATTCTTTTGAGTCTTTAATCAGCCTTTCACTGAATACACAATTTACATGTGGTGCTGGGGGGTGGGGGCGTAGAAGAATAGTCACTTATGCCTTAGGCTGGCTCAGTGAATCAGCATTTTTACATAAACAATAGGGCAGAGGAAGCAATCAGACAGGCATTTGTTTCAGGTGAGCAGAGGGGTGACCTTCTGTCCCGCAGCTGTGAAGACTGGCTGTTGGTTGACATTGCCAGGATGCAATTCGACAGAACTGCTTTAGGGTGAAGATCTTGAAGCCCACAAGGAATTTCCCTGTGGGAAAATTGTGAGGAAGGTATGTAGCTTTAAAAAATCTTTGTAGCTATCTTATTCGGGAAGAAAATGGGTGGCGGGTTTGCCCGACACGGTTTCCAGCTTGACTTTTTCCTTTGGCCTAGTGATTTTGGGGCTCAAATATTTATTTTTCCTTTCAGAAAATGATTAACAGTCATTCTGGAGCGGTGGTTCTTGCAGGGGCGATTTTGCCTCCTACGGGACATTTGCCAATGTCTGGAGTCATGTTTTTGGTTGTCACAGATAGAAGGGGTGGGGGTGCCACTGGCACTGAGTGGCTAGAGGCCAGGAATGCTTCTAAACATTCTACAGTGCACAGGTCAGCCCACGACAAAAAAAAAAAAAAAGAAAAACGAAAAGTCTGGTCCAAGATGCCAATAGTGCTGAGGCTGAGGAATCGCTGAGAGGTTTGAGAGGTGGAGCGCTCTCAAACGTGGGGAAAAAGACTCATTTTTCATATCGTGCTTCTCTGACGCCTGGATTACATTAATAGCAACAACTGCAAAATCTGCCCACTCTTAACTATGAGCGAATGCGTGTAAAATGCCAGCATATAGTAGGTGCTCACAAGGTGTTCCTTTCCTGCTGGGCTCTGGCTTTCACATCTGCAGAAATGGGTGTGCCAACACTTGCTCTGGGGGTGGCTACAAGTCTCATTTAAGGCTACACTTCAGGCCCTGACCACCTGGCTCTGGCCACAGGTGTTAAACGCTCACCAACCTGCCTGGGGGCAGCTTCCCCTATCCCTCCCTCTGCCACTGGTTATTCTTCTGCTGAAGTTCAAGGGCCCCCAGATGCTTCTCAAAGCAGCAACACTTCTGCAGAGCACACCCTGAATCTGAACAGCCACGTGGCTGTGTCTCCAACAGACAGGGCTGCCAGCCAAAATGCAGCACATCCAGCTAAATGTCTCATGCAATGTTTGGGATATAATTATACTAAAGAATTATTCATTATCTGGAATTCAAATTAAATTGAATTCATATATATACACATATGTCTTGGTTTTGTTGGTTGTTGTTGCTGTTTTAATCTGGCATCTCTACTGTCCGAGCAAGGTAGAGACGAACTGATGAACTGTGCGCTCTTTTCCAAAGAGCTAATCTCATCAGATAGAGATTTTGCCTTTGTTCCATCAAAAGTCTTGCTCACTTACCAAGTGAGCTTGGATCCTGCTGGGAGGCTAAGGTGGTCACCGCCTCTGACAGTTTCAGAAAAATCTCAGGCTCCTGGGGCTGGTTCAGGCAGGTTGGGAGGGACATTTCTGAAACATGTTTGGCCCGGTCATTACGGAGAAGGAGGGGTTGAGAGCAGAGAGCAGAAGCAAATGGAGGTCAGGCCTCAGGACGCCTCCCTGGCCTAGGCCCCATCAGAATTACGTTTGTAAGTTCAGATGCTCCTTCTTAAAGAGGGGGCTACACACTGTGTGGGTCCCAGGGTCCTCCAAGTCTGGGTCTGGTCCTGGCTGCGAAGGCAGTGCTCTGAAGCTGTTTCTCCAGTACCTGCTATGTGTCCAGTCGTGAGCACACTCCTGGGCCAACCTCCTGGGCTGGGGCTCACTGTGGGAATTCTACAAAGGGGGAAACCAAGGCTCAGAGTGGTGGAATAAGTCCCCCAGTGCCACCAAGCTGGGAAGTGGCAAAAAAAAAAAAAAAAAAAAAAAAAAAAAGATTTGAACCTGGGTTGAGTTTCCTCTTTGCTGAGGACAGCACCTCAGGGTCCTGGCTCCTTGGGGCTGGTTTGCGGGAGAGAGTTGCCTCCCGGAGGGTCACTGCTGGGTGTAAGCACTGCAGAAAGGGGGCCATCTCCGCAGGGGAAGTGAGGGCCCTAGCCAGGGCCAGAGCAGGAGTAGGTTCTGGGAGCACAACTGCAAGTTTCAGAATTATGCTCAACATCTAAAAATATCAAGCGCCGATTTCATGGCAGGCACGGTTGCTAAGAGATTTCACAAGCATCATCTCATTTAACCTCCCAGCAACCTTGTGACAGTCTGATCATGAGCTGCATTTTGCAGATGAGAGAACCGAGGCTCAAAGGAATGCCGTATGTGCCCCAAAGCACCCAGTAGGTAAGGAGAACAGGGATTTGAAGCCAGGCCTTCTGCAAGAAGGGAGGCAGCTCAGGAGGCAGGAGAGAAGTAGCACTGGGCTCCTGCGGGGGTGGTTCGGGGACCAACAGAATTAGTCGCCTCCTACTGCTGTAAAAGATTACTATGAGCTTAGTGGTTGAAAACAACACAAATTTATTACCTTCCGGTTCTGAAGGTCAGAAGTCCAAAAGAGGTCTGACTGGGCTAAAACCAGTGTGTCAGCAGGATTGCATTCCTCCTGGGGGCTTTAGGGGAGACGCCATACCTTTGTTTTTCCCAGTTTCTAGAAGCCACCCATATACCCTGGTTCACGACTCTTCCCTCCACTCCAAAGCCAGCAGCATAACATCTTCCAGACTCTCTATGACTCTCACTTTCGGCCTCCCTTCTCCATGTTTTGAGGACCCTAGCAACTACCCTGGGCTCAGCCAAATAATGCAGAATAATCTCTCTATCACGAGATCCTTGACTTCATATCTTGAAGTCTCTTTTGCTATGTAAGGCAACATAGTCACAGATTGTGTGGATTAGGATATGGATGTCTTTGGAGGGGACATTGTTCTGGCTATCACAGTGCTGCCTTGGCCTTCTGCGGGCTTTACCTCTGTTCTGGGGGTAAGGGGTGAAGTCGTGGGACTGGAGGAGGGGGTAGGAATGGGGCTGGGCTGGTGGTTGAAGAGAGGCAGGGAAACAATTGTCCTTGATGTGAGACCACAGGGCAGGGGGGTCACGGGATGACCTCGCTGAGACGTCTCCAGCCAAGAATCTGAGGAGACCACTCTGGGCACTGCCCTCTTCCAAGGGGCACGGAACCATGCCAGGGGCCACATGGCTGGGCTCAGCACCTCAGGACTGTCGCCCAGGTCTGCATCATTGGGTGGGACTAGGGAGGGACTCAGACAGAAGAAGGATATGTGGAGTGGCCTGGCGGTTCATAGCCAGTTATGCTAGAAGAGTATAACCCTTTCACCCAGAAGTTCTATTCCTATGAGTTTATCCTGCAAATAGATCCATCCCTGCATGAAGTGACATATGCAAACTTAATTGCAAGGTTATTTATAAATTAGAAATAACCTAACTGTCCATCAACAGGGGACTATCCTGGTGATCCAGCCATACAGTGGAGTTCTACGTTGTCGAGAAGGCTCTTTACATATCACCATGAAAAAAATCTGAGACAAAAATAAGGATCGGGATACTATGTTCAGCATGCTACAATTCGTGCAAAACTGGACGAAGGGAAGAATGGATATATATGTAAAATTTATATTTGCATAAAACATCACTGCAAGATTATGCATGAAACTGAAAGCACTGGCTGCCTTGAGGGAGGAGGAGGAGTGTGTGCCTGGCAGACAGGGTGGGAGGGGGTTTGTCATGACTGACTCGTTTCACTTTTCAAATGTGGAACAATATGAGCATGTTCCCTGTTAATAAATGAATGGTTACAGTGTTTTCAAGAATCCTTTGAAACCATACGTTCACAGAATACTCGACTGTCGGCCGGGCGCGGTGGCTCACGCCTGTAATCCCAGCACTTTGGGAGGCCGAGACGGGCGGATCACGAGGTCAGGAGATCAAGACCATCCTGGCTAACACGGTGAAACCCCGTCTCTACTAAAAAATACAAAAAACTAGCCAGGCGAGGTGGCGGGCGCCTGTAGTCCCAGCTACTCGGGAGGCTGAGGCAGGAGAATGGCGTGAACCCGGGAGGCGGAGCTTGCAGTGAGCTGAGATCCGGCCACTGCACTCCAGCCTGGGTGACAGAGCGAGACTCCGTCTCAAAAAAAAAAAAAAAAGAATACTCGACTGTCTAAGTTGGAAGAAACTGAGCCAAGCTACCCCTGAGTGATGGTCTTGAGCATGAGCTCTGCCTATGACCCTCTTTAAGAGCCAGGGAATCTTTTCCTTTTTTTTTTTGAGACACGGTCTCACTCTGTTGCCCAGGCTGCAGTGGAGTGATGCAATCACAGTTCACTGCATCCTTGACCTCCTGGGCTCATGCCATCCTTCCACCTCAGCCTCCTGAGTAGCTGGGACCACAGGCATAGGGCACCACACCTGGCTAATTAAGGGCCAGGAAATCTTGTTGCCCAACATAGTCACTTCCCTCCCACCATTCCCCACTCCTACACCCAGGGCCAGACAGCTGAGCAAGTGGCGGTGCCCCAGTTCACCTTGCTGGCATTCCTCCAGACTTTGGCACACAGTGATCCATCTATCTGGGGTACCCTCCCACCCGCTTCTTGCACTGCTTTCAACAATAGCCATGCGCTCCTTGGCTTCCTGAGTACACAGCTGAATTGCATTTTCTAGGCTCCCTTGCAGTTAGGTGTGGTCAAAAGTTAGGGCTTTTAGGAGGTCACTGAGGTTAAATAAGATCATAAGGGTGGGGGTTTAATGCAGTACGAGTTGTGGCTTCATAAGAAGAGGAAGATTCTCTCTCTCTCTCTCTCAGCATTATTTTTATTTTCATTACCATTATCATCTTTATTGGTTTAGTATATATTTTTTGACTACCCAACATCCCTCCTGTTCCTTCCCTTTCCCCAGGAGAAGCCGATCCAGGTATCCGTTCTCTCTTCCTCCATGTTGCCCTGGGCCCTAGGGAAGCTGATTTTTCTACCTTAGCTCAAGCAGTGCCTTTGATTGGTCAAGGGTCCTTCCCACCCCTGCGGCAATGATTGGGTCTGTCTCCTTTTCGTCTCTTCCTGGGTCCACCTCATTCCCTGCCTCTGCAGGTCGCAGAGTCAGCCTGTGCTCAGTCTCTGACCTCTTTGCTTCTCTAGCTGTATTCTCTCCCCAGGTGGTCACTGCCAGATCCTTCTCTTTAAATACCATCCTTATCAGAGGTTCATCAACTCTGGCTGCACAATGGAACCACTTGGTGAGCTTATAAAATTCTCAATGCCCCACTGCACCCCACCAGTTGTATCAGACTCTGAGGACTCAAGCATCCACAGTTTTTAAAGCTCTCCACGTGAATCCACAGAAGCCAGGTTTGAGACGTGCCACTGGAGGCAGGGGCTAGAAGACCCGGAGGTCACGAGGACCTCGGTTTGGGTAGCGGCAGGGCCGTGGATGTGTGAGTGGCTGTGCTTTCTGGGTATGTTTGAAGGTAGGGTGAGCAGGGTCTTTTAAAGAATCAGATGTCAGGTATTAAAGCAACAGAGGAATCAAGGATAACACTAAGGTTTTGGCCTGAGGAACTGGACGGAGGACATAGGAAGAACAGGCTTGGGGAGGGGTCAGGAATCAGATTGAGGTTTGATTAAATTGGAGATGATTATTATGATGATTTGACATCCAAATGGAGACCTAATTTGGAAGCTGACATCAAAATATGGACATCAACAGAGAGTCATGAGTCGAGAGTCAGAGATAAGGATTTGGGAGTCCTCGGCACATAGACCCATGCCTCTCAACCTCATCTGCACGTAGACTCTCCTGTGCCTATTAAAAATCCTGATTCCCAGGCCCTATCCCTGACTGATGACATCAGAACCTCTGTGGGTGGGCCCCAGGCATCTGTATTTTCTAAAAGCTCTCCAGGTAATTCCACTGTGCAGCCAAGATTAAACACCTCTGTTTTAAAGCCTAAATGAGATTGGGACATTTCTGCATTCAAAATCCTCCATGAACCTCCTATCTAAGTCAAAGTAGAGGCCGGGCATGATGGCTCACACCTGTAATCCCAGCACTTTGGGAGGCCAAGACGGGCAGATCACCTGAGGTCAGGAGTTTGAGACCAGCCTGGCCAACGTGGTGAAAACCTGTCTCTACTAAAAATACAAAAATTATCCGGGCAGGTGGCAGGCGCCTGTAATCCCAGCTACTCACTCAGGAGGCTGAGGCATGAGAATCACTTGAACCTGGGAGGCGGAGGTTGCAGTGAGCGGAGATGGTGCTACTGCACTACAGCCTGGGCGACAAGAGCAAAACTCCATCTCAAGAAACAAAACAACGAACAAAGTAGAAGCCAGAATCCTCACCAAGGGCCTTAAGGGCCATAGCTCCTGCCCCCACTTACCTCCCTGACCCCTCTCCTACAGTATCCCCTCCCTCACTCTGCTTTAGTCATCTGGCTTCCTTGTTGTTTGTGAAACACACCAAGCATACTTCTCCCTCAGGGCCTTTGCACTGCTGTTGCCACTGCCTGGAATTCTCTTCCCCTCGATGCCCTCATGGCTGACTCCCTCACCTCCCTCGGTCTCTGCTTAGACCACCCTAGTTAACATCGCTACTTCCCCCACGTGCACTCCCCTTCTCCCTTCCCTGCTGTATTTTTCTCCCTAGCACTGATCACATCTAACAGTATTGCATATTTTACTTATTTGTTTTTTGTCTGTATCCTCCTGCTAGAATATGTCAATTTTTAGAATTTTCTTCTATTTTGTTCACAGGTATGCTGCCTATAGCAGGCACTTAATAAATATTTGTTGAAAGGAGAAATATGTTAACCTAGTCTTTGCCAATAGGAACCACGAGGGCTGACTTAGGAATGGGCACGAGACCCAATTTAGGCAATGGAGATGCAAGGGAGGCTGACTGGAGACTTCTAGAAAAGCCTGGAAGAGATGGTGTGTAGACGTGTAGCTGCAACGCCACAACCACGGCTGCCTTGTGGGGGTGAGGGATTCGGGTCGGGGTCAGTGCTGGTGGCACCCCAGCAGGGTGGAACTGAAGGAGAGGGGACACCGGACTCGGCCAGTCCCCCGTTTACCACTTCTTTGTTGTTTATGCCAATCAGAGATTTTTTGCTTTTGTTTCTGTTTGTTTTCATTTTTAAGGTTGTCTGGGAGGTGGTTGTAGCTTTGTTTTTGTTTTTGTTTTTGTTTTTGAGATGGAGTCTTGCTCTGTCACCAGGCTGGAGTGCAGTGGTGCAATCTCGGCTCACTGCAATCTCCACCTCCTGGGTTCAAATGATTCTCCTGCCTCAGCCTCCCAAGTAGCTGGGATTACAGGCGCACACAGCTAATGTGTTTTTGTTTTTGTTTTTGTTTTTTTGTAGTTTTAGTAGAGATGGGGTTTCACCATGTTGGCCAGGATGGTCTCGATCTCTTGACCTAGTGATCTGCCCGCCTCGGCTTCCCAAAGTGCTGGGATTACAGTCGTGAGCCAACGCGCCCGGCCGGTCATAGCCTTTTTAAACAAATTAAAACTCTCCAAGTATGACCTGAGTTTTTCTCAGGACACAATAAGGCTTCCTTTCTGAGGACAGCACTCCCTTTAGGGCTGCAGCTCTGGAAGCCAAGGCGTCAAGGAGTGAGTCCCAGTTCGACCATCAATTTGCAAGTCTGCTTCCCAAGCTGGGCCTCAGTTTCCCCGTCCTTGAAGGAGAAAAGCCTGAATGTCTCCTCCCAACTGAGAGAGTCTGTGATGATCCCCGATATTTTGGGATTCTGTTCCTTAATTCAGTTTCACACTGCTCGCAGAGTAGGCAACAGGACCATGCTTGCCAAATGAACTCTCTGACCAAGCCAACCAAATCAATGTGGTCCCGCCCTTCTCTCCAGCACACCATGCCAGGATGTAGCTATAGCTCAGGGTAGGCTGGCAGTGCAGGTGCAGCAAAGGGAGGTGTTGGAGGGGTCTCAACTGAAGAAGACACTGGATGGCCTGAGAGGGAGGTTGAAGGTGGCATCGCTTTTCACATGAGTTCATTGCTCACCTAATAAGCACCTACCAGGTGCCTGCTGTGGCCAGGCCCTGAGCAGGTGCTGGAGCTATGGGCTCTGATGTTAGAGTGTTGCGCCCTTATGGAGTGCCAGCACTTTCTATGCATTGTCTCACTCTGTCTTCACAATATCCCCATGGGATAACTACCAGTATCATCTGTTTGGTACTTAAGGAAATTGGAGCCCAGAGAGGGTAAGAAACGTGCTCTGTCTCTCATTGAGTGAGAACGTGTCATGGCTGAGATTTGAACCCAGGTCATCAACTCCTGACTCCTGAGTCATGCTTTTAACTACTTCCCAATCGCTCCTGCTACAGGAATTTGACTCTGTTCATCCACTGGACATAGGCATGCCCAGTTTCTGGACATCGACTCTGGCCCTGTGCTGGCAACTGAGGGTATAGCCAAAAATTGGACCCTCCAGAGCCCATGGTGGGGCTCCAAGGTCTCAGCACAGGACCCAACTGTCAAGATGCACTTGAGAAAACCCATAGCCTATTGGCCTGGTATCACATATGGAGGCCTGTTCCCACTGAGGTTCAGTTTGGCCCACTCATCCATCCATCCATCCATCCATCCATCCATCCATCCATCCATCCACTTACTTATTCATAGCTCACTCATTCGCTTAACAAACATTCACTGAACCCCTGTGGCCCAGTCTGTTCTAGTCTCTGTGCTAAGACTTGGGGATAAACCTCACCAGGAGAGACCGGGTCATTGACTCACAACTGAGGGTATAAAGGAGAGTCAGGCAGTAAACACAGAAGCAGATGAGATGGTTCAGGGTGGGGTGAGTGCTGGGAAGACAATAAAATCAGGTGGAGAAGTAGAGAGTGACTGAAGAGAGACCAGGAATGAGAGAGGCAATTTAGGTGGGGCGGTTAAAGGAGGTCCCTAACGAGATGACTTTACAATGTGGCCAGAATGAGGAGAAAGGGCCAGCCCAGGGGAGCAGCGAGCACAAAGCCTGCAGAGTTCGGAAGAATTGGAGTGTGCTAGGAGGTGACAGAAGGCCTGTTTGGACTGGGAGCAAGTGGCCTCTGTGATGCTGGGGTGTGGTCAGGTCCAGACCTGCACACCCTGTATCTACAACTAACGCTCCATCCAGCAGCCAGTGCCTGGCTCCTTCCGCAGGGGCCTCTCTTGGAAACATTCCAGCTCATAGCCGTGACTGTGATTGAGGCCCTTCCTTCTCCAGGGTGGGGCTGGCAGGTGTCACCAGTCTCTGCTGTCATGGGTCAAGGAGTGGGGCCTTCCTGAAAGGGCGTCGGCCATGACTGGCCTTAGCTTGGCCTCTACATTCTTCAGACCGTGGGTTTCTTCCCCCAGCCCCAGCGGTGGGGCCTTTATGAAGCCTTCTGTGCTGCCGCAGAGAGAGGCCAAGAGACTGGCCTGAGGTCACTCAGCAGATCCCGGGGCAGATGAGCCTAGAATTCCTCCTTTGTCTCCAGTTTCTTTCCATGATCCTCCATCCTAGGTGGTCTCTCGCCAGGCAGAATATAGCCTTCCTTATTCCCAAACGTTTCACCCAGCCTGGGCTTGAATAAAGCAATATGTGGGGAAAAGGGCACAGTTTCCTTGAACCTATGCTCTTCTTATATCAATGTTTCATGTTCCCTGTAATCATCCATTTGTCCATTTATTTGTTTCCAGCAGTCATGTATTCATTCAACTAAAGAATCACAAAACATCCACTCTGTGAATTACCAGGAAGAACAAGTAGAGGCCTTATCTTTCATGATGTCACAGCCTAGCCAAGGGCTCAGGGCACAGCAAGGATTGTGGGCACAGGGTGGGGAGGGCAGGGCGGTGGGTTGGGCAGCAGTGGGTACAGTTACAATAATTACCATGCAATATGACTGGATTGCATCAAAAGCAAAAGCAAATTACTCTTGGAGTATAGATGACAAAGTCACCAGCCGCTTGGGGAGTCAGGGAAGGCTTCAGAGGAAGGGACATTTGAGCTGGGCCTTGGAGAATCAATAGGAGTTTGCTAAACAAATCATGCAGCATATTGATATCAGGGGAGAGGAGCCTGCATGGGCAAAAGCACAGCCAAATGCTGTGCCTATTTAGGAAGGAAACAGGATGGAACCCGGCTAAAGAAGATAACAGCTATCGTGTGTTATTTGGAGTCATTAGTGTATCCAAGTGTTCTGCATCTACTTAATCATCATAACAAGCTTCTGAAGTGTCATTTGCCCCATTTTTACAGATAGAGAATTTGAGGCCCAGAACAGGGAAGTCACTTGTCAAAGGTCACACAGCTAGTAAGAGGCAAAACCAGGATTCAGGCCAGGTCTGCCTGACCCTTGTATCCTTCACTCCTCCCTCTCAGGCTGAGATGGCAGGGTGAGGACAGTTATGTCAGGAAACCCCAAGAAAACCTAACTGGCTTCAGCATCTGCAGCGCAGTGGCCTGGCAGCCTAGCAGAAGACGTTGCAGAGGTCTCTCTCCGGATCCCTTCCTCGCCCTCCTTGCCTGGACTGCAGTCTGTGCTCTGTCACCCGCCTCTCCATCCATCCATGTCCTGCAGGTCTGGTCTCAGCTGACCCCAAGTGAAAGAGGGTCACAGGAAGAACAGACATCACCTCATTTCCAAGGATGGCTCTGTGCACGGAGATGAGGTCTTGCCAGCAAGCAAAGGGGCCTCTGCAGAGGCAGAGGAGCCGGGTTGCTGACAGGCACATTCTCTGAAGCCAGGCGACAGTCTAATTACAGGCCGGCTCTGTAATGAGAAGCGGGGGCTGGCTGGGGCAACCCGGCACGGCTCACAGCTCATGGCTCTGACGGAAAGAGGGGCAGTCAGCATCCAGGCCTGCAGAGGCCCCTGGGAGAGACCACCAGCTCAGCTGTCTCCAGACCACACACGTGCTGGCTCTGGAGAGGGCGAAGGGGAGATGAGAGAGAACCAGGCTGAATACTGGTCATGGGCCAGGTGCTAAGCTGGGACTTTTACCTCCATCTCTCAGGTGATCCCCCGACAACCAGGAGAAACAAGTGTAATTTGCTGTTTCATAGAGGAGAAAATGGAGGCTTCCAGAAGTGAAGCAAATTTCTCAAAGCTCACCACACCTGAGAACGGTGGCGTGGGCTTCCGACTAAGGTGTGAGGGAAACTAAACGCCTGTTTTCTTCCCCAGGGGAAATAAAG